>NW_020837982.1:2143060-2209293 GCF_003676395.1 Aethalodelphis obliquidens | reverse complement strand
GGGAGGGGAGGGGGGAGGGGAGGGGAGGGGAGGGGAGAAGAAACAGCAGTGACAGAAACTATTGGGTACAACTAAATCCATTTTTTGCCTTTTATTGAAAAAAAATTTGCACACCCTTGACTGATTCTAGTCTAAAGGAAGGTTGGCAAACTATGGTCTGTGGACCACATCCAACCAGCCACCTGTTTTTGTAAATAAAATTGTATTGGAACACATCCACACTCATTTGTTTATAGAGTTTATGGTTGCTTTTGTGCTACAACGGAGAGTTGAGTAGTTATGGCAGAGACTATATGGCCCACCAAACCTAAAATAGTTATTATCTGTCCCTTTACCAAAAGTTTGCCAACTCCAGATCTAAAGAAATAATCAGAAAGCTAGATTAAAATGTATGCACAGAGATGTTCATCACAGGATTATTTATACAGAAAACCAGTTAAACAAATGATGGATTATTTTACTGAGACAACAAACAGGTATTTACCCCATGGCCTCACATCTTAAGGACTCAAACAATAGCAATTGTCAGTATCTAGGGGTTATTGAGTCATTTTTGTATGTTTTCAAAGAACCAGTCATAAAACAGGAAAGGAGTCTATAGCAATGTCCGAATTTCTTTCTTTTGTATTATTTCAGTTAAGTTTTAACATATAGAGATGCACAAGAAAAAAAGGGGACTGAAAGGTATGAATCAAAACCTCATCAATATACAGCACAGGGAACTATACTATAGTCAATATCTTATAATAATCTATAATGGAAAAGAATCTGAAAAAGAATAGATATATAACTGAATCCCTGTGCTGTATGCCTGAAACTAACACAACATTGTAAATTTTAAAAATGGTTAAAAAAAAAACCTCATCAATAATTCTCTTAGGGCTACAGGATTCTGGATAACTTTTCATTTGCTCCCATACATTTTTCAGTAATTTCCAAGATTCCTGTAACGGGTGAATATTGCTCTTATCATCATTAAATGAAAAAGCCTTATTTCTCAGAAAGTAATTGAGTTTGGAAACCCAGCTGAGGGCCAGAGGCAAGCTTTGGGAGTAGTTGCTACAGAAACCTGAATCAGGCCGCATAGCGTGAGGAAAAGGTTGAGAGGAAGGATTGAAATTCGGGAAAAAGAGCCCAGGGTGTGGTGTGGGACTGGGCACAAAGCAGAGGCAAGTGACCTGTGGAAAACCGCAGGGGCCACAGAGCTTAGAAGAACAAGCAGGCCTAGCACAGCTGCTCACGGAATGGACCCCAGAACAGCCGCACTGGTACCACCGGTCAGAAATAGACAATCTCAGGCCTCACCGCAGACCTCCTGAATCAGATCCCCAGGTGGTGTGTGCGCGTTCTCAAGTCTGAGACACAAGAGCAGGTCTATCTGGACTGTTAACCCTCCTCCAGCCACCATTCCCACCCTCAATCTTTTTCAGTAAATTCATTACATTTAAAATACCTTCCAAGAGAGATCCGTGCCTCCCTCACGGATCAACAGGGAGGCTTAAAAGAAAAAAAACTGATAGATGGGCAAGGCTCTACCCCTACACAGACACACACACACACACGCACACACACGCACGCACGCCCGCACGCCAGGCTTGAGCAAGCATCAGGAGCTGGAAAACACCTGAAGAGTAGCAGGAGGACCTTCCAGAGGCCCAGAGAGGCCCGTCAAGCTGGCATAGTGTAGCTGTTATTCTTGGGTCAAGCCTGAGGCACAGATGCAATGCAGAGAGTGTTCCAAAGGCCATCCTTCTGCTGATTTCCCAGAAGATATTTTATTCCTTGTTAAAATAACTTGAAGAGCCATTTCAGCGCTGGAAAGACCAGACATAGGATGAAAGGGGCAGAGATGGAGAGCAGTGAACAGGACTCGGGCAGGGGTCTTTGGCCTGCAGCAGTCCCTGCTAGCTTTCTGAGCTGTCACTAAGGAGGGTAACCGTAGCCCTTCCACGGGGCCGAGAGCTGCACGTGCGTAATGCGCACGACAGCCCACTGAGGTAGAGACCACTGTTATTCCCATGTGATAGATGTGGAAACCGAGGCTCAGGGAGTTTGAGTAGCTTGCCAAGGAGTGACACAAGGAAGAGACAGAGTAGGGATTCGGCGTGAGGTCTCTGACTCCCAAGGCCAAGTTTCTTCCCAGACACCAGTCTTTCTCATGGAAGAATCACCGTTGAGTCTTACTGGTAGGTAGAGGGGGAAGCTGCTGGGTGATCTTGTCAGGTTTGACCAGCTCTGCTCAGCGATGCCCTGAGGTCCACAGCCTGTCCTGAGTCACAGCAATAAGCAGGCGTAGTCAGACGAAAAGTCCTGCTTCCCCCACCCTCAGAGAGGGGCCTCTCCGGGGCCTGTGTGGCTGCTCTGAGAGCCACCGGCTTACCAGTTCCAACCAGATGGGTTCCAGGTCATAGAGTAGCTGACCAGCTCTGGCAAGGAGGGGTCTAGACAGAGAGAGGCCAGACTCGGTGGCTAGTAGTATCTCAAAGCTTCCCAAGTTGCCCCTTACCAAAGTCAAACCAGGTCAAAAAGAAATAACACACCAAGAGGACTTCCCAGCATGAAGGTCAAACGGTAAGAGCTAGGTAGGAGGAGGGGAGGGGGAGAGAGAATGTTTAAGAAGGGAGGGGCATCAAAGACATGGAAGCAACCTAAATGTCCGTCGACAGATGAATGGATAAAGAAGATGTGGAATACAATGGAATATTACTCAGCCATAAAAAAGAACGAAAGAACGCCATTTCCAGCAACATGGATGGACCTAGAGATCATCATACTAAGTGAAAACAGACAAAGTATCAAATGACATCACTTATATGTGGAATCTAAAAAAAAAAAAATGATACAAGTGAACTATATTTACAAAACAGAAAGACTCACAGACATAGAAAACAAATTTATGGTTACCAAAGGGGGAAGGGCGTGAGGGAGGGATAAATTAGGAGTTTGGGATAACAGATGCACACTACTATATATAAAATAAACAACAAGGTCCTCCTGTGTAGCACAGGGAACTATATTCAATATCGTGTAATAAAGTATAACGGAAAAGGATCTGAAAAAGAATGTGTGTGTGCATGTGTGTGTAACTGAATCAGTTTGCTGTACACTTGAAACTAACACAACATTGTAAATTAACTGTACTTCAATTAAAAAATAAAAGACAGATTAACAAGAGAAAAGAAAAAAAAGAAGGGAGGGGCATCAAAAAAATTAAACATAGAATTACCATATGGTCCAGCAATCCTACTTCTGGGTATATACTGAAAAGAATTGAAAGCAGGGATTAAAACGGAGACTTGCTCACCCCTGTCCGCTGCAGCATTAATCACAATAGTCAAAAGGTGGAAGCAACCCAAGGGCCCGTCGACAGACGAATGGATAAACAAAATGTGCCAAAAACATACAACAGAATATTATTCAGCTTTAAAAAGGAAGGAAATTCTGACACACACTACAACACAGATAACTTGGAAGACATGATACTAAGTGAAATAAGCCAGACACAAAAGGATAAATATTGTATAACTCCATTTACGAGGTACCTAGAACAGGCAAATTCATGGAGAAAGAAGAATAGAGATTACCAAGGGCTGAGGGGAGAGGGGCATGGGAAAATACTGTTTAACGGGTCCAGAATTTCGGTTTGAGATGATGAAAAAGTTCTGGCGATGGATGGTGTCGCCCAACCAAGTGAGGGTACTCAATGCCACTGAATTGTATATTTTAAAGTTGTTAAAATGGTACGTTTATCAAACTTATATATAGTTATATATATTTTACCACAATTTTTTTAAGAAAAAGGGGCAGATAGGGCAAGAAAGGAGAGCCCCTCAGGCCCTGGGCAGGGGAGGGGGAATATGTATTAAGGATCTATAAGATGCCAAGCCTGGTGCTGGATGGGCTCTTCACATGTGCCATTTCATTTCGTTCTCAAAATGACCCTTTCAAGTAGGAATTGTTATTAAACTGAGGTTCAGAGAGTGCCTTGTGCGGTGTCACCAAGCCAGACGGTGGTAGACGGGGACTCAAACCCAGGTCTGTGTCCTCCAGGGCACCAGCCATCCAAACACTGTCACAGGCAGGAAGCATTGGGAAGGCCCGGTCCCCACAGCTCATTCACTTTGCATCACCGAGCACCTCCTCTGGACTCAACAGAGGAGATGGCAGCAAAGGGGACACAGACCCTGACAATTAGGACAGCTGGAAGCTGAGGGACCACTCCCCGTCTTACTTCCCACCCTCAGAATCTTAACATAGAGCGAGCGACATTCTACCTCTGACATTACCTGGCCTGATTTCTACAGAAATTGGGAGCTGCAACAAGCTAGCATGAAGGAGATTTGGGCTAGGGTCAAGGTGAGACCAGAATTGAACCTTGAGCGTCTCAGGAAATGAATCCCAGACATCCCACAAGAGCAGAGGGATACAGGTTCAAACTCTGCCCTGGACTGGCAGACACCTTGGCGGAATAGAAAATGCATGGGCTCTGGAGTCCGATAGCCCTGGGTTTGAAATCAAACTCTGCTGCTTACGGTGTGATCGAGGCTTGTCCTCAGGCAAGCCTCAGTTTTCTCACCTGTCAAAGGGGCATGTAGTACTTACTTTATAAGGGCCACCCTCACGTAAACTGTGGAGCCAAACCACCTGGGTTTAAATCCTGTTTCCCTAGGTGTATGAACTAGAATAAATTACTTAACTTCTCTATGCCTCAGTTTTCCTCATCCAAAAAATGGGGGTAGTTATTACCTTAACGGGCTGTTGTAAGGTTTAAATGAGTTAATACACTGAGCACAGTGCACACAAGAAGTTATTTTATATATATATATATATATATATATATATAAGTTTTTGGTAACTGTTACAAATTGTACATAAAACTCTGGCAATGTGGTAGGGGGCTCACCAATGGTAGTTTCCCCTTCCTTGTCCCTCCAGTTGCCCTCCTGTGTGAGACTCAAAGAAACTGTTAATGGATATTTGTCCTGAGTTCTTCTCTAAATATCCGGGTTGGACACAGCCAGCATTGGCAGGAAACTCTGGCCCTTCCTGTGCTTCCCCTCCTACCCACACCAACAGGGGCTTCTGGAGAGAAACCCGTCAGGCTGAACCCTCCAGGAAGGAGGCTATAGATGAGTCATTCCAAAAATGTGCTTCTTGGCTGCCTGCGCCAATCCCACCCCCATTGGTCCTAAGTGTGGGTTCCAAAGTCCCAAGGCAGGCGGGGGCACTCCCAGGAGCATTAGTGGAGCCCCAGGCCTCCCCTCGAGCAGGGAATGATCCTTCCTCCAAATGAGCATTAATTGATCATCTCCAGCTACCCTACAGGAGCAGTACTGCTTTCTCCATTTTACTGATGAGGAAACAAAGGCACAGAGAGGTTAAGACACTTGGCCAAAGTTACCCAGCAAGTCCACACAAGGGTCAAATTTAAATCCAGGCCTTTCATGATCCAAAGCCTAGGAGCTTTCCACTGCCACGTTCTCTCCCTACTGAACCCTATCAGCACCAGCGCTGCCACTTACCGGCTCTATGAACTTGAGCAGGTCCCTGCACCTTTCTGGACCTCAGTATCCACAGTCATAAATGGGGAAGCTACGTTACAAGGTTGTTTGTTCGTTCAACAATCACCAACTGAGCCCAGGGCCGTATTTACGGGGACGCTATTGAAGCTTCCGTTTCGCAGCCTCTCCTGCACAGGCTCTTTCTAGGATCCTGGGAGGGGTCTGGTAATGTTATATGCTTTTCTTAAAGAGAGTCCCCAGCCTCACAAAACCTGGACCCACCCCGGCTACCACAGTGTGGCAGCACCACACCCTGCCCTGGATGTCCGATGCGTTGGGCACAAAGGGACACCAGAGGAGCCTATGCCTGTGAAGTCCCCAGCAGCGGGCCTGACCCAATACTACCTGAGAAAAGGGTAGCTGGCATTATTACTACCTGTTTATTGTCTGTCTCTCCCCCATTAGAATGTTAGCTCTCTGAGGACAGGGAACTTTGTCAGTTTTGGTTTTTGATGGAGTCCAAGAGCCCAGAACAGTGCCTGGCACACGGTCAGAGCCCAGTAAATATTCTCTGACCCTTGAGATGGTGTAGTTCAACTCTCCAGTTCACAAATGAGAAAACTGTTCCAGAAGGTGTGTCTTTCCCACGATCAGGGCCAGGCCCCAGGGCCTCACAATCCCCGTGAAAGGCTCTCTGTTACTTCTTGCTGCCTCTCCAGTGACTCACACTGGGGCCTGAAAGACATTTTTGGAATAAAAATCTAGGGAGCAACATTCTGAGTAAGAAAAGCAAGGGAAGTGACAGAGGGGGAAAGAGTAAGGTTGCCAGACTTAACAATAATGCAGAACAATCAGTTGATTTCGAAACTTAGAGAAACAAGAAGTCTCATTTTAGTATAAACATGTCCCATGCAATGTTTGGGGCACACTCACACTATAACATTCAGAGTCACTGTTTATCTGAAACTCAAACTTATCTGAGCATCTTGTATTTTATCTGGCAACTCTGCCTTAGAATTCCATAGAACTTAGTCCAAATTCCTGCTCTGCTATTGACCATGTAATCATGGGCAAGAATCCTTACCTCTCTACGCCTCAGTTTCCTTGTCTGTAAACCATGGCCAGTCCTACTTCCTCACGGAGTTGCTGTGAGGATTAGATGAAATGATGTCTCTTACTGTGGGCACATGGTAGACAGGCACTTCTAATGTTGGTTTCCCTCCGCTGTTGTTAAGACACCCTTAAGGAACTCAGTAGGGAGACTGACTTGACAATTATAAGATGACTTGGTAACTACGATGTTGAAATTCTTTCAAGCAGCACCCTTGTATAGAATACAATGTTATGGGTCCTGTTTTAAGAAGGCCAACACCAAACCGGGTATTTCTCAGCCCTATCAGACCCAATACTCCCTTTTCATAAACAGTTTTAATGCTTCCTTTGCCTTTCTTAAATGAAACTTGGTGATAAAAATGACCCATTTACACACAAACTGAAAAGACTTAATAGTCGACTTGCAATTTAAGTGCAAAATAAAAGGAATACAATAAGATAATATTTCAACATGTGAGTACTTGGGCATGAGGTAGGGAGATTGCTTGCATAGGCTAAGAAGAAGTAAGTTTGGATTCAGAACTTGGACGATATTTAATATTAAGCTGAACCATGTGAAATTACCGATATGGAACTCTTTTTGATCTATGAAAATGGAATTTCACACGATTCAACCTAATATTTGACATTCTAAATACAAGCAAACTAAATCCACCTATCATGCGTGCGCGTGTGTATGCGTGTGTATACATGTGTATATCACACCACGAATCAACAGCGACAAACACAGGTAGGTATAGATGTGCTGGTGACTCAAATACCATAAACATCATCACCGTTCAGGCTGTAATTTTCCAAAATGATAGTCCACTCTTATAAAAATTACGAACAGCACGAAGTATAATCTTTTCTTGTTTTGCCCAGTAGTTGCACTTCTGGAAAAATTAAGCTTGTCCTTTTTAAATGCAAGAGCAAAACATTGCATTTGGTTGAAGGTCTCAAAACCCTTAACCCAGTAATGCTACTTCTAAGAAGAATCCTCTTCTAAGAATTCCACTTCTAAGAATATATGTAAGTAAACAATCCAGATTGCCATTAAAATCTGTGCACAGAAAGCATGGTATAGATTGAAGGAACTAATGACATACCAACAATGGGGAAATGGGTGAGTAAATGACGGTACAGCATCTCTGTGGTCTAGGAAGTAGCCATTGGAGATGAATGGTTGGCAGCTCTTGTACGGCATGGGTGCTTTGGGGCTTTTCCCCCATTGCTTTTCTCATTTTCTATAATGATTTTCATTCCCGTAATAACTGGAGGAAAACTGACTCCAGGGAAAGGAAAAACAAAGAGCCATGAAGCGCATGGTTGGAATCCCTTCCATGGAATGAAGAAACTGTGGAGAGCCGTTCACTGGGTCCACCGGGGCTTCCGCATCTCTGCCCCATCTGAGGCTTCATCAGGGTGTGAGTCCCCAGCACCCCTTCAGGGGCTCCCAGGAGCGAGATCCAGGCTCACACAAGGCCCAGCCTGTGGCCTGCAGAGTCACCACAGAGGAGGTGCTCTAGGCCTCTCCACTGTGACTTGGGCTCCAGGCTCCACTGGGGGAAAGGAGGCCTGGAGGCTCTGCTGAGAGGGACTCAGGATGGGAGAGAATCTGTTTTGTTCTTCTTGGCCCTTCTTTTTTCTTTTCTTTTTTTTTAATTTTTGGGCCACACCACACGGCATGTGGGATCCTAGTTTCCCGACCAGAGGTTGAACCCATACCCCCTGCATTGGAAGCTCGGAGTCTTAACCACTGGACGCCAGTGAAGTCCCTTCCTGGACCTTCTTAAAGTGAGTTAGTGAAAAAAGCAGGCCTCAAAACAGCATAAACATATAATATTATTCCAGTGTAATAAAAAGACTCTCTGTGTGAGTGAGACTGTGTGTGCGCGACAGAGATGGATGGATTCTGTGGGTGCTGGGGTGGGTATAGGAGTGTGGGTGGGGTGCATGTATATGAAGGAGAGAGAGAGAGAGTAGAAGGGGTGACAGAGAGAGATACTGTAGGGGTGAGAGAGATTGCAGGGGTGAAAGAGAAGAGAGAGACAAAGATTGCGGGGAGAGGGGCCAGAGAGAGAGACATATTGTGGGCAGAGGGAGAAAGATATCGTGGGGTGAGAAATTTGGGGTGAAAGAGATTGTAAGAGGGGATGAGAGAGTGGGAAAGTAAGAGAGCAATAGATGTGAGGGAGTAAGAGAGAGAGATTGTAGGGGCAGCAGAGAGATTGTGTCGGGATAAAAGAGGAAGATGGGGGGTGAATGAGAGATTGGGCAGGTGGCCAACAAATGGGGGGTGGCGACAGGTGGTGAGGGTGAAGGAGAGATGCTCTGCATGTGCACAAGAGACGGTGTGAGTGTGTGTCTGTGTGTGAGAGAGATCGTGTGCGTGTGAGATGGTGTGTAAGCAACTGAGAAGGCTCACACCCAAAGGAAAGGCCACCTAGCTCAGTGGCTGGGAGTGCAGACCGACCTGGGCTCAAGTCCCATCTCTACACTTACTAACATGTAACACTGGGGACATCAACCTCTATGAGACTCAATTTCTCAGTCTGGAAGGTGGGGATCATAATAACAGCACTTACCTCACAGGAGTAACTAATTATATTGCATCTGGGGGCACTTAGCAGAATGCCTGGCACCCAACAAACCTGGGCTTCCATTACTTTGCACTGATAGTGGGTGGAGCAAGATACTCTTCCAGGGGAAAAAGCTCACATAAGCACAACCAAGCTACAAAATGAGACCACTGGTCCCACTGGCCCACCAGGATGGCTGAGCACACGCTGAGCCGAAGTCCCTCTGGTGACGTGGGGCGGTGGCCATCAGACTGTCCCTGCAATCTGGGGGCGACCACACCGAGGACGTCTGCAGAGGTAGTCCTACAGGCAAGATATAGCCCAGATTGGGCCCACCTTTGTGCCGATCAAGTGTGAAAAGGAATCAGTCAGAAGCTAATTGGAGGCTATAAAACAAAACGCAACCAGAAGACAACAGTCAGCCAAGAAAGAAACACTGGAAAAGGCAGGGACAGGAAATCAAAGAAGCGCGTCTTTCTCACGTGTGTTTGCGCGGATTGTCTGAAATTAACTATAAAATATGGCTGCTCATTCTTCACAGAACTGGCCTCTGCGGTCGTAGTTATCACAAACAAACCAGCCCTCAGATGGTAGCTATCTGCCTTGCTGCAGCATACTCAGGAAAAGATTATTAAGTATTCTCACACAAGGAATGAGGTAAAAAGACGATCACCATTTTAGAGAGTATTTTATACTTCACTAGCATCCATCAATCTTTAACTTTTGGTAAATTTTATATCCTATTTCAGGGATTTTGAAATTTGGGGTATTAGATTTAATAAATACTATATGTCTATTTTCTCAAGTTATTTTCCTTATTTACAGGGTTTTTTATTCTCAATTTCAGAAGAGCTTGTTCAAATTATTACCTGAATTTCTCTAAAACCCCAAGCTTCCATATGTGCCAAAAATTAATGTGTTTATTTATTGTAACATTAATTTGGATTTCAGGTCTTAGATTTTGGAGATCCAGCTGTCTAAAGCCTTAACAGAGAACTTTTTATCCTCATCAATGTCCTTTATAAGTCAGCATTATAAGTTAATGACTTATGGGACTTCCCTCGTGGCACAGTGGTTAAGAATCCGCCTGCCAATGCAGGGGACACGGATTCGATCCCTGGTCCGGGAAGATCCCACATGCCGCGGAGCAACTAAGCCCGTGCGCCACAACTACTGAGCCTGTGCTCTAGAGCCTGCAAGCCACAACTACTGAGCCCACATGCCACAACTACTGAAGCCTGTGCGCCTAGAGCCCATGCTCCACAAGAGAAGCCACCACAATGAGAAGCCCACGCACCACAATGAATAGCCCCTGCTCGCCACAACGAGAGAAACTCTGCACACAGCAATGAAGACCCAACACAGACAAAAATAAATAAATAATTTTTAAAAAGCGTTTATAAGTTAATGACTTATAAGACCCATAAACTCTCGGTCAGAAGTTACTACCTTTGCACTGGCTGTTAGGACAATTTCCTAAATGAACAAGGCTATTCCATACTTTCCTTTTCATCTGACTGATTAATTCTACTGGGAGCTCGGAGAAAACATTCTTGCTGGTTACAATTTGTACTACTTCAGATATAATCATCCACTTTCTTAAGTACAGATTCCAGCCTGTACTGAGATAAATATTCCCTGGTTGTTCTTTGTCAACAGTTTCCTCATTGCTACAGTTCCCTGGTTGGAGTGTCACAAGCTTACTTTAAGAGACATCGTGTGACCTGGGTATCCATCTGTCAGCTGGAGATGCTGTTTCATTTTACTTACAATTCATAATCCTGCGCAAACCGAAAAGCCTGTTATCAGTAGTGATTTGTTAATATGTTGCCATGTTAAAATTAATCAAAACCTACAATTACAGTAAAAATAATAATTTTACAAATGAAAAGGATAGCTCAAGCCATATGCAAATGCTTAGTTAGGTGAATGGATTGGTAATCAACATGGCACAGTGGTAATTGGAGGCTGATCCCTAAAAGTTTTAAGGACTAGATATGACCTGAAGTTTTCCTGCCAACTTTCTTACTTTTTCAGAACATGTCTTCGAGGCTTAAGATAGCACTTGTTAAATTATGTTTTCTTAAACACACACATGCACATGCAACTTCCAAGCAAAGTCTCTACACTGGTTCAGGAATGTTGCACGTTACAAATAGAAATTTGTTTTTAACACGAAAGTTAACAGATGCTTGGCCGTGTTCAGGTTTGTGTTACCCAAAAAAGTACTGAATGCAAACTGTATATGTAAATCTGAGGTCTACTGCCAACTTTTAAAAATAAACCTTAAAAGGGTTTTTTTTTACTGTTAAAAAGTGAGCTCATTTTTACAAAAAATTAGTCTATACCTACATACATAGAAAAAAATTGTTTAAAAATTCCGAATATTAATGTCAGAGAGCTCTGGGTTATATGACTGTGGAGGGGTTGGTCTTCTCTTTTCACACCTTTCTATAACATCTGAACTTTTACAGGGATTCTATATTGCTTTTATAATGGGGAGAAAAAAATCAATAATCTGATTTTTATTTTTCAAAAATGATAAAGGAGGGGAAAAGTCTAGTAAAATGAAAGTGGGTGAGAGTTGCTCACAGGCCTGGGAGCTGGAAGGAACCAGAAGAACTAATTGGGAAAGGGCACGGGCTGACCTAGACAGTCCCGGCTCCCCTAACAGTCCCCGAGGAGAAGGAGCCAGGCACATGAGCAACTTCGAAGTCACGAGGCTCCAGAGAGAGGCAGACGTGCACCAGGGGCCAGCGATCCTAGGAGGTAAGAGCTCTACCCTAGATACAAAGGTCGCTTGGACCCAGTCCTTGGAGAAGTGGCCAGTCTAGAAGAGCCAAAGAAAAGCATGGTGACATGAGTGAAGAACAAACCGATAGTATAATTTGCAATGTCTCTAGAAATCAGAGGAAAACATATTGAAACAATGTCGTCACTCTCCACCTAACAAAAGAAAAAAGAATTTTAAAATGCTGGGGAGGGTGTATGGGGACTAGCGCTCACTCACTGCCGTTGGGAATTATGACGTTACTCAGTGCTTTTGAAAAGCAACACGGCAGTTGGTACCAATCGTCGTAAGATATTCACATCCTTTCATAATTCCATCTCTAGAAGTCTATCCTAAGACAAACATAAAATGCTTTATTATCAAAGATAGTCATTGCAGTGTGATTTATAATTTTTTAAAAAGGAAATAACCTGAATACTGTCCAACAATAGTTAGAATGGTAATTTTTTTTTTTTTTTTTGCGGTACGCGGGCCTCTCACTGCCGGGGCCCCTCCCGCTGCGGAGCACAGTCTCCGGACACGCAGGCCCAGCGGCCATGGCTCACGGGCCCAGCCGCTCCGCGGCACTCAGGATCCTCCCGGACCAGGGCACAAACCCGTGTCCCCTACATCAGCGGGCGGACTCCCAACCACTGCGCCACCAGGGAAGCCCTAGAATGGTAATTTTTGATACAACCTCTCAGTGGGGCATTATGTAGCCATTAAAAACAATGTTTATGGAGCCTTTATAACAAACACACAGGGAAATGTTTGTTACCATGTTAAATGATACAGTAGGATATAAAATTGTATATAGAACATGATTTTAACTACATAAAAGTCCACAGAAACCAGGAAGAAATGCTCTAAAACTTTATATAGCTCCCTGTGGATTGGTTGGGCTATGAATGGGTTTATCTTTTAAAAAATAATTTATTTTGAAGTAATTTCAGATTTACAGAAAAACTGTAAGAAAAATAAAAAGAACTGCCCTATTCCTTTTAGTCAGGTTTCCCAAGTGTTAATGTTTTTGCACATTTGCTTTATTGCATGCATGTGTGCACACAATCTTTCTTTACACACACACACAATATCTACAATCATCAGTCTTTTTCTGAAACATTTGAGGGCAAGCTGCAGATAGGATGTCTCAGTACCGCTAAATACTCCAGAGTATATTTCCTAAAAGCAAAACACTCTGCAACATAACCTTCCCGTTAGGGAAATCAACACTGGCACAGCATCACCATTCAATCTGCACCCCATTCACATTTCATCAACTGTCCCAATGTTTCTTTTTCCTTTTCCCTTTCTGGTCCAGGATCCAATCTAGGAATACACCTTGCATTTAGCTGTCATGTTTCTCCAGTCTCCTCCAAACTGTACCATTTCCCCTCTCTTTTCCGGTCTTTCGTGTCTTTTTTTTTTTTTTTTTTGCAGTACGCGGGCCTCTCACTGCTGTGGCCTCTCCCGCTGCAGAGCACAGGCTCCGGATGCACAGGCTCAGCGGCCATGGCTTACGGGCCCAGCCGCTCCACGGCATGTGGGATCTTCCCGGACCGGGGCACGAACCCGTGTCCCCTGCATCGGCAGGTGGTCTCTCAACCACTGCGCCACCAGGGAAGACCCTCGTGTCTTTCTTTGACAGCTGTTTTTTTTAAAGAGTGTAGATCTTTCATTTTATTAGGGTACTGCTGACCTGAGGCTGACTGTTGTTTCCTTGTGATGAGACTCAGGCCATGCATTCTTGGCAGGAATAGCACAGAAATGAGGCTTCATTCATCTAAGGAGGCCCATGATGTCAACTTACCCAGCCCTGGTGAGGTTCATTTTGATCACTTGCTCAGGTTGGTGTCTGCCAGCTTTTTCTACCAGAAAATCACCATTTTTCCCTTTGTAATTGGTAAATATTTTCTGGAGATACACTGCAGCATTACACCCATAGCCTGTTCTTCAAACATTCACCTGCCAGTCTCAGCATCATTGACAAGTCCAGCCTGAATCAGCTATCACCACGATGGTTGCCTAATGTGGATTTTTCTTTCCTATTTCCATCATTAATTGACAATCTCTTGCAAGAAAGAGCTTACCCTTCTCTCCTATTAATTTGTTCACTTACTTAACTACATCAGTATGGTCTCATGGATTCCTATTTTATTCAATAAGTTTTATCCAGTACTATCATTATTAATGTTGATGCCCAAATTGCCCAGATTTGATCAATAAGACCCCCTTTCTAGCTGATCCCTATAACCTTTTTTTATGTCATCATTCTTTGAGCACTTCCTTCCTTTCTGGCACAAGATGTTCCAGACTCACCTTGCCCTTTCCCTGCTCCATCTCTAGAAGCAGCCACTTTTCCAAGAAGCCCTGGTTCATATTAGTGGAGAATGGTGATTAGAAACCAAGATCTGGGAGCTTGGTGTGTTCACCACCACTATTAGAATGTTATCGCTTCCAGGCCATCTACAAACTAAGAAATGCATGCACGTATACAGGTACAAACACCTATAACTATTTATATAGCTATAAATCTGCACATACATACATAAAATTCATGGTTTTAATGTGTGTATAAGTATGCATATGTCAGTGAGGTCACACCTCAGGGTTCTTTCTAGACATTCCCCTTTCCATGTTTGCAAATCACATAACTGTAAGAAACTTGGCCCCCATCAGCCTCAACTTATTCATTTATTTGCTCAAGGTAAGCAGTCTCCCCACCACACCAGCTGCCTTCTCTGCCCACTGCCCCTGTGCATGCCCCACCTCCTCAGACACCAGGCACGCCAATACTTCTGCAAAATATTGCCTTTATGTATTGTCAAGCCCCACCTTTTTTTTTTTTTTTTAAAGATTTATTTTGATGTGGACCACTCCCAAAGTCCTTATTGGATTCATCACAACATTGTTCCTGCTTCATGGTTTGGTTTTTTGGCAGAGGGGCAGTCAGGGTCTAGTCTAGATGTTCCAGTCAGGGTGTTTTTGAATGAGGTTAACATTTGAATCTGTGGACTGGGCAAAGCAGATCCCAACCAGGGATCGAACCTGCACCCCCTGCATTGGAAGGCCAAGTGTTAACCACTGGACCACCAGGGAAATCCCCCCACCTTTTTTCTTTTTCTCTTAATATTTTAACGTGAAAAGGAATTCCCTGGTGGTCCAGTGGTTAGGACTTGGTGCTTTCACTGCCAAGGGCCTCTGTGTTTGATCCCTGGTCCGGGAACTAAGATCCCGCATGCCGCATGGCCGAAAAAAAAAGAAAAAGAAAAGAAAATGTGAAAGCCATTTAAGATGTAACACCTGCTGCTCTCCTGAGGAGGCTGCGTACCGTCTCCCGTGGTTCCGGCTTGCATCCCCAGCAGGTGTAGGAATACTATCAAGTGTATGGTGTTAGAACTGTTATAACAACCCCTCCGCCGTGGGCCTCCTTGTCTCCGCCCCCATGCTCCCTCTGCACCTACCCCCACTCTAGGCAGCAACTTCCAGGGATGTGGCCCTTCTAAGGGTCCCTCTGCCTCTCTAGAGACCAGCCAGCCCCCTGGCAGGGACCCTGAGGCCTTTCACAGATCACCCCCCATGGGTCCTTCTCCATCACCCATGGAGCACCTTCGATCTGGAGGGTGGGTCCCACAACCCACTCCTCCTCTTTCTCATCCTCACAGACCCAGCACTGAAGAAACTAAACCATGTCAAACCCAGTGAGCGTGTGGGAGCAAGCATAAAGGACACACAGGTCTGCGCTGATAAGAGGAGCTCTTTCCTTAGAAAGCTTGAATGTCAAAATGTCGCTTATGGATAAGCAGAAAAGCTTCAGAAAGATGGTAGCAGCAAACAGCAAGAAAAGGCAGGTTCTGGAGTCAGGATCTAAGGGCAGGGGTGGGCACGTTAGGACACCCTATACAGAAGTAGCCAGAGGGTTACTAATTCCCCTCCACCCACAAGCCACCCCGCACAGCAAAGGCCACCCTCTGGGCAGCACCTGGCCTCCCCCAGGGCAGGGCCACAGGCATCCTCCAGTCCTCGGATACAATGGGCCCCAGTCCATTGTTCCTGGCCAGAGTGAGAGCCCACATGCAGGGCAAGACTCTCCTCTGTTCAGGAAGCTCTAAAGGCAGATCCAGCCCCAGCTCCCATGCTGTCTCCCAGCCACACTCAGCCAGCAAGGGAAGCCAAGAGCAAGCGGAGACCGTCACTTATCTCCCCAACTGGCCAGCTTTGTCTGGGCCTCATTTCACACCCGTCCTGGGTCCCAACAGAACAGTCCAAGTGGAGCACAGGGTCGCAAGCTGGTTAGTAGTACCAGTGAGAACAGCCATGGCCAGCAAGAAGCTCAAATGGCTTTCAGCTGTGAAAAATAACTTCACGTGACTCCCCCAGGACCATGTGTACCAGGCTGGGAGAGGTTAAATGACTCACACGCACCCCTCAGCCTGGGCACTGACCTGCTGCCAGCTTACCAACCCCTCTACTTTTCCCCAAGTAACTTTAATTGTTAATTTTAGGTGTCGATTTGACTGGGCCACAGGGTGCCCAGATCTTAGTCAAATGTTATTCTAGATGTTCCAGTCAGGGTGTTTTTGAATGAGGTTAACATTTGAATCTGTGGACTGGGCAAAGCAGGTTGCCCTCCCTAATGTGGGTGGGCGTCACGCAACCACTTGAAGGCCCTAACAGAACAAAAAGCCTGGTGGTCTGTGAGTAAGGAGGAATTCCTCCGGCCTGACTGCCATCAAACTGGGACACTGGCTTTTTCTTGCTTTTGGAGTCAAACTGAAACATGAGGGTGTGGAGGAAAGGGCGCCCTCCTACTCTGCTGGTGGGAATATAAATTGGTGCGGCCACTATGGAAAAACGGTATGAAGGTTCCTTGAAAACCTAAAAATAGAACTACCATATGATCCAGCAATATCACTCCTGGGCATATACCCAAACTATAATTTGAAAAGATACGTGCACCCCTATGTTCATAGCAGCACTATGTACGATAGCCAAGACGTGGAAGCAACCTAAATGTCCATCGACAGATGAATGGATAAAGAAGATGTGGTGTATGTACATTCAATGGACTATTACTCAGCCATAAAAAAACACAGTGAAATAATACCATTTGAAGCAACATGGATGGACCCAGAGATTATCATACTAAGCAAGTCAGAAAAAGAAAGACAAATACCACACACCACTTAACACGTGGAATCTAAAATATGACACAAATCAACATATCTATAAAACAAAAACAGACTCAGATGTAGAGAACAGACTTGTGGTTGCCAAGGGGGGAGATGGGGTAGGGGAGAAAAAGGTTGGGAGTTTGGGAATAGCAGATGCAAGCTATTATATATAGGATGGATAAACAACAAGGTCCTATTGTGTAGCACAGAGAACTGTATTCAGTATCCAGTGATAAACCATAATGGAAAAGAATATGAAAAAACATATATATATGAGTCACTTTGCTGCTGTACAGAAGAATTAACACAACATTGTAAATCAACTATACTCCAATAAAAATTAAAAAAAAAGAGAGACATCAGTTTGGCCTCAGGCCCGCAGGCTTTCTCAGTGAAACAACACCATTGGCTCTCCGGCCTTCAGGCTCAGAATGGAACTATATCATCAGTTCTCCTGGGTTCTCTAGCTCACCGACTCACCTGCAGATCTTAGGACTTGTCAGCCTCTATAATTACATAAGCCAACTCCTTGTAATAAATCACTTTACACACACACACCCTGTTGCTTCTGTTTCTCTGGAAACCCCTGACTAATACAGTGGCCCAGACAGAGGCAGTGACTTGGCCCAGGCCCCTCAGGATTGCAGAGGAGGACGTAGGTGCCAAGCTTCCAAGCACAGCCGCCTCCTCCTGTTTCCCGGTTCACAAGGACTGGGACCCTCACTTATGGAAGAGCACCCCATAATGGCTTCGGCCAAGGGGGGGCCTGCCCAGATGGACTGGGCAACCTCTCAGGTTGCCAGGCAGCTGGCAGGAGGGAGCATGTGTGTGCAGAGTCACAGAGGCCTGGGTTGAAAACCCAGCCCCCCTGCAGACTAGTTCTATGGCCTTGGCAGTTTGCTACACCTCTCCAAGCCTCAGTGAGCACGTCTGTAAAATGGGGATATCACGGCAAAGCTGTAGGGAGGATTAAACAAGACACTGCTTGTCAGGTACCCAGCACAGGGCCTAGTCTATCAATGAAGCCCAGGGAGTATTCTTTCTCTCCCCTACTCTCTTAACTTTCCCTTAATTAATCTCACCGAGTGATTGAGAACCACTGACCCAGGCCAATGGCCCTTAACCCTGATGTCCATTAAAATCACCTAAAAAGGCTTTGAAACGTACCAACAGTCAGGTCTGTGCTGGCCCAGTACCTGTAGGTTTAACTCCCCACCCCTCAGGGGGATTCTCAAGTGCAACCAGGGCGAGAACCCCCAGGCGATCCCTACTCACCTGAGTCTCTCACCCTCCATGGTCTCAGAAAACTAAGCTAGAAGGACACATAAGGGGGCCTGGGTCTGAGCACATACCTGGTCAAAGGCAGCTCCTTGTCCCTTCATTGCCTGACCTATCGGCCCCGTGGATGCCAAGGCCAACCTCTCTGCATCCCTCGAGGGGCTTAGCCTCGTAACCTGTGTGGCACTCCCGGTGGGGTCACTGAACTGCAAACTTTCTGCCTCGCACCTCCTAGACTCAGTTCCTTCATCTGCAGTATGGGGAAGCATAAGCTCGTGGGAGTAAAACCCCAGCACAGCAGCCAGCTCCGGGACCACGTCTAAATCCCCGAGGATGACACTTAAGGCTTTCCGTCATCCAGCCGCCACCCGCATCTCCGGTCCCTGCCTTCTCACCTGCACACGTGCTACCCACTCTGCCTAGAACATGCTCTTCACATTTGCTGCCTGGAAACTCCTACTTATCATTCAAAGCCCTATGCAATCATCATCCCCCTGCTTTGCAGCCTTCCAGGACTGTTAATCAGGGTTCTTAGAGTCCACAAAAGCCTAACTCAAGCTTCATTATGCAGAAAAGTGACGTGTTCGGCTTTCCTACCTGGTATCCAGTCATCGCTCTCCTGTTCTTAATGCTGGTTTCCCCCGACTTGTCTTCACTCTCCGGCAGCCCCGCTCCATGTGGCGACCAGATTACCACCAGCATCTCCAGGCTCCTGGCCTACCAGTGAGCAGCCCCAGCAGCATGGGAGTGTCTCTGACTCAGTAGTTCCAGGACAAGGCCTAGGGTTGCTTTCACTGGCCTGGATTGGGTCCCACGCCTATCTCTGAACAAGTCACTCTTGCCAGCAATGTCCCAGTGGGCCGGACAGCCTGGGGGCATGTGTCCATCCCTGGAGCCTGGGGATGGGGTCAGCCTGCCCCCAACCAAGTGGAGTGAGAACAGGAACTGGGATTCCCGAAGGGACTTTGGGAGCAAATACCAGATGGAGAAACGGGAACTCGGCAATAACATACTGCAGCAGCCGGCCTTCACTGAGTTAGGACCCCCTCCTCTCTGCTCCAAAAGGCTCGGAGTGCCCCCTTATCAGAGCATGACAGTTACCACACGGACTTGGCTTTGCACGCGTCTGCCCACGGCTGCAGAGCCTGAGCTCTACGAGGTGTAGAGACAGCAGCCTGGCCGCATCTAAAGCAATCGGCGAGATGGCAAATCTCTGACAGCTGGGCAGGTTTCTCCCTGACTGGGGAGATAAGCTCTCTTGGAGCCAGGCGGTCTTTGTATAGAGAACACCTGTGAAAGGTGCAAACTCTGGATGGTAGGAAGGAAGTCAGGGAGAAGAGAGAGCAAAATGGCTCCTTGCGATAAAGTCAGGAGTTTGGCGGCCCAGCAAGGAGCTGGCAGAAAAGCCTGAGAGGGAGGGGAGGAGAGAAAGCTGGGAAACACCTTGGGAGGCAGATTCGAGGCCAAGAGGCAGCCAGTGTCTCGCAGAGGCTGCAAGAAGAGAGCGCGTTAGAGTTAAGGCTGGGCGGGCTATACCCCTTCTGACTCCTTCAAGGTTTCAGTAATCATCGGCTAACAGCCCACAGCCTGTGGTGGCGGCTGATCTGGAGAATCAAGAGGAAAATACTAGGTTCTTCTGTAAACTCCACACAGGGCTGAGAAAAAAACCCATGCCCTGGAAGAAAGATGTAGCGAGAGCAAGAATTCAGTGGAAATGTACTAAATGCCACTGAACTGTACACTTTAATATGGTTCGAATGGTAAATTTTCTGTGTATCTTATCACAATCTTTTCTTTTTTTAATTAATTAATTTATTTTGGGCTGCGTTGGGTCTTCTTTGCTGCACGTGGGCTTTCTCTAGTTGCAGCGAGTGGGGGCTACTCTTCGTTGCGGTGCGCAGGCTTCTCATTGCGGTGGCTTCTCTTGTTGCGGAGCATGGGCTCTAGGTGCGCGGGCTTCAGTAGTTGTGGCTCATGGGCTCTAGAGTGCAGGCTCAGTAGTGGTGGCACACGGGCTTAGTTGCTCCGCGGCATGTGGGATCTTCCTGGACCAGGGATCAAACCCGTGTCTCCTGCATTGACAGGTGGATTCTTAACCACTGCACCACCATCCCTGGTCCCCACAGTCTTTTTAAAAAGTGGAAATTATGTACATGGTGGGGGGGGAGGGGGGCAGAGGAGGATTCAGTGGATTTAGGAAATCAAAGCAGGAGGTCCTGAAGAGAAACCCAGACATGGGGTGGGGGCTTCAGTAGACCCACCCAACAGTTTTTCTTAACTGTTAAGGAGAAGAGTGATGCCGCATGACTCAAACACAGACATTATCAATAATTAATAAATAAATCATTGTCATTGTTATGATTATTGTCATGGCTCCATTCCACTAGCTTGGAGCTGACAGTAAACCTAACACGATGTCACTGATTCTTAAGATGCCCATCTTTTCACAATTTCACAACTCTGAAATTGGGGTGCACGTTTCAATTAACAGTATAACATAGCTGGCAGCGTTCTTTTGCTGTCAGCACATAAAATAACAATGCTTCTTACAATCATCATCAGATCTTGGGGTCTATGGAATACTGTCAATAGGGGAACAAGAGCCACGTGGTCTGTTTCTCTGTGGTCCGTCTCAGGGAAGTGAACTTGGACAGATCCGCATCCTCACAGAGCACAGGGACCTCCTGACTGCAATACTGGGGGGGGCATTAACTCCACCAGCCTGCTGCCCCGACCACTTCTATTTTATTGTCTGACCCCAGCCTGCCAAGGACCTGCACAGCTGGGAAAGACGTGTCTCAGAAAAGGAAATTAGTTTCTCAGATGTGCGATGTTTGCAAAGGAAGTGAAATGTGGTGTTTATTCCATGAGCCCTGCATCCTGCACTTAGGAGCTGCCTGTGACCCTCGGGGGGCCACAGGGACTCAAGGCCCATGGCCCTCCAGGGCTAGGACACACCGTCTTCGTGAGGGTGTGGGGGGCAGTTAGCAATCACCTTGGAAATGCTCTGCCCTCCTGGTAAGGAAGTGTTGCTGTTTTCCTTAAGATCAACAAACCCAGGCCTCCTCCCCAGCCACCTTGAGGCTCTCTCCCTGTCAACCCTCTTCCTGCCTGTGAACCCTCAGGCCCAGCTTCTCTTATTCTGGCCGCACGCCTGAAACCCTGCTAGAAGGAGAGCGATGGGGGTCTCACCAAAGCCCCAGAGGCTGAGACTGAGCACAGCCATTGGAGGAAGGCAACACGGTGTGGCTGTAAGAATCAGGGACAGGGTAGCCAAATAAAATACGCTGGTGGCACAGTGGTGAAAAATCCGCCTGTCAATGCAGGGGACACGCGTTTGAGCCCCGATGTGGGAAGATCCCACGTGATGTGGGTCCTGCAATTCTGTTTGCTAAATCTGGCAACTCTAATCAGGGGGCGACACAAAAGCCATGAATCTCTGGATGCCCCCGGGCACTGGACACAGCCTCCTCCCACTGGGGCCAGCATGGAAGATCCTGGTGAAGAAGGCATCCTTTCCCCGACTCCTTCACACGTCTGTCCCACTCGCCTTTCTGCTCTGAGCCTCAAAAGGCTGCCTCTTTCAAACCAGAGGATTCAGCTGTGAGCCTGGCAGGGCCCACTTCAAGGGCATGTAGGGTCGGCAGAATAATGGCCCCAAAAGTTAACCAGGTCTTAATCCCCAGAACCTGTGAATGTTACCTTCTGTGGCGTAAGGGACTTTGCAGATGTGACTAATAATTTCGAGATTATCCTGGATTATCCAGCACGGACCCTAAATGCAATCTTCATACAAGAGGGCGGCGAAGATTTGACGACAGAGGAAGTAGGAGATGTGACAACAGAAGCAAGAGGTTGAAGTGATGTCAGGAAGGGGGTCCCAAGCCAAGGCACGCAGGCAGCCTTCACAAGTTGCAGGAGGCAAGGAAATCCAGCCTCCCCTAGAGCCTCAGGAGGAAGGGTGGTCCTGCCAACAACTTGATTTCAGCCAGTGAGACCCATTTCAGATTTCTGGCCTCCAGAACTGGGAGAAAATTAATTTGTTTTTTGGGGTCTTTTTTTTGGCCGCTCCTCACGGCATGTAGGATCTTAGTTCCCCAGCATGGATCGAACCCGCACCCCCTGCATTGGAAGCATGGAGTCTTAACCACTGGACCGCCAGGGAAGTCCCCTACTGTATTGTTTTAAGCCACTTAGTTTGTGGTCATTTGTTACCAGTCCCACAGGGCTTGTGCTCAGAAGGGCCCCACACTTGGTTTAATGCTCTGCTGGGGGGCTTCCCTGGTGGCGCAGTGGTTAAGAATCCACCTGCCAATGCAGGAGACACGGGTTCGAGCCCTGGCCCGGGAAGATCCCACATGTTGCGGAGCAACTAAGCCCGTGCGCCACAACTACTGAGCCTGCGCTCTACAGCCCGTGAGCCACAACTACTGAGCCCCTGTGCCACAACCACTGAGCCCACACACCTAGAGCCCGTGCTCTGCAACAAGAGAAGCCACCGCAGTGAGAAGCCCGCACATTGCAACGGGGAGTAGCCCTCGCTCACTGCAACTAGAGGGAGCCTGCGTGCAGCAACAAAGACCCAATGCAGCCAAAAATAAACAAAATAGATACAACATTAAAGAAATAAAAAATGTTTAAAAGAAAAAACGTTCTGCTGGTACAGTCTTGAAATTCTAATTTTTGAACAAGGGACCCCACATTTTCATTTTGCACCAGGCCTCGCAGTCGCTGGTCCTGGGGCCTGGTACACCTGCGGCTTCCACCCCTACCCCCTACTAAATCCAACACACCACGTGGAGCATCAGTGTGACTCCAAAATGGGGGAGAATAGGCTTATTTTCATACGAAAGCAATCATACACGTTATAGGAGAGCACACAAAATTCACATTAATTTAAAAGGTAAAACAAGAGACTTCCCGTATCTTTTAACATCAGAGGGGTTACTCATGGCCAAATGCCCAGGCCCTCAAGGGCTACGCATCTCCTCTGCCATCAGGGATGGCTACCCTGGGGCAGCAGTATTTCTCTCTCAATCTAGTGATTGAGAGAGATGCCACCACCTCCAGGAAGGATTGATCACAGAGGGTTGGAGGTCCCTTTTTCAGCCTATCCTCTCATAAACTCCCTGGGCACTCCAGCCTCCCTCACTGCTCCTGTCCCTAATATGCACAATTCTGTGGGCATATGTGTGGCACAGACCCTGTCTGGGACTTATTGGTCAGCAGTTCCAGCTGGGGCTCCAGGGTCAAGGTCATAGCTTGTTCAGCTGGTTTTGGAATGGGACTGCATGGGCTTTGGAGTCAGCCAGTTGAGGATGATTCTATCAATCATTCAGCTCCCGCCAAAGCACCCGCTCTGGGTCAAGTACTGTTCTAGAGACTGGAGATACAATGGCATGTTGGATTGGGTTTTCAACTTGGCAACATTGCCTCCCACTTCCGTAGTCTGCTCTACGAAGGGAAAGCCAAGAACCACATTTCCCAGAATCTCCTCCCCTGTACGTTTCTGGGTTCTAGGCTGTCATGGAGATGGATTCAAAATGATGGATGTGAAGTCTGCAGCAACTTCCAGGTAAGTACCTGCAAATCACTACTTGCCGGCAAGTGAGCTAGCAAGCAGAGGCTTCCTGGAAGATTTTAAGATTCGCAGCAGCTTCTGGGCAGACTCTTGAAAACGACTTTCCTTATTGCAGCAGACTGAAATCACTGACAACCAGTTCCAGCATTTCTCAAAGTTCACAGTGGCCTCCCGGTGAGCTCTTGAGAACCCCTCACTTTCCCCCTCCCCACCCAAGGCTCCCCCCATCTTAATTCCTTCACACGTGGAATCCAGAGAGTAGCGTCTGTTTTCCCGACCAGACCATGGCCGAAACCAACAGCCCACAAATCTAAGAACCTGTCCGCAGGAGAGCTTGTACTTCTAGTGGGCTGAGGCAGGTCACAAACAATGAAAGGCATAAATAAGGGCTACTCTGGTTGGGGTGGTCAGAGGGGCCCTCTCGGAGGAGGTGACTTTTGAGCTGAGACCAAAATGAGCCAAAGGAAGCCACCGTGGGAAAGTGCAGGAGAACCTTCCAGAGAGGGAACAGCAAGTCAAAAGGCACTGATGAGGGAATGAAGGCAGCATATCCAAGAAATAGCAAGAGTCCTTCACTACTAACCACTAAAGCCTAATCTCCTCTAATTGCTTGAGAACCTAATACTGTCTGCAGTGATCTTACTCAGCACTCTGTTGGCTGGACTATTGTCCATCTACCGCAACTACAATGTAAGTCCATGCAAACGGGGCCTGTCTTGTTCGATACTCTGTCCCCAGCACCTGGCACAATACCTGACCACTGGACGTTTAATATGTGGTGAATGAACCAACAGATGAGTAAAGCGTGATAAAAGCCGTAATACAGATATGTTCAAGGTATAATGGAAACTCCAAGGAGGGAACATGAACGCTGCAGTGCCTGGGAGGTGGACGGGGAAGATGTTTCTTACTGACCGGATTTGTGTGCCCCTCTGATAAAAGAGGCACTAGCATCAAAGTGCCTTCGGCTTTGCACTTCCGGCTCTGTGTATCCCACTACCATGTTGGGTTTGGTTGTCTGATGCAAACATTCTTCTGGGCGTTAAGCGGGAAAGGAGTCTCAAGGTCTAATTATTGCTTGCCCTCACAAGACATAGTTCTCCAACAAACAGAAACCAACTAAGCTTCAAAATCAGAAATGCCTCTGGGTGTGTGGGGAGAGGAGGTTTGGTGGGGAAGACATTTGTATTGCGTTGACACAGACCTGCATGGTTGACATTTGACAACCATCGACATTTGTTAAAGCCTGAAACATTCGTCCACTTAGGTTGCCATGGTGACACCCACTATCCAGGATAGGACCAAAAAATGCAGCAACTGAAATCGACCGCAGTCAGATTACTAAGGTCTCATCCTCCCTCGTGGTCCTTCCCTTCCCCTTTCTGCTCCTCCAACCGTGGTTTCCCATGATAGTTGAGGCACGGAGCAAGTGGTTGATAAAGTGACCTCTTTAAAACACAAATCTGATCATGTCAGTCCCCTGCTCTAAACTAGTCAGGGCTCCTCTGCTTTCCAATTAAAATAAAATACAAACTCCTCCTCGTGGTCTCTTAGATCCTGCATGAGTTTCCCTGCCGACTGCGAGAGTTCACTGCCCCAAGGGTGAAGTCACCCTGGACACTCCCTCCCAGGACTCGATGTTTTCCTTTCCAGCCTGGCCTACAGTGTATAATTGTACATTCATTTATTCACCATCTGCCTCTCCCACTTAATTCTAAACTCTTTAACGGCAAAGTCTTTCTATTTGTTAACTCTTATAATCCATTGCCTAGCACAGTGCCTGGCATGTAGCAGATACTCAATAAATATTTGCTATGAAGCTAATTGGCACCCATCTCCAATCAAAGGGAAGGAAGAAGACTGAGCAGCACTGCCCGGTAGCCCGAGGGTGGAGGGAGGGAGCACCTGAAGGGGGGAAGCCAAGGACCTTCAGGGAGTCCCAGCTCAGGCCAGCTCAGCCCGTGCTGAGGACATAAAGGAAGATTCCAGGCACATGGTCCCCATCCCTGGAGAGGCTGCTGTCACACCTTGGGACACACCTCCCCAAGTTGGTCCTTCTGATGGTCTCTAGAGTTGGGGAACAGCTACCTATAGTCAGAAGCAAGGCAGAAAACTCACTCTCACGTTATATTCCCTGACGCTTGGGGAGTGCAGTCATTCCCCAGAGCTTTTTCATCTTAATTACAATAATAACTAGCATTTATCAGCACATGCAATACGCCAGAAATTCTGCTGAGAGCACTTTACAAGAATATCTCATTTAATCCTCACAACAGTCCTATGATGTTGAGGTTACAATTATCCCCATTTTTTCAGATGAGGATTCTAAGTCCCAGAAAAGTTAAGAAAATTGCCCATGACGTCCCTGGTGGCGCAGTGGTTAAGAATCCACCTGCCAATGCAGGGGACACGGGTTCGAGCCCTGGTCCAGGAAGATTCCACATGCCGTGGAGCAACTAAGCCCGTGCGCTACAACTACTGAGCCTGCGCTCTAGAGCCTGCAAGCCACAACTACTGAGCCCATGTGCCACAACTACTGAAGCCCGTGCGCCTAGAGCCCGTGCTCCACGACAACGACGTGGGGCTCCGCACCACGACGAAGAATAGCCCCTGCTTGCCACAACAAGAGAAAGCCTGCACACAGCAACGAAGACCCAACTCAGCCAAAAATAAATAAATTAATTTAAAAAAAAAAGAAAATTGCCCAAAGTCAAAGAGCTACTAAATTTGAAAACTTTGAGCTCTTAACCATTAAGTGAGACCACCTCTCCTTAAATATAACCTATTTCCCCTTCCAACCAGCCTCCTTCCTCCCTGTCAGGCAGAGAAAAGCCTGAAGTCCCATCAACTAGGCACAAGGGTTAGTTGGGGGCGGGGAGGAAAGGCAGGGAGCACAATTGAAGAGCCTGGGGGTTTGACCTTACTGAGAGGAGGTTTTTAATTCTGTGGGAGAGTCTGGGAATGAACCAGGATGATTAAAAGGATCCTAAGCAAACTGGAGAACCATAAAAAAAAATGGCTGAAAGTATTAGGTATTAACGGTAGCTGCCGTAACAGACCCATCTTAAAATCTCAGTGGCTTCAGACAGAAAAATCTATATCTCATCCGCATCACAGGCTGACGCTGGTTGGCGGCTCTCCTCCAGGTGGTGACTCAGGAACCCAGCCTCCTTCCCCCTTGCAACTCTACCATTTCAGTGCCCTTCACTCAGGCTGCCTGGAGTGTGAAGAAGGTCTTGGACTGCCTGGGGCTGAAAGGGCTGTATCAATTCCCCTTGCATATCCATTGGCCAGAACATAGTCACATGGTCCCAGCTGAACACAAAGGAGGCTGGGAAATGTAATCTCCTGTGTTCTCGGGAATAGAAAACAGGGAGTGAACACATAACATTGTTTCTACTATGCTGTATAAGAAATAAGCTGTAATCATTGCACCTCTCGTGACTCAGCCATGGACCATATTTACATTGTCACAGTAAGGCAAACACCAGATATTGGTTCAACCAAAAATCACAGTATAACTATGTTAGGAGAATAAAGAGAGCAGAAGTGGCTGCAGGAGGAGTTGCCAGGTTGGGGAAAGAGAGCAAAATCTTTTTTAGTAGGAGGTCAGTAGATAATATAGAAAAAAATGTAATTGAGTATACATTTCATAATATATCTAAGTCAAACCATTATGGTGTACACCTTAAACTTACACAGTGATGTATGTCATTATATCTCAGTAAAACTGGGGGGAAAAAGCAATAGCATTATAAACAGATTATTTAGAAATATGGTAGAAAATGCCAAAAGGAAGACGTAGAGTTTACAAAGGTTGACCCTAAAGAGTTGGATTCAGGCGCAGGGTGTGATCCTGCCTGCTTTAATTTTTTAACCAGCTACCCATGTTACCTTGATAAAAATAGAAAATTAATTTTTAGGGACTTCCCTCGTGGTCCAGTGGTTAAGACTCCACGCCTCCACTGTGAGGGGCACAGGTTTGATCACTGGTTGGGGATCCCACATGCTGCGCTAAGATCCTGCATGCCGCGCAGTGTGGCCAAAAAAAAATAATAATAATTTTGAAAAAGGAAAAAACAAAGAAACGTAATGTTATTGCTTCCCTAGTGAGCAGAGGGCAAGGACAAACACCAGGTATGACACGGTGGAGGCGCAAAGCAGAAACCCAGAGGCACGGGGTGCCTAGCAAAAGGCACACCACGTCCGATTCTTGCCACACCTTGCAGAGGCATCCCTGGGCCAGGCACAGCCGGAACACCTTAGGTTGTCCTCCAGGGGAGGGACCCTGGATTGGTTAAGTGGGCTGGGTTAGGCTATGGAAACACAACCAGGATCTCAGTGGCTTCACACAACACAAGTTTCTTTCTCACTCACGTTCCTGTCCCATGAGGACTGGGGAGTGGCAGGGCTCTGCCCCATTCAGGCACTGGGGACCAGGCGGAAGGAGGCTGCTCTCTCCTGGAGCTGCTCCGCCGGTAACACGGTCTCCTCAGTTGCCATGCACCTGGATGCCTCAGCCCAGAAGGGACACGTGTCCTTTCCTCTCACAGCCCATTGGCCAGAACCATGTGGCCCCGTGCAACTGACGTATAGTCTCCTGAGTGCCCAGAGGGAAGGAAAACTGGACATTGGTGCAAGCTGATCCTGATTTCCTGTCACCGGGGAAATTTTAGAGGAGTTGGGAGGAGGCAGGGACCCCCTGACTGAGTTGGAAGGCTCAAGTCTTTGCAATCAGGGTTACAGCCTTCTACCAGGGTCAAGCCGTGGCCACACTGATGGGTCCCTCTACAATACCTGAGTCTGTAATCTGCCATCTGAACCCACTATTACATGAAATGGGTTATTATTCTGAAGCATCAGGGAAATGGAGGAGAAAGGATGCAGGGCTCAAACCTCCAGTTCATTCCCCCGCCTCTCAGTAGGACCTCATCAAGCCAGCCATAAAGAGCACAAAGCAATGGACAAATGAAAATGAGACACAATTTTAAACCACAAGCAGAGCTCTTTCTCAAGACCCACCAGGTCAAGTCCAACTTCCCTCTCATTTCTTTCAGAGATGACACGAGACCTATGTGACCAGTCGTCTCATCAGCAAGCACCCTCATCTCGCCTTTGCGTTGATCCCCAAGTCAACGTTGGCCTGGATAAACAGAGCCTCCACTGTCCTGTTTGGGAGTTTCATTCTAGATACTTCTCCAGTTTGGAATGTGCAAAGGCTGTTGTTACCACATTGGCCCAAGGCTTCTAAGACGAGGAAGCATTCAATCCTGGTCTGTTTCCATCAATGTAAAGATTATCCCTAGAGCCATGTGTCTTAGAGAAGTGGTAGCAATAATAATGATAAAAATAACAATAGCCGACTTATTGAGTGTGCCTAGCACACCGTGTTATACTTATCTTAACTCCTTTGGTCCTCCTAACAGCCCCGAAAGGCAAGAATTTTTATCACCCCCATTTTACCAAGATGAAAGAGTTTCAGGAATTTCCCTAGGTACACACATCTAGTAAGTGGAAGACCTGGGCTCTGAACCCGTATAGTCTGGTGCCAGAGCCCAGGGTTTGGAGTTTTACAAAATTTCAGTTTAAATTCTGGCTCTGGGCTTCCCTGGTGGCGCAGTGGTTGAGAGTATGCCTGCCGATGCAGGGGACGCGGGTTCGTGCCCCGGTCCGGGAAGATCCCACATGCCGCGGAGCGGCTGGGCCCGTGAGCCATGGCCGCTGAGCCTGTGCGTCCGGAACCTGTGCTCTGCAACGGGAGAGGCCACAACAGTGAGAGGCCCGCGTACCGCAAAAAAAAAAAAAAAAAAAGCTGGCTCTGCCACTTCACACATGTGACGTTAAGAAAATCATTTATCTTTGAGCCTCAGTGTCTCCCTAAAAAAAAAAGCCTGAGTTTCTCCAAAAATGGGGGTGTTCATGTCTACTTCTCTAGAGGTTGTTGAAGATTAAATAAAATAGCCTGTAAATTTCTCAGAACAGGCCTGGCACGTGAAGCAAAGCAGGGCAAGCCGTTTTGGAGATGTGTTCTAGCCAAAGCTGCCCTAGACAAGAAGGCTTGATCTCCTTTTGGAGAGGCCCCACCGCCACCCCCAACTATGTTTCTCATCCATAAATTAGAGATCAGTAGCCTTGTGATTCCACACAACGAGGCACAGAGTAGGTGCTGGAATGCTCTCACCCTCCCTTTCCCCTCTGACCATTGAGCATTTGGGTCACGGCCAGTTTCTCACTGTTATAAACACTCAGCCTCACACGTTTCTGCCCGGGCCTGTGCCTGGCTCCGCCTCTGGCATTTCTCCCCACTTTCTGAGTCAGACCTTTGGAGGTGCCTAGGTGGGACTGACCAAGGAGCGTCTCCTGGCACAGCCCTCGCCCCGGGACTGGGAAGAGCAGAGAAGACACAGCTGTTGGCCACCCAGCACCCACTGGGGCCCAGTCTGCAGACCATCACCCTGCCCGGGAACCTGCCTGATAAAAATGAGTCCAAGCAGAATTCATTTCTGTTTACCCATATCCACTTTAATATTAGTCATCACTCAGTTTTCACATCCCACGGCCATCATCCATCTCGGTGGACACCAGCCACCACCCACCCAGAACCACAGGTCAGAGAAAAAGCTCACCACCTCTGGATGCCCAAGTACATCTGTCACATCAATTTTATGGCTTTTAACTTATTTAAATACTTATGAAGGGGCTTCCCTGGTGGTGCAGTGGTTAAGGATCCGCCTGCCAGTGCAGGGGACATGGGTTCGAGCCCTGGTCCAGGAAGATCCCACATGCTGCAGAGCAACTAAGCCCGTGCGCCACAACTACCGAGCCTGCGTTCTAGAGCCCATGAGCCACAACTACTGAGCCCGCACACCACACCTACCGAAGCCCGCGTGCCTAGAGCCCGTGCTCTGCAACAAAAGAAGCCACCGCGATGAGAGGCCCACGCATCGCAATGCAGAGTAGCCCCCGCTCGCCGCAACTAGAGAAAGCCCGCGCGCAGCAACAAAGACCCAACACAGCCAAAAATAAATACTTATGAAGAACCAGAGACCCCTAGGGCCAAGGATTCAAACTAAATTTTGAACCCCAAACGAGAAAGAACCAAGTTGATTCTCTGAACCCTGAAATTAAAATCCAAATACATTTTTTTTTTCCTGAACCATGAATCGAAGACAAATTTTCCCAGGAAACATCCAATGAACTACTTTGACCTAAATTGTGGGCTGAGCCTCAGTTTCTCTACCTGTAGAATAAAGTTAAAAAGTACTCAGTCCATTCAGGCTGCTATAACAAAAATACCATAGATTGTATGACTTAAACAACAGAAATGTATTTCTCATAGCTCTGGAGGCTGCAAAGTCCGAGATAAAGGCACTGGCAGATTCTGTGCCAAATCCTACATGCTATTTAATGCCCAATTCAAATGCTACTTCGTCCACTAAATCTTCCGTATTCATTAGGGTAATTCTAACTCTTAACAATCCCAAACTGTCAGTGCCTTACCGTAATAGAAGTTTACTTTCCCCTCAATTAACAGACGGAGGTAGGTATTCTTGGTTGGCAGGTGCCTTTACTCCTCGGGATGATTTCAGGAACCCAGGCTCCTGCTGTCTGGTAGTTCTCCCTTCAGCATCCTCTTCTTCCAGCCAAGAAAGGAGCACACATTCATCCTTAAAAGCTCCAGACTGGAAGTGCTTCACGTTTTATCGGCAAGAACAATGGTGTGGCCACTTGGGATGCAAGGAGGAAATGTCATCCCTGGGCTCTACCCTGTAGGATGGGAAGCACACATTTCTCATGGACAGTCAGCCACGTCTGCCATTCGTAACCTGAACCACCACCCTGCCCAACCCCACCCTCCATCCTAGTCATTCCTCCCTTCCCTGGTCCCTACGGTGTTTCATTTGCTCTTAGCCACTTGCACACACCAAAACCAACATTGTATGATGGCTGGTCCTGTATGTGCATGTCTCCTTGCCCCGAGGACAGGACCATGTCTTTCACTGGTGCATCCTCACAGCACTTATGACAGTGCCTGACACACATCAGGTGTATGATTGGCACTTGTTATGTTAAATTACTCTGTTTTTTCTACAGTCCTGGGTTATTTCTGTCCAAATGACCAGTACTAACTACTAGTGTCTCACCTCCTCCTGCCTTGGACAGGGCTGGAAGCACCAATTTGCTTGGCTCTACAGCTATAATAGGAAGTTGGATGGAACTTTCCTGTAGTCTCAATTTTTCAGTTAAAGACTAAAAGCAGAAAGTGACAGATAACATATATCCTCACATTTTAAGGAATACATTTGATGTCCAAAGAAGATCCAAAGCCCCCATCCTTTCATTTCTCTGGAACACTTGGGAAGGGCTGGAGAGAAGTTTAAGAACTGACCACCTTTGGAAGGTTAACTTCAAGGCTATGTTAATTTATTTTTTAATTCCTAGGTGGCCTCCACCTCCATCCCCTTTACCCATCCCCTTAATGCATGGTTTCCAACCTTGGCTGCATTTTGAAATCACCTGGGGAGCTTTAAAAATTACTGATGCCTGGGTCTCACCCCCAGAGGTTTTTTTTTTTTTTAACATCGTTATTGGGGTATAATTGCTCTACAATGGTGTGTCAGTTTCTGCTTTATAACAAAGTGAATCAGTTATACATACACATATGTTCCCATATTTCTTCCCTCTTGCATCTCCCTCCCTCCCACCCTCCCTATCCCACCCCTCTAGGTGGTCACAAAGCACAGAGCTGATCTCCCTGTGCTATGCAGCTGCTTCCCACCAGCCATCTATTTTACGTTTGGTAGTGTATATATGTCCATGCCACTCTCTCACTTTGTCACAGTTTACCCTTCCCCCTCCCCATATCCTCAAGTCCATTCTCTAGTAGGTCTGCGTCTTTATTCCCATCTTACCCCTAGGTTCTTCATGACCGTTTTTTTTTTTCTTAGATTCCATATATATGCGTTAGCATACGGTATTTGTTTTTCTCTTTCTGACTTACTTCACTCTGTATGACAGACTCTAGGTCCATCCACCTCATTACAAATAACTCAATTTCGTTTCTTTTTATGGCTGAGTAATATTCCATTGTATATATGTGCCACATCTTCTTTATCCACTCATCTGATGATGGACACTTAGGTTGCTTCCATCTCCTGGCTATTGTAAATAGAGCTGCAATGAACATTTTGGTACATGACTCTTTTTGAATTTTGGTTTTCTCTGGGTATATGCCCAGTAGTGGGATTGCTGGGTCATATGGTAGTTCTATTTGTAGTTTTTTAAGGAACCTCCATACTGTTCTCCATAGTGGCTGTATCAATTTACATTCTCACCAACAGTGCAAGAGGGTTCCCTTTTCTCCACACCCTCTCCAGCATTTATTGTTTGTAGATTTTCTGATGATGCCCATTCTAACTGGTGTGAGGTGATACCTCATTGTAGTTTTGATTTGCATTTCTCTAATGATTAATGATGTTGAGCATTCTTTCATGTGTTTGTTGGCAGTCTGTATATCTTCTTTGGAGAAATGTCTGTTTAGGTCTTCTGCCCGTTTTTGGATTGGGTTGTTTTTTTGATATTGAGCTGCATGAGCTGCTTGTAAATTTTGGTGATGAATCCTTTGTCAGTTGCTTCATTTGCAAATATTTTCTCCCATTCTGAGGGTTGTCTTTTGGTCTTGTTTATGGTTTCCTTTGCTGTGCAAAAGCTTTTAAGTTTCATTAGGTCCCATTTGTTTATTTTTGTTTTTATTTCCATTTCTCTAGGAGGTGGGTCAAAAAGGATCTTGCTGTGATTTATGTCATAGAGTGTTCTGTCTGTTTTCCTCTAAGCGTTTGATAGTTTCTGGCCTTACATTTAGGTCTTTAATCCATTTTGAGTTTATTTTTGTGTATGGTGTTAGGGAGTGTTCTAATCTCATACTTTTACATGTAGCTGTCCACTTTTCCCAGCACCACTTATTGAAGAGGCTGTCCTTTCTCCACTGTATATTCTTGCCTCCTTTATCAGGTTCTTATTTGACGGTCTGGAGTGTAGCCTGGGATCCCCTGATGATTCTAATCATCTGGCCAGGTTGATGCCTGCCCTAAGGTTATGCAACCTTTTCAGCAAGATTCCTATTTATTCTTCAACACCCAGGGCAAATGTCACCTCCTCGGAGAAGGCTTCCCAGGCCAACACACACACACCCCAGAACTAATCACTCACTTCTCAGTTCTTTAGCTTTTGTACATCTTTCCAAAGAGACATTTGCCACACGTATCTCTAGCCCCCAGCACGGGGCCCAGCACACAGAAGGTGCTCGATAGAGATTCACAGAATGCACGGATGAGCAAACTCAACCAGACATTCCGCCTGAGGTCCTAAATCCCAGGCAGAGGCCGGACTTCAGCACGCAGTAGGCGACAGTCCCAGAGAAGGATGGCCCCTCTAAACCAACGGGAAGGACGCTGCACTCAGAGGCAGGTCAGCCAGACACGAAGTAATTGTTGCTCCCCCAGAAATTATGGTAACAAAGCCAAAGGGATGCATAATCATTAAAAACGAAGTTTTCTCCTCGGCACTTTTACAGTTGGGCTGACGGATCAGTTATGAAAATACTGAATAAATAATGAAATGATGGTCCAGGGGCTTCCCTGGTGGCGCAGTGGTTGAGAGTCCGCCTGCCGATGCAGGGGACGCGGGTTCGTGCCCCACATGCCACAGAGCGGCTGGGCCCATGAGCCATGGCCGCTGAGCCTGCGCGTCCGGAGCCTGTGCTCCGCAACGGGAGAGGCCGCAACAGTGAGAGGCCTGCGTACCACAAAAAAAAAAAAAAAAGGTCCAGGGAGAGCCTCTGGCAAGGAGGGCTCATGCAGCCGTTTTTAAAAGCAGAAACACAGGTTTACTGAACCGGGCAGGTGCGCTAAATCCTGACTCTCAGGGCTGAGGCTGTGAAAAAGGCTGTTCTTCCACATATCGCTGGAGGTTTACGACTGCTTCAGCTCTGAATGCATCAGCACTGCTCGGCTTCCCATCCACACGTGCTCCAGGGGCCCCACCCGTGCTATTAGAAACATCTAGGAAGACTTTTTAAAATAACCAGGCCCAGCTTCTCCACTCCCCTCCTCCCCCAGTTGGCTTCTGATTTAATTGGTCTTGGTTTGGGTATCGGAAGTTTAAACACCCTCCACCCCCAGGTGACTAATGCACAGTTAGATGTGAGAAACACTGACCCGCAAGAGGTGACGTGAGGGATGCTGAGAATCCCACCTGGGCTGACATACCTACTAGGTGCCAGAGGGCCGTAATCAGAGGTCCTCAACGCAGCTCTCCATTCAAAGTACCTACCAGAATTATCCTGAGAGCTTTTAAGAGGAACAGATAGGGGGCCCTGCCCCAGACTTTTCAAAAGCTCCCAGGTGATTCTATTAAGCAGCCAGGGTTGACCCACTGGGCTAAAGCAGTGCGTCCCCCAGTGTGTGTGAGAGTGAGACTCATCTGGGGCTTGTTAAACAAACCAGATCCCGCCCTGAAGATTCTACATGAAGTCTGGGTGGGTTCCAGGAGGAAATACTTTTAATAAACACCCAGATCATTCTTACCTTCCTTTTAATAAGCACCGAGGTCACTCTTACTAGTAGCAGTCTCCCAAACTTGCCCGATTGTAAGGATTTCCTAGAATACTTGTGAAACAGAGATTCTGAATCCCACACCGGACCCACTGAACATGCATCTTTAGGAGAGGGACCCAAGAACTTCCTGTATAACAAGCAACCCAGGTGATTCTAGGACGAGGCATATGTGGAAAAATTGAGGCAAGATATCGTGAACCCCGAGACCTCATCTCAAATTAACAAAGCGATAAATGAGTCAGTGTATTTCCCCACCTACAGAGAGCTCTGAGTTCATTCATTCAGTCGGTCAGACCACGAGTCCATCAACCTTTTCTACCTGTCTGCTCCACAGCAAGGATTGGGATACAAGGTGATAAGATACACGCCCCCATCTTTTCTCCAACAACATGGAGTGGTCCGCCTCACCCTGCAGGCCATCTCCAGTTCCTGCCCCAAGAATCCAACCCTCTCACAACTCTCCTTACTCTTCAAGACCTGCTCTGAGCTAATTCTGCTGAAGAGTAAAATTGACCTCTGCCCTTTGTTCCACCCCCATCCCTAGACGCACATCTGCCGGCCCATTTACAACAATGCTGGCCATTACTTGTCTGTACCTCTAGTCCGAGCTCTCTTGAAGGACTGAGACTGTGGCTGGTTTATTTGCAACCCCAGTAGCTTGTACCTGGTAGACACTCAATGGAGACCTATAGTTTATCAGGGCAGAAAGCCACATACACATAGAGCAGGAATTGCTATCATAGAGGTAACTATTTAAAATGAAAATGCAGGGCTTCCCTGGTGGCGCAGTGGTTGAGAGTCCGCCTGCCGATGCAGGGGACACGGGTTCGTGCCCCGGTCTGGGAGGATCCCACATGCTGCGGAGCGGCTAGGCCCGTGAGCCATGGCCGCTGAGCCTGCGCGTCTGGAGCCTGTGCTCCGCAACGGGAGAGGCCACAACAGTGAGAGGCCCGCGTACAGCAAAAAAATATATTAAAAAAAAAATGAAAAAATAAAATGAAAATGCAGGCACCAGGGCCAGACAGTGTGCTTGACCCTCCAGGCGACAGAGAGAGGGCTAAAGCACAGTCCTGCCCCCAGGAGCCCCCCAGTCTAGGAAGAGAAGTGGAAAGCAAAAACCATGATATAAGGCCAAAGGCCAAAGGGACACTAGGTGATCAGAAACAAGGTGTCCCCAAAAAGGACATACCATTTCTGGCTACTAATCAGGAAATGCTTCAAGGAGAAGTAGTATTTGAACTTAGACTGAAAGGGAGGACTTGTATATCTGAACGAGCAGACATGGGATGGCAAGGCATTCCAGGAGGGGGGGACAGTGTGAGCAAAGGTATAAAGGCAGGAACAGGAAGGCACGTTTAGGAGGGTCTAGAGATGAGACAGCATGACACAGAGCCTCAGAGCAGAGTGTCTGGGAGTTGGAAAGTCACAGACAGGAGTCTGAAGGGACGCCAGGCCTCTCTCGTCTCCACGGCTCCCCAGAGTGGCCACCAAAAGAGTCTGGCCTCCCTTTGTCTGCTATTTCCACATTTTCTTGATTTATATTTCTTAATTAATTCGATTTCATCAATTCACACATTCCCCGTATCTACAACATTCCCCCTGGGCCTCAGAAATGCATCACATAAAAGCTGTTATCTGTGTTGAACAACAGTTTGGCAGAACTTCATATGCAAGGTCCGGAGGTGGCCAAACAGGGTCTAGTTGGGGAGGCGGGACTCTCCATTGCTTTGCCCGTGGGATGAGTTCAAAATCGGCCACAGTTCTTCCAAAGAAGGGGACTTCTTTTTTCCTGGTCTTCTCTCCTGATCCCAAGGGCCGAGGCCAACGTCATGTGCTCTGAACAAGAGCTCAACGAACACCAGGTGACCTGTGTCCAGACCTCCAGAGTCAGTCCTGGGTGAAGTCTAGTGGAGGTGGCTGGGGTTGGCGGGGGGCCGTGAGCGTGTGGGGCAGCCCTGGGCTCAGGAGAGCCTGGGGAGAAGGAATCAGAAGTCTGCTTTTGGACTTCCCTGGTGGCGCAGTGGTTAAGAATCCGTCTGCCAATGCAGGGCACATGGGTTCGAGCCCTGGTCCGGGAAGATCCCACATGCCGTGGAGCAACTAAGCCCGTGAGCCACAACTACTGAGCCTGTGCTCTGGAGCCCATGAGCCACAACTGCTGAGCCCATGTGCCTAGAGCCCGTGCTCCGCAACAAGAGAAGCTCCCGCTCGCCGCAACTGGAGAAAAGCCTGTGCACAGCAATGAAGACCCAACGCAGCCAAAAATAAAAATAAATAAATAATAAATAAAATTTTTTTTAAAAAAGTCTGTTCTTGCCTCCTATACTGTTGGTAGGAATGTAAGTTGGTGCAGTCACTGTGGAAAACAGTATGGAGGTTCCTCAGAAAGCTAAAAATAGAACTACCATATGATCCAGCAATCCCACTCCTGGGCATATATCCAGACAAAACTATAATTCAAAAAGATACATGCACCTCTATGTTCATAGTAGCACTATTCACAATAGCCAAGACATGGAAACTACTTAAATGTCCATTGACAGATGAATGGATAAAGAAGACGTGGTACAAATATACAATGGAATACTACTCAGCCATTAAAAAGAATGAAATAATGCCATTTGCAGCAACATGGATGCAACTAGAGATTATCCTACTAAGTGAAGTCAGTCAGAAAGAGAAAGACAAATACCATATGATATCACTTATATGTGGAATCTAAACTATTACACAAATGAATCTATCTATGAAACAGAAACAGAATCACGGACATAGAGAATAGACCGGTGGTTGCCAAGGGGGAGGGGGAGGGAGAGGGATGGATGGGGAGTTTGGGATTAGCAGATGCAACCTGGTATATATAGAATGGATAAACAAGGTCCTCTTGTATAGCACAGGGAACTATATTCAATATCCTGTGATAAACCGTAAGGGAAAAGAATATGAAAAAGAATGTATATATATGTATAACTGAGTCACTTTGCTATACAGCAGTAATTAACACAACATTGTAAATCAACTATACTTCAACTAAAAAAAAATTTTTTTTTTTTTTTTTGCGGTACGTGGGCCTCTCACTGTTGTGGCCTCTCCCGTTGCAGAGCACAGGCTCCGGACGCGCAGGCTCAGCGGCCATGGCTCACGGGCCCAGCCGCTCCGCGGCATGTGGGATCTTCCCGGACCAGGGCACGAACCCGTGTCCCCTGCATCGGCAGGCGGACTCTTAACCACTGCGCCACCAGGGAAGCCCTAAAAAAAAAAATTTTAAAGTCTGTTCTTGAAATTCCCGAGCCAAGGGAGAGAGAGGTAAGAGTACTAACCAGCTGGGGCAGGGGCAGAGGTCTGAAAGTAGCTAATGATCACGGCAACACAAAAGGACAAAAGTATAAAAGTCAGGGCTTAGAGGTCATCTGAGGATGAGAGCCAAGCTGGGCATTCACCAGGGTATTCCTGCAACAGGGGCTGGAGACTCAGATTCCCCTCAAGGGCCGGGGCCAAGTCTCCTCTTTACTCTATGCCCTAAATATGTTGTGATGGCTTATTACAACACAGCAGAGCTGGCTACTAGCTGGGCGGCAGGGCCCAGGCCCTCTTTATAGCAGCATTGTCCACTAGAAATACGAAACAAGCCACCTAAGTAATCTTTTCCTTTTTTTTTTTTTTTTTTGGTATGTGGCCTCTCACTGTTGTGGCCTCTCCCGTTGCGGAGCACAGGCTCTGGATGCGCAGGCTCAGCGGCCATGGCTCACGGGCCCAGCCGCTCCGCGGCATGTGGGATCTTCCCGGATCGGGGCAACGAACCCGTGTCCCCTGCATCGGCAGGCGGACTCTCAACCACTGCACCACCAGGGAAGCCCCTAAGTAATCTTAAATTTTCTAGTAACCACTTTAAAAAGAAACAGGTGAAATTAACTTTATAGATATATTTAACTCAATCTATCCAAAATATACTTCAATATGTAATCTATGTAAAAATTATTAATAAGAGTTTTTGCAATTTTTTTTCAACTAAGTCTATGTGTTTTATATTTACAGCACATCCCAATTCAGACAAACCACATTTCAGGTGCCTGATAGCCACATATGGCTGGTGGCTCCCACACTGGACAGTGTAGCTTTAAAGTGTGTGATTTGGTGGCCTGCCTTGCAGACATGAAAGAGACAAATATCCCTGCCTTATCCATAGTCAGAGTGGCCGGCTAGAATGGTGTCCCCTTCTGTCCTCACTGCCCTTCCACGCCCCCCTGAAGCAAGAAACACACTTGATGAAGATGCCCTTGCACACAGAGAAATGGTACAGACATGGTGTTCTCCCATCTAGACTCTCCAAACCAGTCCTCATGGCCCACGTGCAGAGGAGTGTGTGCTCTGTATTAAAAGAAGAGTGGCTTCTTGCAAAGACTGCTAAGGGGGAGGGTGTATTAGTCTGCTCGGGCTGCCATAACAGAGCACCACAGACTGGGTGGCTTAAACAACAGAAATTTGTTTTCTTACAACTGTGGAGGCTGGAAGTCCAAGATCAAGGTGTTGGCAGGGTTGCTTCCTTCTGAAGCCTCACTCCTTGGCTTGTAGATGGCGATCTCCTCCCTGTGTCTTCACAGACTCTTCCTTCTGTGTGTGTCTGTGTCCTGATCGCCTCTTCTTATCAGGACAACAATCATATGGAGGTAGGGCCCACCCATATGATCTCATTTAACTTAATCACCTCTTTAAAGACCCTGTCTCCAAATGCAGTCACATTCTGAGTTTATTTGGAGTTGGGACTTCAACATCTGAATCTTGGGAAAGACAATTCAACCTATAACAGAGGGAAAACACAGCATACTCTGAGATTAAATGCTGGCTAAAAGTCCCAAGATCCCTGAAATTTCAATAGGAAAGGCAGGAGTTGAGAGTAGGAGGGAGCCTATATTCTCAAAGCTTCAAGCAAGTCTCGATTTTACCAGAGTTGAATTCGCCTCTAGAGAAGACAGCTTTTTATTTGAGGACAAATCCACTCTGTGTCTCACAGTCGTGAAGACATAAAGCAAACACTCCCGTAGGTATGGAGATGGTGGAGACAGCCGTGATGCCAGGGAACCAAACGAATCCATGAGATGCAGGGAAAGGTAATCTGTGTAAGCAGAGTGGTACCCTGCAGACCAGGAGAGAAAAGCTTCTTGCACTAGCCATGGATGTGACCGTCCTGGGCAATGAAACCATTTTTTATCCTTAGGAAGCTGTACGGTCTTATGCAGGCAACACTCACAGAAGATGAGAAACTGAGGCCTAGTCTTCACTGAGCACTAGAGAAGAGACTATAAAAAGGACCTGGGCTGAATTGTTAATGTCCCCCTCATGATGTCATTCAAGACCAAGGCCGCTGGGGCTGGGGCTGACTCATTGGGTTTGGAGGTATAGTCGTGTTGTGCTCTCAGTGCAGAAACACACGAAGCAAGGAGTGGAGTTGCTCCCCTACCAGGAATGGATATCCGCCCCCCCCATCACTCATCCCTGGAAGAAGTCATCCTGCAACATAAAATAAAGACGAGGGCTGCCAGTGTCCACCTAAAAGGAGAAGAAATTTCTCCTCCTCCGTGAACCTGCAGGAGTATAGGACAAAAAAAAAAACTGGGCAGAAGAATGCCAGGCTCTGTGACATGCCCTCTGACCTGTATCTTGTCCAGAATGGCCGGGGTGGCAAGTGACAACCAAGACGGAACATGGAATCACCCCCTAGAGGGTCACAGAAAATAGAGAGGAGACCAGCAAGATGCAGCTAAAGTGACAATAATATGGATGCCAAATGATAAAGTGACCTCTCTCAGTAGCTACTGGCCGTGGCCTGGACCTGTTTGCTCACTTCTGCTGGGCTGCGAGTTCCTGAGAGCCAGACCTCTTACTCGTCTTTTTGTCTCCAGAATGATCCTAGCACAGAGAAGGGCCTCAGTAATCACACAGTGGAGGACCTGGGAAGCCAAGCCCAATCCTGCAGAGAGGAAAACTGAGGCACAAGGGTATCAGACCATCGAGGGGCACAGGGCAACCGTGGGGAATCTCGGATGATGTTTTTTCTCTGTACTCCCCCATAGAAAGAGGTGGTCCCTCCCATCCTCAAACATGCCTCTTGACGGAACTTGCCTTGCAGAGAAACAGTGTGGAAAACAAGCAGAAAAGTATAACAGGGAGTAGTTCGTGGTAAGCCCGTGTCCAGGTAAAACATTCTGTGGATGAAGAAGAAAAATCACCAACAGCAAACCCCCGGGCAGGGCCAGACCACCAGGGCCTCCCGTTCCCGGCAGTGACCTGAAAACGACTTCTCTCCCAGGTACTGCAGCAATCACGAGGAACTACTGCATCCCAGAGCCACCCCTGCCTGGACTGAAGTCAAAGAGAGACAACGAAAGAGCTGGGGCCTGACCAGTTCATCTGAAGGAAGTCCAAGGTCAGGCAGCTCTGCCAACAGCATCCAAAAGCAAGAAGGTTCGGGCAACCTTGGTCTCACTGTTCTCTGCAGTCCTTCTGGTGAAAGGGACTGGCATGGTTCTAACTGCCCAGCTGGCTAAACAGAAAAAGAAAATTTATTCAGGAGTAGACTTGAGACAAAACATCGAGAAGTAACACCCCAAACCATGGCCCGATAAGGAAACTACCACGCATGCCAAACTCTAAGCGACAAGAACCAGTCCTGCCGCAACCACTACCGCAGCCAGCACTGTTTTCACTTCTGGGAAGACAGAAGAGGAATTTCCCCAGATACACAAAGACAGTTCAAAAGACATGGGGCCCTACAAGATGAAAAGAGTTCTGTGGATGGATGGTGGTGGTGGTTGTACAACAATGTGAATGTACTTAATGCCACTGAGCTGTACACTTAAAAATGGTTAAGATGGGGACTTCCCTGGCGGTCTAGTGGTTAAGACTCTGTGCTTCCACTGCAGGGGGCACAAGTTTGATCCCTGGTCGGGGAACTAAGATCCCTGTGTGGTGCGGCCAAAAAAAAAAAAAAGGTTAAGATGGTAAATTTTATATGTATTTTGTCACAGTTTTTAAAAAATTTTTAAGTTAACTAAAAAAAAAAAAAGACACTGGGCAGCTGTGAATATGACCAATGGCCACCCCTGATCTCAATAAACGCTTAGTGCATAAGTAAAGGTATTAGGTGGGGATGCTGGACTCCCAGACACACAGTAGTTGTCACCAGTCACTGTTTAACATTTCTCAGTTTCCTGAGCATTTTGTAGTGTACTTTGTGCTTCCTGTTATCAATGCTCATACCACACAGGATGACTGTTGTTTACATAATTATGGCTAATTTGCATAAGAATTTGCATAAGTATTTGCAACGTGCCTTACACACGTTATCTCAATTAATCCTCACAATAAACGGTGAGGTGGGTGATGGGTGACTGCATTGCTCAGAGAGTCATTTATACTGGAGGAGGAGGAGGGTATCAGTCAACAGAAATAGAAAGTGAACTCAGTGAAGTCAGTGCAAAGATCTGGAAGAACCTGTAGAGAAACAGAGAAAATAAGAAGAGAGAAACGTCAGCCTGTTTATGTTTGGGGGGGATCACAAAAGCGAGGGGCCTAGAAGAGTCTGGAACACAGGAGAAGTGTAACCAAATAGGATCAGGCTAAAAGGGCATAGATCCTGGCAACAGGCCCCCACTCTTACAGGCATGATGTTCTAATGAGAAAAGCCACGTATGAAGAAAGTAAACAGTCATCCCAGACAGGGCCACATAGAGTCCAGTTGGCTCTACCCTAAGGAAAGTTCTGGGAGGAAATTGAGAGGAGTTTGTGCCATAAGTTGAGGTCAAGAGAGATATCATCTGAATCGTGCATGATAAAGGATTAACTTGAACTACACACTCAAGGCAACATATGGGTCCAGCCCGTACCTGTTGCTTCTGCCACTGAGGTTGATCAAAGTCTGTGTGACTAATCAATTGTGTGTGTGCTCATCCCAATGGCCTCACGTGTTCCTCCCTGGCATCTCTGCCTGGAGAAAACTCCAGACGGGAAAAGGGTAGAAGTTCACTCCCCAGTTTGGGACTGGGCAGCTGCAGCAGCCCTCTACTTACACTGTTCTCCTGACCCCCTACTACCACCCAGCTGGAGTCTGCCCCAAAGAGATTTGGGGAGTAGGACAGAGAGTTCATAGGGTTATAATTCAAACTGAAGATTGGAGAGGTTAAATACCCACCCAAGACTGCCAGCTAGCAAGAGGTGGAGCGGGGATTTGAACCTAGTGTAATTCCAAAGCCCACACCCTTAATCACCAAGAATAGATCCAGATTCCTGTAACTAGCTGTGGGACCCGAGCAAGTTTGTTTAGCTTGTTGAGTCTATTTTCCCGCAAGTAACACCCTACGGGGTAATTGAGAGGATTGGAAATGATGCATGTCAAGTCTTAGCTCAATGCCAGGGCCCCAATAAAAGAGCATCAGTGAGCAAAAGTTATACACATTTTCAGAGGGAAACTCTCAGCCTCATGGATTAGGAACACGATTAGGGTTACATGGCCATTTGCTATCAAAGACAGATCTTGATCCTGGGTTTTTTACCCCACATTCCAAGCATCTGTCTGGCCCATTTGAGGGTTTGGGTGGGAATGTGGGGAGGACTAAATCTAAGTGTCTTCCATAAGAAATTCAATTTTATTTCATTGAGGACAAGGCTGTGTGCATCTGCTCCATGTGAAGAACTATGGCAGGTACTGAAGAATGGGGCAAGATGAGGGGGACCCGGCTCTGCCCTCAAGGGCAGTGATGTGGCCGGTGAATGGGCCTGGGGCAAAGTTGTAGCAAGGGTACCCTTCCTGTCTTCTTCCACCAGGGAAATGGGTTTAGCTAAGCCAGTGATTCTTAACCTTGGCCACACATTGTTATCACCTGGGGAGCTTTAAAAATGCTGCCACCTGGCCCCAGCCCCAGAGGTTCTGAGTTCAATGGTCAGGCATGCAGCCTGGGCGTCAGTGCATGGGGCAGCCAGGTTGAGAACCCCCAAGCTAAGCAAAGATGCAGTTCTTGGGCGAACTGGGGTATGGGAGGAGGAGGGAGTGTGAGTGGGGTTTTTCTGTGTCACGGAAGTAAACGGACCAGTGAGGAGGAGAATGTCCAGGGCTGTGGCCCCTAAGGCCCTAGACGCAAGCCCCGGGCACTCATGACAGGAACAGGACAGAGCCCCTGCCTCTTAGCGGGCAGCTGCAGGTTTCACAGGCAAGACCTCAGACACGCAGTCAGGACAAACATGCTTCCATCAGCCTGAGACACGGTTTACTGCAAGAGCTGTTCACCAGGCACATGAGAAAGAAAGGTGTGACTCCAGCTCTGGACTGGCCTTCCTGATCATGGAAGGCAAGCTGCATGGCCACCTGGAAACGGTCTATTGTGTTTCCAGAGTCAGATAAATAAAATGCATTATTATTTTATTAGCAACTCTTAAAAGTTCCTGTAGTGGCGTGAGTTACAACAGATACAACTACTTTCATATATTTATGTGTTTAGCACTTAATTCACACTCGCTTGCACTGCAAGACACTCAGCTGTAACACATTTTTACTGTGGTCTGTTTTTCCACATTCATCAGACTTTATTGATTACTAACCGCCAGGACTTCTAGAAAGCAGTCGTCTTGTTTCCAATCATCCCCTTCTTTTTTCAGTGTTATCTGGCCATCTTTGTTACTATAGGACGTGCTTTCCATGTTGCTTTCTCTTTTGTCTCCCGTCTTTCATTAGTCTTTCCTCTATGATTTCTCAGAGTTCTTACAGACTCTTCCACCATTTTGTGCTTCTTAAAATGTTAACACATAAGACTTAATTGAGGAAAATACTCAGAAAACTCAATTCTTTTTTCTTTTATCTCCCCACCCCAACGTGCGTGCCCCAACCATAACTCCACACCCTTGTCTTTCAGGGTCACCTTCTCAACCTTCCACCCAAGTTCAGTAGCCCTAGAATTCCTGAGGCCCTGCCCTCTAAAGGCTCCGCCTCCTTATTAGACAAACTCAATCCCTGGACCCACCTCCAGCTCAGATGTTCCGCCCAAACCCCCCTCAGGCTCCTCCTCTACCCAGGCCCCGCCCCTCCACCTTCACAGACTCCTCCCTAAGCCCTACCCCTCTCCTGACCCGAGAAGCACCGCCCCCAGGGCCACAGCCCTATATACCACCACCACCACCCCTAAGCCTCACCTGGCCCGCTCCCCTGCTCAGGTCCCTTCCTTGATCCGTTTCAGGTTGCATCTAAGGCTCCCGGGATCGTGGCTCCCAGGCCGCTGAGCTCGGACTCTGGGGCTCGAGGCACGTGGCGGCCATCTTGTCGTAAACTCAATTCTTATACTTTCAAGTGTTGTGTCAAGTCCGAAGTTGGTGGTATGTCGAACATTACTTGAGGTAGAAATCCTATGCTTGGCTTTTATGTAGAATGGCTAAAAGCTCAGAAACATGCATAGAACTTCTCATTGTCACCACCTATGTCGATATGGGTCGTCGAGGAAGCAGATGCTGGACTTAGAGGCAGAGCTGGCGTTAGGAGTGAAAGATTTGGTGGAGGGCCATAACTATGAAAGATAAAGGCTGAGGAGGCAGGACTGGGCAGGGAAAGCCTTCAGAGGGCCATGCAGATCCTATCCTGTGAAAAGAAATGCAAGAGGAAGAAAAATAGGGCCGGGAACATCTCAGACCACAGTGCAGATCATGCAAAGTCTTGGGCAACCCAGTGGGGAGTGAAGCAAAACTGCCCATTAGAGGGGTCTCCCAACGGGCAGAAATGGTGGGTGCCGGTGTCTCCACCACACTCAGTCTTTGGCTTGGGAGCCGCCAGGGACGAGCGAAGCTGGCTTAAATGCTGCAGCCGGAGGCGATCAGCTAAGCTCATTCTTCGCAGCTGAAAGAACTTCACAAGTTCTTTCTCGTAGGGAGATCCAAGCACTGCTTCTCCGCAGCCGCCACGCCCCCTCCCATCTCCTGACAATGCAAGCCTTTATAAATGAAAGGCTCAGCTTCGTTAAGGTTATTAAATGCTTGTCTTTTCTCGGCCTGGCGTGATAAAGTAAACACCGTGCCCATCTGAACTGTGGGGAAAATGCAATTAAACGTTGTACAGAGAGATACAATTGACAGTCAGTGGCAGAGCCACGGGTAACTGTTTTCTTTCTGCTTTTCTCTATGTTCCAAATTTTAGACCTTGATCATTTATTTTTCTTTTTGATTGGAAAATATAATGAACATTTTAAAATTAGTCTCCATATCATACCTTTTTGATCCAAAATGGCATCCCCCAATTTGACAGCCCAACAAATTGCTTTCACATAGGAGAACGTGATAATAGACCAAGCATAGCTTTGAGCTCAGACAGATCTGAGCTTGAACCCTGGCCCTGTGACTACTACTCTGAACTCTGGGCAGGCCCTTACCCCCTCTCAGCCTTCACCAAGAAAGGCAGACACGTGTCCTTACTTCTCAGCTTTGCTTTAATAAAGCATTTTTAAATCGATGTTTAAGCCTTCCCAAACTGCTAGAAATTTCTAAAACTCCACATTCAAAGGACAAAGAGTGGCCATAGCTGAGGAAATCCAAACTACTTTCCTGGGAAAGTCCTAAAAATGAGTTCTAAAAACCTCCTCGAGGGGCTTCCCTGGTGGTGCAGTGGTTAAGAATCCACCTGCTGATGCAGGCGTCATGGGTTCGATCCCTGGTCCGGGAGGATCCCACACGCCATGAAGCCTAGAAAAAAGCCCGCACGCAGCAACGAAGACCCAATGCAAGCATAAATAAATAAATAAATTTTAAAACTAAAAGCCTCCTTGACAGCACTTCTAGGTATACATGCCTAAGAATTCAAAGTAGAGACTCAAACATGTATTTATACACCCATGTGTATACACTTCCACTCACATGTCAATAATACAGTAGCATTATTCACAATAGCCAAAAGGTAGAAACAACCCAAATGGCCATTGACAGATGAATGGGTAAGCAAAATGTGGTATATACAGACTATGGAATATTATTCAAGCCGAAAAAAAAGAAGGAGAATCTAGTATACACCGTAACACAGATGAACCTTGAAGACATCATGCTAAGTGAAATAAGCCAGACACAAAAGGACAAATACTATATGATTTCACTTATATGAGGTACCTAGAATAGTCAAGTTCATAGGGACCAAAAGTAGAATAGAGGTTACCAAGGGCCGGAAGGAGGAGGGAATGGGGAGTTAGCATTTAATGGGCACAGAGCTTCAGTTTGGGATGATGAAAACGTTCTGGAAATGGATGGCGGTGATGGTTGCACAACAGTGTGAATGTACTTAATGCCACTGAACTGTACACTTAAAAATGTTACAGTGGGGCTTCCCTGGTGGCGCAGTGGTTGAGAGTCCGCCTGCCGATGCAGGGGACGCGGGTTCGTGCCCCGGTCCGGGAGGATCCCACATGCCGCGGAGCAGCTGGGCCCATGAGCCATGGCTGCTGAGCCTGCACGTCCGGAGCCTGTGCTCCGCAACGGGAGAGGCCACAACAGTGAGAGGCCCGCGTACCGCAAAAAAAAAAGTTACAATGGTAAATTTTATGTTCCAGAGATTTTACCACAATAACAAAGAATTTCTAAAACCTCCTTGTCAATGCAGTGTTACTACTTAAACCCAGGCAGGGAGCAAAGCTGAGCTGCCTGCAGGTGTTTCTCCCATGGAGAAGCAACATACAGCTTGCGCAATTCATTGCATTTTTCATCACTTGTAATTATAAAAATAAAACCACATCACAGAAAAATTTGAAACTAAAGAAAAAACTCATAATCCCATTTCTTTTCTTCTTTACAGGATTTTATTTTTAGACCTAGTTGTAACCATAGTGTTTGGACAAGTCCCAAAAGTGACTTCCAGAAACGTCCTTCATCTGAGCCTCAATTTCCTTAGCTTTAAAATAGGAGTCATATTTCCAGAAACCTCCTTGGTGATGCCCAGAGCAAGACTGACACTATGATTTCTCTTGGGATGCTCAGCCATGCTTCCCCCAGAGTAGGAAGCATCCGTTCCCCAGTGGATGTGAAGAGCTGGGATGGTGGCAGAGGGGAGGGAGAGTAGGAAGAGAGAAGGCTAATGGCTGTCTATGATTCCACAGGTCATTGGCACACGTGTACATGCATGCGCACATGTACACGAGCACACACAGGTTCTCCCCCTGCTGAGGGTCTATGACATCCCTGTGGCTCTGTTGCAGGTTGAAGCGCAAAAGGAAAAAGGAACTGGTTGTTGTGGTAGCCCCAGGCCCTGGTCACGAGGACAATCTGGCTGACGGCTGAGACCCTCTGCAAGGAGCCCAGGATAGGGTGCTCTGGGAAAAATAAGGTGGATCTATGGCCTCCTGTTCAGTTTGATTCCCACCAGGACAGCAGAATGCAAGTCTGGGGCTGGACACACCCACGTTCGAGTCTCAGTGCAGCCTTAAGCAAGTGACTTGCTTTCATCTGAGCCTCAATTTCCTTGTCCTTAAAATAGGAGTCATACTTCCTACCTCCTAATGGTGTTATGAGGCCTGAAAGAGAAACCATGCAAAGTGCTTGGCATGGAGCCCTCGCTAAATGGAGGCCATATCAGACACAGCCCTCCTAAAGCCCCGGAAGCAACTTCATTGACCCAACCAACCAACCAACCAACCAATACTGAAAACCTTTCCACTGTGGACCTGGTTGTGAACTCAAGTGAAGAACTCACCAAAATTATTTTAACATTGTAAAGAAACACTGGAAAGACTTAATAAAAGGTTCACTTAAGTAGGTTCTCAAACCACATTAGCAATCATTCCATAACAAATAAATTGACCTGGCTAGAAGAACAGATTTTGGAAATAGCTTCAGACGGTCTTGACACAAAAATCTGTTGAAGAGGAGGCACATATATCATTCTGATTAGAAATTCACTTTTAGTCTCCAATTCAATCAAGGCAGGCAGATATTAGTTAGAGGAACACTAGTTGCTATAATAGATGAACTCCAGAGTATGGTAGGAATTTATTTCTCACCTCAGTAAATCTCAGTGTTCCTGGTGGACAGGCAGCTTTTCTCCATGTGGTGACACAGGAACCCAAGCTCCTTCCATCTTGTGGCCCTACCATCCCCTGGGGCCTCTTTATGGCAAGTGGAAAGAAAACAAAAAAGTGGAAAAGCTTCATTGCTTCTTAAAAGGTGACCCACAAGCATCACACGTCACTTCCACTCACATGTCATTGATGGGAACAAGTCACATGGCTACAGTGGAAGTAAGACTGGGAGAAAATATTTGCAACAAATACATTTGATGAAGTTCTTTAAAGTTCAGTGTCTAGAATATGTTAAATATATTATGAAGAATATATTATACATAATAATATATAGAATTTAAACTCAGAATATATAAAGAACTCATAATTCAATAAGACAAACAATTGAGTTAGAAAACAGCAAAAGATTTGAATAGACACCTCATCAAAGAAGATATACAGATGGCAAATAAACACATGAAAAGATGAAAAGATGCTCAACATCATTGGTCGTCAGGGAAACTCAAACTAAAACCACAATTAGATCCCACTATACACCACTAGAATGGCTAAAATTAAGAAGACTGAGTATCCCAAATGTCGGCAAGGATGTGGAGCTACTGGAACTCACATGCAAGGCCAGTCAGAATGTAAAATGGTACAAACTCTCTAGAAAACAGTTTGGAAGTTTTCTTATCCATAAGGTGTTTAACTTTTTAAAGTTACGTATACCACTGGACCCAACTATTTTATTTTTATTATTATTCTTTTGGCTGTGTTGGGTCTTTGTTGCTGTGCGCGGGCTTTCTCTAATTGCAGCGAGCGGGGGCTACTCTTCGTTGCGGTGCGTGGGCTTCTCATTAAGGTGACTTCTCTTGTTGCGGAGCACGGGCTCTAGGTGCGCAGGCTTCAGTAGTGGCGCACCAGCTTAGTTTCTCCGCGGCATGTGGGATCTTCCTGGACCAGGGATCGAACCTGTGTCCCCTTCATTGGCAGGCAGATTCTTAACCACTGCACTACCAGGGAAGTCCCCCCAACTATTTTAGAGTATACATTTTTTCAGAAATGCATGGAACATTTAAGAAATTTAATTATATTCAGGTCTTAACAAATTTCAAAAGTTTGATATCCTGTAGACCACTTTTTCTGACAACAGTACAATTAAATTTGAACTCAATTACAAACAGAAAACTAGGGGGAATAAACGTGTTTGGAAATTAAGAGGCGTATTTTTTAAAGTCATGGGTTAAATAATAAATCAGTGGAAATTTTAAAAATACTTAGAATTCTACAATAACAACAGTACTACATGTTAAAACTTACAGAGTTTACCTAAAGCATTACTGTGCTAGTAGGAAATGTATATTTTTATGTTTCTGTTACATAATGAGTTTTTAAAAATAGACAGAAAAACTAATAGTAGAACAAACCCAAAGAAAGTTGGAAGAAAGGGAATTATATAAATAAGATCAGAGAATAATGAAATATAAAATAAACATACACAGAAGGATCAACAAAACCAAAAGTATGGGTTGTTTTTTTCCTTTTTTCTTGGTCACACTGTGTGGCATATTGGATCCGGGATCTTAGTTGCGTGGCATGTGGGATCTTAGTTCCCCAGCCAGGGATTGAACCTGCTCCCCTTGCATTGGAAGCACAAAGTCTTAAGCACTGGACCACCAGGGAAGTCCCAAAATTATGTTATTTTAAAAGATTAATAACACTAACAAACCTCTGTCAAAATTGATCAAGAAAAAAATAACAGAAGGCATAATATTAGGAATGAAAAATGGTATATAACTGCAGGTGCCACATAGATTGAAAAGATGGAGAATATTATATACAATTTTATGCCAATAAGTTTGAAAACAGAAACATATGGACAAATTCCTAGAAAAATAAGCTGACACAAGAAGAAATTTAAAATCTGAATAATCCTATAGCCATTAAAGAAATTGAATCAGGGACTTCCCTGGTGGCCCAGTGGTAAGATTCCGTGCTCCCAATGCAGGGGGCCTGGGTTCGATCCCTGGTCAGGGAACTAGATCCTGCATGCATGCTGCAACTAAGAAGCACGCATGCTGCAACTAAGAAGTCTGCATGCTGCAACTAAAAGATCCCGCATGCCGCAACTAAGACCCGGCACAGCTAAAATAAATAAATAATAAATATTTTTAAAAAAGAAGAAAGAAATTGAATCAGTAGTTTAAAATCTCACCACAAAGAAAACGCCAGGTCCAGACGGTTTTATTAGTAACTTCTATCATTCAAGGAACAAATAACTCCAAATTTTTTTTTTTTTTTTTTTTTTTTTTTGTGGTACGCGGGCCTCTCACTGTTGTGGCCTCTCCCGTTGCGGAGCACAGGCTCCGGACGCACGGGCTCAGCGGCCATGGCTCACAGGCCTAGCCGCTCTGCGGCATATGGGATCTTCCTGGACCGGGGCACGAACCCGTGTCCACTGCATCGGCAGGCGGACTCTCAACCACTGCGCCACCAGGGAAGCCCAATAACTCCAATATTTAACTCCAATTTTAACTCTTTAAAATTATAGTAAAGGAAGAAACACTCCCTAATTTATTTTATACTAAAATTAATACCAAAACTGATATGAACAGTGCACGAAAGAAAAATTATGAGACAATTTCACTGATGAACATAGACACAAAACTCTTCTTAAAAAATCAGCAAACAATTCCAGCAACGTATAAAACAATCTTGACCAAGTTCAGCTTATTGCAGGAATCCAAGACTGTTTTAATGTTCGAAGACCAATTCATATAATTCAAAGATTTAAGGAGAAAAATGACATGATCATCTCAGTAAATGGAAAATTTTTGATAAATTTAAATATTCATTCATGAAAAAAATAAATATAAAAAAAATCCTTAGAAATCTAGTAGAATTTCCTCAACCCCTAAAGAGTATCTACAGAAAACTGGCAACAAAAATCCTATTTAATGTGAAACATTGAATGTTTTCCCTTTGAGGCCAAAAAAAGAATGTCTGCTAACATTTTCATTCAGCACTGTATTCGACAAAGAGATCTAAAGGTATAAGGATTGGAAAACAATAAATCAAACATTCAATATTCATATATATTATCGCTACATGGAAAACATAAAAATCTATAGAGAAATTATTAGTTTTAATAAGTCCGCAAGGTGGCTGAATAAGAAATTAATACACAAAAGTCAATGACTTTCTACAATCAGTAACAAATAAAACAGTAATTATTAAAAAGATAATCATGCAAAAATATAAACTGAAATGAATAAATCTAACAAAAACTATGTAAGTGCTTTATGGAGAAAATTATAAAACTCTTTTGAAAAACATTAAAGATCTAAATAAATGGGGAGGGAGGTTCATGGGTACTTTTTAATTTTAACATACTTTTCTTCTAAAATGCTCAAAATTAACTCTTTGGAAACATATAAAAACTATTTTAATTTTTAAATATTTTATTATATTCATTCAAACATCGCTGGCCCATCTACAGGGTATCCAGAAACAATTATGATTAAATTCGGTCATATTTACTACATTGCCAATTTCAGTAACAGGAATTACATAGCTGTACACATAGTTTTATACACATTTACACATATGTATTTTTTGATCTTGCCATTAAAAAGGTGCGTTTGTCAAGGTAGAAGGATGGAATGCATATAGCACTTTGTTGGCCTGATTCACAACTTTTAAATATTTGGACAGATGGCATGTGAGCCTCCTTTTGCCTTCTTGTCATGGGATCCTCTGACATTAGGAGCAGGCCTGATGAGAGGCACTGCGGTGGTCCTGGCTGTGGGCAAGGAACCCATTTATGGTTTCCGCAGACTGTCTCAGCGGGCGCCAGCCCAGGTGAGTCAGGATATCTGTCCTGTTTGGAAACGTCAATCAAACTCCATGAAGCTTGTTCCTGGGAGGAAGCTAGTGGACATTCAGGTCAAACCTACTCAAGCTGCAAAAGGGAAACAAGCATTCAAAGCCTCTCACTCTGGGGCTATGTTGAGTCAGGGCTGGAAGACGGGCGTTGGTTGCAGGAGGTTCTAGAGACGAGGCTGGGGATCACAGAAAGGAGACAGAAAAGCCATTTCTCCTTTCTGTCTGTTCATAGCAAAGCTGAAATTCATTCAACAAGTATTTCCAGAGTGCTAATCGTGGTCATCATCATCAAAATAGCTAAGATTTATGAAGCACTTATGTCCCAGGACCTGGTGAGGTGACTTTTACATATAACCATGTACAATACATGTTATACACAACAGTCAGATGAATGGGGTACTAGTATTTTCCCAATTTTACAGATGAGGAAACAGAGGCTTGATGTTAAGTGACTTATCCAGGGTCATAAAATTTGTACATGACAGAGCTAGGATATGAATCTGGAGAAACTTGGGTGAATCTGGAGAAACTTGGGTCTACACATTGGGCCATAAGCCAGTGCCAAAGTTGTAGAAGTGAGTCATGGTCTACTGGGAAAGTCAAATATGCACATAGATGTGTCTTGATAACTCAAGTTGGATAAAACTAGATGATCAAGAAGGACATCTAAATGAAGCAAAGTTAATGACCTGGGAGCGATGGGGCATGTTGGAAGTATAGTGAGGGGCCTATCAGACTCTAGAAAAGAAACACACAGAAACAGCATGGGTGAGTAGTAACCAAGTTAGCTTAATATTGGAATGTGGAGGACTTCTAAGGCCTAGTTAAAGGAGTTTGGACTTTCTCTTCCAGTTAATGGTAAGGTAGAGGAGTGACAAACAGCCTTAAGATTCATTTGTCTCCTCTGTGTTGGGTGAATGCAGTAGACACAACCAATGACAAGATGACCAGTGGACCAGTGAGGAAGCCCATGGCACACAATGACATGGCCTTATGGTGGGTGTTGGCCATCAGATAGGGAGAAAGGAATGGTTACAATGAGCTTGGCAAAGAAAGGATGGATAGGGCTTGCAGACGTTTAGCCAGCCAAGGGAAACTAGTTAGGATTAAGACCAGGAATAATACTAGGGTACTACCAGGAATGCAACGTAGCCTCTAAAAATGATAGTTATGAACAATACATAGCAATTCAAGGAAATGCTTAAAAGGATAAGTGAAAGGACCAGAATTTTTACATTCACACGTACCTATTGATTACAAATCTCTTTTTAAAGCCCCAGAAAAAATACGCCCAAACAAATTAAGTGAATCATCCTATCCCAAAATCTTATTTCTACTCAGTTAGTGTTATGGCGTGAACTGTGTTCCCCCCGCCTAAAATTTGTATGTTGAAGCCCTGACCCCCAGTGTAACTGTATTGGAGATAGGGCCTTTAAAGAGGTAATTAAGGTTAGATGAGGCCATGAGAGTGGGGCCCTGATCCTATAGGACTGCTGACCTTATAAGAAGGGTTAGAACACCAGAGTTCTCCCTGTGCACACAAACAAAGAAAAGGCCATGAGAGCACAGAGCAGGAAGGCACCATGTACAAGCTGGGGAGAGAGGCCTCACCAGAAACTAATACCACCTACACCTTGATCTTGGACTCCCAGCCTCCAGAGCTATGAGGAGATACACTTCTGTTGTTTAAGCTACCGAGTCTGTGGTATTTTGTTACGACAGCACGAGCAGACTACTGTAATACAGTTAGCCAGCCAGTCACTAAATCCTGTCAATTCTTATCTTTGCAATTCTTGCTTTCTTCCTCACCATGTCCACTGCCAGCATAGCTCAAGATTATCTTGTGCCCAGATGGATGCAATCGACTCTCTTACCTTTGACTTTGTACTTCCTGACTCGCTTCTTTTTTTTTTTTCACATTCATTCTTTGGTCCTAGTTTAATCCACTTTTTCCTCAGAGATTGACAAGCATCCCTATTGTACATCACAGTTACTAAAGAACTTTTCAAACAGTTGTAATTGCTTTCTTGATCTTTTCTAAATAGCTCCAATCATATCAGTTATTTTACATGTAAAGCATTTTGAATCTCTTTAATGATCCAACCTGTTCTCCTTTTATGTGCTTTGGATTGGCAAACACCCTCTTCAATTACAGCACTTATAAATGAATATGATTCTCAGAGTATGGTTTTACCAGTATAGAGTTTGCATAAGACTTTGCTCCATCTATATTATGTTAAAAAATATGAGTACATCCTTGTTCCCAGTCCAAAACAGTTAGACTCTAATACTCTTCTGCATCCATTTTTATTTATTTTAATGGCCTTTTCCTCATCTATGGTTCTTTTTACTTTTTCTTTTTTACAGTAGGTTCTTGTTGGTTATCTACTTTAAATATAGCAGTGTGTACATGTCAATCCCAAACACCCAATAAATCCCTCCCCCGCACCCTTCCCTCCTGGTAACCGTAAGTTTGTTCTCTAAGTCTGTGAGTCTGTTTCTGCTTTGTAAATAAGTTCATTTGTATCTTTTTTTTAGATTCTGCATAAAAGCAATATCATATGATATTTGTCTTTCTCTGTCTGACTTATTTCACTTAGTATGACAATCTCCAGGGTTATCCATGTTGCTGCAAATGGCATTATTTCACTCTTTTTAACGGCTGAGTAATATTCATTGTATATATGGACCACATCTATACAATGACTTGCTTCTCATATTCCCAGCCACCAACCCCTACCTTGCCCCCTCCTGACTATCATCTCAAACATCTGAAATGTTTGAATCTGATGCCTGGTATTTTCCTCTAGTACCAACCCTTGGCTCTCTCTTTCCAGAACTCCCTGCACTCACCTCAAAGGTGCAAGTTCTCTGACCACTCCAGGTGAACTAGACTTTTGCATTGTAAGTGCCCTTCATGCACATGTGTCAGTAATATCGGTAGGATCTATTCCTAGCAGTGAAATTTTGCTAGGGCCGCTGACGTGTTTTAAAACGTACACTTTAAATTTTGATAGACACCATCAGATGGTCTTCTATAGGACTTGTACCAGATTAAACTCTACCCAATAACATATAAAAGAACCTGTTTCCCCATACCACCATCAGCACAGTCTTAACCATGTCTTTGATCTTTGACAGACTGAAAGGTAAAAATAGTATTCCACTTTTGTTTGAATATAAATCTTTCTGATGACAAGGGCTGAGTCATCCATTTCAGACAAGCACTCAAATAGCCGGCATGAAGACAGTCTCTTTCCACGTTTCCTGCCTCATCTCTGTGGGTCTTTCCTTAGCTCCACATTCCCAGACTTCTACTGCAGACAGAATTTTCCACATGGAGGGGAAGAGGACCACCACAGCCTTAAGCCTAAATCATCCCAGCTTACCAAACAAACTTCGTTCTCCCAGCACCCATAGGTCAAATTCCAGGAAGGACTGTGACTGGTCTTTCTTGGGTCAAGTGTTTGCCCATGAGTCGGTCACTCTGGCCAAGAGGAAAGGAGATTCCACTAGGCCAGGGCTAGGTCACGATACAGCAGTTTGCAATAGCAAGAGAAGCCCCTATTATCAGAAGAGGAAAGAGGTACTGAGCAGATAAAAACAAATGTCTACTCTTCCAGGTAACACCTGCGCTGATGGAACCCAGCACACAGGGCACCTTCCCCAGTGTCATATTCACTGACTTTGCCACATCCCAGCAGGAATGAATCGGATGACACCGCCCCCCAAGAAAGAGCCCGGCATCCTGTGCTGCCCTACATCTCCGGGGCCATAGGTAACCTATTCTGATTGGTAATCCAGGAGAGGAGCATTTGAGCTCTTCTTGGAACAATGGGAATGTTTTTCTACTACAGTGATCTGTACAAACTTGGCAGTGGGGTTTTACAGAGAGAGGAAAATAGACACTGACATCTCTGATGCGAAACTGTGAGTCCTCCCAGAACAAAGCTGAGCCTCAGTTGGACAGGAAGTACTGGGGTTTGTGATGCAAAGAAGGAAAGTCTGCTGGCTTTAAAGGTTAGGCTAACACTGGTTTAGAGTACAAAGTAAGTCTGCAGAAGCTGCGTCCTGGGGGATCTTTAAATAGGACAAGCCAATGCTGGCAATGGAAAAGTGAATTGGGCACACGTGTACATTGTTGGTGGGACTGTAAACTAGTATAAGCCTTTCCAAGAGCAATTTGGCAATCCTGTCTCTAAAATGCCAATACCCTTTGACCCACAAATTTCATTTTCAAGAATCCACTCCAAGTAAACAATACAAAGTGCTAAAGACGCTTTATACAAAAAAGATGTTCACTATGCTTATTATTTATAACAGTTAAAGTTTAGAAACAATATAAAGGAACAGTTAGATACATTATGGTAAATCCTCCCCATGGGATATTTCTCAGTCATTAAAAACGAAGTCTAGTCAGTTCACAGAAAACAAAATATAAGTGGCTTTGAAAGATTATTCAGGGCTTCCCTGGTGGCACAGTGGTTAAGAATCCACCTGCCAATGCAGGGGACATGGGTTCAATCCCTAGTCCAGGAGGATCGCGCATGCCATGGAGCAACTGAGCCCGTGCGCCACAACTACTAAGCCTGCATTCTAGAGCCCGCGAGCCACAACTACTGAGCCCACACGCCACAACTACTGAAGCCCACGAGCCTAGAGCCCGTGCTCCGTAACAAGAGGAGCCATGGCAATGAGAAGCCCACGCACCGCAACAAAGAGTAGCCCCTGCTGGCCGCAACTAGAGAAAGCCCGAGCACAGCAATAAAGACCCAACACAGCCAAAAATAAAAATAAATAAAATAAATAAATTTATAAAAGAAGATTATTCAGCCTTTCTCATGAAAAAAAAATTATGTTAAAAGTGTAATTTTTACCTTTCAGTTTGTCAACACTCTGTGCTGGTGATGGTATGGAGAAACAGGAACTTTTTTTTTAAAAAACTTATTTATTTAATTTATTTTTTTGGCTGCGTTGGGTCTTTGTTGCTGTGCATACAGGCTTTCTCTAGTTGTGGCGAGTGGGGGCTACTCTTCGTTGCGGTGCGAGGGCTTCTCATCGCGGTGGCCTCTCTTGTTGTGGAGCACAGGCTCTGGTGCACGGGCTCCAGTAGTTGTGGCACACGGGCTTCAGTAGTTGTGGCTCGTGGGCTCCAGAGCACAGGCTCAGTAGTTGTGGTTCACGGGCTTAGTTGCTCCGTGGCATGTGGGATCTTCCCAGACCAGGGCTCGAACCCGTGTTCCCTGCATTGACAGGCAGATTCTTAACCACTGCACCACCAGGGAAGCCCTTTTTTTTTTTAATTTTTATTTTTGCTGCATTGGGTGTTCATTGTTGCGCACAGGCTTTCTCTAGTTGCGGCCAGCGAGGACTACTCTTCATTGTGGTGGGTGGGCTTCTCATTACTGTGGCTTCTCTTGTTGCGGAGCATGGGCTCTAGGCACACGGGCTTTAGTAGTTATGGCACATGGGCTCAGTAGTTGTGGCTCACGGGCTCTAGAGCACAGGCTCAGTAGTTGCGGCGCACGGGCTTAGGTTGCTCTGCGGCATGTGGGATCTTCCCGGGCAAGGGCTCAAACCCACGTCCCCTGCATTGGCAGGTGGATTCTTAATCACTGCGCCACCAGGGAAGCCCGGAAACAGGAACTTTTTTTTTTTTTTTTTTAATTTATTTTTGGCTGTGTTGGGTCTTCCTTGCTGCGTGCAGGCTTTCTCTAGTTGTGGAGAGTGGGGGCTACTCCTAGTTGCGGTGCGCGGGCCTCTCATTGCGGTGGCTTCTCTTGTTGCGGAGCACAGGCTCTAGGCGTGCACACTTCACTAGTTGTGGCACGAAGGCTCAGTAGTTGTGGCTCACAGACTCTAGCGTGCAGGCTCAGTAGTTGTGCTGCACGAGCTTAGCTGCTTCGCGGCATGTGGGATCTTCCCAGACCAGGGCTCAAACCCGTGTCCCCTGCATTGGCAGGAGGATTCTTAATCACTGCACCACCAGGGAAGCCCCGAAACGGGAACTTTTATATGTTACTGGGTAGAGTTTAATTGGGTACAAGTCCTATAGAAGGCAATCTGATGGTGTCTATCAAAATTTAACGGGTGTACATTTTAAAATGCATCAGCTGCCCTAGGAAAATTTCACTGCTACAAATTTATCCTACAGATGTTACTGACACGTGCATGAAGGGCAGCACTGTTGCCTGAAACATTGTCTATAGGAACTAAAGAAAGGAATAGGCTTCAGTAGGAGACTGGATAATATATTATGGTACTTCCATGAAATATATTTTATCAGCCATTAAAAAGACCACGTCAAGATCATATGTGCTTTTGTGGGATGACTTCCAAGATACATTAAGTGAAACAGAAAGAAAGCAAGGTGCAAACTAGTATGTCTGACACTCTATTATTTGTGTAGAAAGCCCATTTATGTTTGAATATGCATAGAATTTCTCTGGATACACAAGAAAATTATGACAATGGTTCCTCTGGAGAGGATGACTGAGGTCAAGGGTGGGAAAGAGACTTTTTATTGTACACACTGCCCTATTCGAATTTTTTAAAATCATGAGTATGTATTTCCTTTTCCAAAAAAAAAAGACAATAAAAATAATACAATACATAGGCTAAAAAAGGATGTCTATATATGTTTACAGTTATATAAATAAATATCTATATTATAACAAGCAAAAAAAGAAATTAAAATTATTCATAGAGTATATTCAGTTATGTGAAAAGAGAAACATGTTTAGAAGAAAATAAGGAAATGTACTAAAATGTTACCCTTGAAACTAAGAGCGATTTATCTTTCAACTTTTTCTGTCGTGTCCAAAATGTGTTTAATATCACCTTTTACTCTTATAACAGAAAAAAATAAACTTAAAATTGTGTTAAATTAAAATATAGTATCCATCCATCTTTACAGTCTAAATGCAGAAGGTAAAATCAGGTGAGACAAGAGGTATTAACTTTTCAACTCCATGATTCTGCATTAATGAAGTTTGCTGTGGTTTATTGACTCCTTTTCACTTTTTTGGGCTTGGCCACTGCTGCTGATAAAGACAAGACCTAGTTCATAAATCAGTCTCAAGAAAACTGTATTTATAATACCCAGTACCAATGGACATGCAGTTGGATGAGCTTTTTCAGACATTACTGCATTCAAATCGATACCACCTTTTTGGAAAGCAACTTGGCTACATGAATCTGAAGCTATACAGAGTGTTTATGCCCCGTGACCCAGTAATTTGACTTCCGGAATCTTAAGGAAAAAACCTGAAATACCGGAGACGTTTACACATAAAGGTCTTAATTAAGAATGGTATGCAATCATAAAAAATTACAATTACGAATAACGTGTAGCAACATGGGGAAATGTTTATGATACAGCGTTAAGTGAAGGAAAAAGAATACAGAAAAATACAGAAAAAATACAGAAAAGTGTGTATCCTACTATTACAACTGCTTCATAAAATACGTGTGAAAAAATCCCAGAGGAGTTTTACACCAACATGGTCACGGTGCTTATGTTCAGGTGGTGGGACCTTGGGGGAATTCTTGATATTTTTCTCCTTTTCTCTTTTCCAAAATGTTTATAATGTATTTTTAATAATATATTTTCAAATATGTAAAAATGTGAAGTCTGGGCTGTTCCACAGGAAATAATGTCTCTCTATGTTATAGTGTCTCTAATTCCCTTAACTGAAAATAAAACTCCTTCCTCTCATGTAATAATAACGGTCACTGATATTTATTAAGCAACTACTTTCTGCCAAGCTCTTTACACATTTTAGTTCAATGACTTCAGTGAAGTAGAAATTTTTATTACATACCATTTTGCAGATGGGGAAAACTGAGGCTCAGACCGGCTAAATGACACAAGCAAGAGGTGACAGCATCAGGATTCAAACCCACGTCCTTCTAGCTTTAAACTCAGTTCTTTCCACCATTATACTGGCACAATAACTACCCAAAACAGTTCTCAGGGTCCAGGGTGTGCCAGGGACAGTACTAATGCTTTACACACATTCTCTCATTTAATAACACTGTAGATGTAGATGGTGTCCTCATTTGTGGCTGAGGGAGGTTAAGTCACCAGTACAGCTGGTAAGAGGTAGAATCATTTTTTTTTAATATATTTTTTGGCAGCGCTGCAGGGCATATGGGATCTTAGTACCCCAACCAAGGATCGAACCCACGCCCCCTGCAGTGGAAGCGCAAAGTCTTAACCACTGGACCACGAGGGAAGTCCCAAGTTGGCCTGTGTTGGGAACCATGACACTGTCGTGCCTTCCCACAACAAGGAAAAACCCAAACCCTCCGAGCCCAGGACGCAGGGCACCACCCCTGGTGCAGCCACTGTCGAAAAGGAAGCACCTGGCAGGAAGGTGAATGCAACAGGAGGAGGTAGGCTCCCGGGGCTCCCCTGCTGGGCAGGCCCGCCTCTGACACACACTGCACACCTGAGGGGCTACATGAGCTGGCGCTGTGCACAGACATCCGTGTGGCCTGGCCTGCGGCCAGCACACATGTCACGTCCTCCTGCCAGCGCTGACAAGGCTGGTGCTAATCTGCCCAAAGGCCTCAAGAAAATCCCTTGAAGCTGTCTTTAAGGTTTCCTGGTTCTGGGAGGTGTGGGGAGACAACACCGCCTCCTCCACGGTGGAAAATTCCAGGGCCACCTGGCTTGGCAAGAGAAAGTGATGTCTAGCCTCCTTGACCCCCAGGAGCCAGAGGGCCCTAGGCCTGGACCCAGAGGCTGAGCCAACAATATGAGCCAGGGCTCCAACTCTCTGGGAAACAGGAAGTTCAGGTCAGCCTGGGGGTGGGGGGAGGGGGGACCAAACCAGAGGGACTCAGGCCAGAGGCCAAGTGAGACCAAGGGGCCTCTGAGATGTGGACACAGCTGAGTGGACAGACCAGCACTGAGGAGAGCTCTGAGGATACAGAGTGTTAGGAACACTGATAGACTGCTGGGAGGAGTAGTGGACCCAAGTATTTGGAAGATAGGTTGGCATTACCCAGTACACACACACTCTACGACCAGGTAGTTCTACTTGTCATAATGCATCTGGAGAATCTCTTCCACCACATGGGCCCCCAGGATGTTCATAGCAGCACTGCTCATAAGAAACAAAAGCTGCAAACAGCCCAAACGCCCGTGGACATGAGAATGGGTTAATATACATACATTCTCTATTCAAGAACAGATTTGTGGTTGCCAAGGGGGAGGTGGGTGGGGGAGGGATGAACTGGGAGTTTGCGGTTAGTAGATGCAAACTATTACATATAAGATGGATACACAACAAGGTCCTACTGTATAGCACAGGGAACTATATTCAATATCCTGGGATAAACCATAACAGAAAAGAACATAAAAAAGAATGTATATATGTGCATAACTGAGTCACTTTGCTGTATAGCAGAAAGTAACACTTTGTAAATCAACTATACTTTAATTAAAAAATAAAAATAGGGCTTCCCTGGTGGCGCGGTGGTTGAGAGTCCGCCTGCCGATGCAGGGGACATGGGTTCATGCCCTGGTCCGGGAGGATCCCACATGCCGCGGAGCGGCTGGGCCTGTGAGCCATGGCCGCTGAGCCTGCGCGCCCGGAGCCTGTGCTCCGCAACGGGAGAGGCCACAGCAGTGAGGGGCCCGCGTACCACAAAAATAAATAAATAAATAAAATAAAAATTTAAAAATATATATTCTCTATTCATACAAGGGAATACTACATGGCCATAAAAATAAATATGCTATAACTTCATGAGTGAATCCCATAAACACAATGTTAAACAAATAAGGGAAATCACAATATAATATATACGGTGTGGTTTCATTTAATAGAAGTCCAAAAAACTCTCCAGACTAAACAATGTATTGATTGGGAAGGAGGAAAGGGGAAGGGGGGGTGTTTGCCAAGCCCTAAGCCTCTGTCTTCAGGACCTTCTTTTGGGGACCCAAGTTACCAGCACAAGGGCAGATCCTCACCCACATACTCACCATGTCCATACTCTTGTCTCCACTACCCACCCAGCATCCGTGGCCCTTTTCCCGTGTGCGATGTCAGTCTCTTCCCTCCTCCATGCCCCTCCCCCAGTCTCTGGGGAATTGATAAATTGCCCTTCATTTCATATTTCTTACCACTGGCATTCCACATTTGTCATCTCCTCTCCCAAACCAGACCCAGGGCCTGGCAGATCATTGAGAGCACACAGAAAGGCCACCTGAACTGGGAGCTTTCTCCCCTCTCAGTCATGAGCTCCATCAAAACAGAGATGGTCTGTCAGTTAATGTGGAAGCACAGAATCTTTGAGGCCACCCGCCCCTAAGCGCTTATTTTATCAGGTGAGAAGCTGAGGCCCAGGGGGTCCGTGTGATGTGACTGGTCTAAAATCACAGCTAGTTTGAAGGCAGGGCTAGGACTGGGACCAAGGATTCCTGAACCCCAGTCTTTTCTCCTACAATGTGCTGTCTCCCTAAAGCTGACATTGAACGGACTTCTGATTCTGGCCACAGAGCCGACTAGACACCCCAAACTACTTCCTGCTGAAACAGTCAAAAGGCTGGACAAAACATTTTCAGTGCTTTAAAGGCACCAACTGAGCTGGCATAAAGGGTTAAGAATAGTCAGAAGCCAAAGAGGAAGGGAAAGCAGGAAACCGGAGAGAATGTAGAAGCTGGCTTTCTCCCTGAGGACCTGTGTCAAACCCACGTGATCTTGAGCACTGGTTTTCAAGGCCTCATAGAGTGCGTGGAACAAGGAGACAAACCCCGGCCCGGTCAAGGTGAAGAATTAAATGGAGAGCTTCCCATAAGGCTGGGCCCCATCTTCAGTACAAGAGTGGGTGAGAAATAAACTCCTTTTCCCCCCAGAGGAGCAAGGAAAATTGCCCATGTTAAACATTGGAAGCAGGTGGGAAGGAAAACAAACAAACAAAAAACCTTTACCGTGAGAATTCTTTAACCACAAGCCAGCTCTTATATATATATATATATATATATATATATATATATTTTTTTTTTTTTTTAAATACCTCCTTTTTTTTTTTGGCTGCACCGCACAGCACGCGGGATCTTAGTTCCCCGACCAGGGATTGAACCTGTGCCCCCTGCACTGGAAGCGCAGAGTCTTAACCACTGGACCGCCAGGGAAGTCCCAGCTCTTATATGTAAATTCAGAGATAGTGCGTAAAAATCCTCAAGCTGATTGAGCAAGATCCTGGGGGGTGGCGGGGGTGGGGCGGTGAGGGAGGCAAGAGAGTCAGCCGTAGACTCTCTGGGACAGAGCATTCCCGGCAGGCAGAGGTGATCGCCAACTCAAAGGCCCTAAGGCAGAGTCATGCCAGGCTTGTTCCAGGAACACGAGAAGGCCCAAGGGGCTGGGGTAGAGAGAGCCAAGGAGAAGTAGAAGGAGATGAAATCACAGGAATAACAGGAGACCAGGTTGGCCAAGGCCTGGCTGGCATGCTGTTGTAAGACCTTGGACTCTTCCTCCAGAGTATGGATCCATTGAAGGAGTTTCAGCAGAGGATTAAAATGGTCTACCTCATGCACTACAGGGATCACCCTGTGGTGATGGTAGCACAACAACGTGAACGTACTTAACGCCACTGAACCATACACGTTAAAATGGTAAATTTTATGGTATGTATATTTTACCACAATTTTTTTTAAAGAGGTCACCCTGGCAGTTGCTGTGCTCATACGTGGAAGCTGGAACACCACATAGGAAGACATTCCAGGAATCTAGGTGAGAAACGATGGCTCCAGCAAGGATGGCAGCAGGATAAAGGATGAGGTCATATTTTGGATGTGTTGGATGTAAGGTATCAAAAAAGGGAAGATCGTGGTGACTCCAAAGTTTCTGGCCTGAGCAACTGGAAGGACAAAGTTGCCATCGACTAAGGAGGGAACAGGTTTATAGGAGAACGTAAGAGCTAAGTTTGGGACTTACTGGGTTTGAGATACCTATTAAACATTCGGGTGGAAATGTCACGTGTTAGTGAAGCTGTGGAGCAAGTAAAACTTTCACACGCTTGTGGGGGAGTGAAAATTGCAACAACCTTGGAAAACTCTTTGGCAGCATCTATGACCCAGTGATTCCATTCCCAGGTATATGTCCGATAGCAAATCTCTACATGTGTTCACCAAAAGACATGAACGAGAACGTTCCTAACAGCATTCTTTGCAACAACCCAGAACTGGACATGACCCATCAACAATAGATTAGATAAAAGTGATATATTCACATAATGACATTTTATCGAGCAATGTGAATGAGCGAGCTACTGCTATGCAGTAATTGAAGCCGGAAGTAAAGAACAGAAGGGAAGGGAAAGCAGGAAACCGGAGAGAATGTGGATGAATCTCTCATTAGAGAATATAATCTCCACAAAGTACAAAGTCAGACAGAAAAAGAAGATGAATCTGACCCAGCAAACCCACTCCTGGGCATATATCTGGAAAAAACGAAAACTCTAATTTGAAAAGATACATGCGTCCCAATATTCATAGCAGCACTATTTACAATAGCCAAGACATGGAAGCAACCTAAATGCCCATCGACAGACAAATGGATAAAGAAAATGTGGGGGCTTCCCTGGTGGCGCAGTGGTTGAGAATCCGCCTGCCGATGCAGGGGACACGGGTTCGTGCCCCGGTCCGGGAAGATCCCACATGCCGCGGAGCGGCTGGGCCCATGAGCCATGGCCGCTGAGCCTGCGCGTCCGGAGCCTGTGCTCCGCAACGGGAG
>NW_020837982.1:2086239-2142960 GCF_003676395.1 Aethalodelphis obliquidens | reverse complement strand
AAAGAAAAAAGAAAATGTGGTATACATGTACAACGGAATACTACTCAGCCATAAAAAAGAATGAAATAATGCCATTTGCAGCTAAGTGAAGTAAGGCAGATAGAGAAAGACAAATATCATATGATATCACTTATATGTGGAATCTAAAAAAAATGATACAAATGAACTTATTTATAAAACAGAAATAGACTCACAGGCATAGAAAACAAACAAATGGTTACCAAAGAGGAAAAGGGGGGGAAGGGACAAAGTAGGAGTTTGGGATTAACAGATACACACTACAGTATAAAATAGATGAACAACAAGGACCTACTGTATAGCACAGGGAACTATATTCAGTATCCTGTAATAACCTATAATGGAAAAGAATCTGAAAAAGAATACATCCATATAGCTGGGTCACTTTGCTATACACCTGAAACATTGTAAGTAAACTATACTTCAATTTAAAATAATTAATTCATTAATTAAAAAGAAAAGAATATGAATCATGTGGCCAATTTTAAAGTTTGAAAACAGAAAATTGGTGTTCAAACAAAAATCTGTACACGAATGTTCATAGCAGCACTATTCATGACCGCCAAAAGGTGGAAACAACCCAAATGTCCATCAACTGATGAATGGATACAGAAATGTGTTGTAGAAATACAATGGAATGTTATTCAGCCGTAAAGAAGGAATGAAGTACTGACACATGCTACAACATGGATGAACCTTGAAAACATTTTGCTAAGTGAGAGACACCAGACACAAAAGGCCATATATCATGTGATTCCATTTATATGAAATGTCCAGAATTGGCAGGTCCATAGAGACATAAAGCAGATTCGTGGTTGCCAGGGGCTGAGGAGAAGGGGGGGTGGGGATTGACTGCTAATAGGTGTGGGGTTTCCTTTTGAAGTGAGTGAAAATGTTCTGAAACAAGGTCCTGGTGATGGTTGCACAACACTGTGAGTGTACTAAATGCCACTGAATTGTATGCTTTGAAATGTTTAAGATGATAAATTTAAGTATTTTACTGCAATAAGATAAAACTCGGGCTTCCCTGGTGGCGCAGTGGTTGGGAGTCCGCCTGCCGATGCGGGGGACACGGGTTCGTGCCCCGGTCCGGAGGATCCCACGTGCTGCAGAGCAGCTGGGCCCGTGAGCCATGGCCGCTGAGCCTGCGCGTCCGGAGCCTGTGCTCTGCAATGGGAGAGGCCACAACAGTGAGAGGCCCACGTACCGCAAAAAAAAAAAAAAAAAAAAAAAGATAAAACTCATCTCTGGTGTTATAAATCGGGATAGTTGTTATTTTGGGGTACAGAGAGGGGTAAGTGATTGGGAGGAGGACAGGCCTTCTGAGGTACTGACAATATTCCTTTTTTTTCGAAAGCCTAGATGGTAGTTACATGAGTGTGTTCATTTCGTAAAGATTCATTGAGCAAAAGAGACAAGCACAGACAATTCTTGCAAGGTGTTTTGCTGCAAAGTAGGGCTGAGAAAGTGGGCAGGAGCTAGAGAGAGAAGTGGGATTATGGGAGGGTTGTTTTCAGATGGGAGAAATGAGAGTGGTAAGGAGGGCAAAATAGATGATGTAGGAAAGGTAGGAGAGAATTGCTTACGTGGTTCGGAGTAAGGGAGAGGAGAGAAGATCTCATGCATGCACGGGGGTTCTGCAGTGAGCCCATGATAGAAACTGGTAACAAGCAGGAAGCTGATCTCAGGGGTGTCAACGCTGGGGGTTGGGGAGGGCAGTGGTGAGTCTGTAGAAGTTCACTCCTGGCTTATTGCCCCTCAATTTACCAGCGAGCACTCTGAGACTCAGGGAGAAAGGAGGATTGCTCCCCATCACACCACTGGGGCCAGGAGTGGAACCCAGGTCTCCCCGATGCCGCGCGCAGGACACCGCGCTGCCCACATGCCTCCAGTTCACCGTCCCACCGTTGAAAAGAGCGCTTCCTATCATTTGCCCTGAAACAACTCCTCAGAGTTTCAGGAGTACCCCCCTAGACTTCTAAGGACTCTGGGATTTGAGGAACAAGTGTGTTCCGCCTTGTGGACATGCCTTATCATACAAAAGACTTTCGTTCTGTCCCCTCCTCAGCCTCCATCTTTCCCGGCTGGAGAATTCTCACTGTGGAGCTTGCCCTGATGGTAAAAAGCCCTTCATCACTCCATTGTTTGGCCCCTTTCCAGTTCTATTACGTCTTTCTTGGAATGCAGAGGCCATAACAACAGAAACCACAGTGGCTTCCATTTTGAAGAGCCTTTCGCAGGGACAAGGGCCCCATTTATGCATTCAAACCGATGGTCAGGGAGCCTGTGGTCTGCCCAAGGTCACACAGAGTGTCAACAATAGAGCCCAGTAGAGGAGAATTCCAATCGCTGTGATCCCTCCCCACATCCAACTGCCTGCATGCAGGACTCCAATGGGCACATATATCCGTCAGGAGGCATTCAGCAGCAGGAGACGGGGGAAAGTCACGTCAAAGCAATAAGGAGGATTTATTGAATGACATAACTGCAAGTCCTGGAGCAGGCAGGCTGGGGTTGGCCCATAGGGGCTCAATGATGTCATCATGGTCCCAATTTCATTGTCTTGCCAACCACAGAGGCTGTAGTGGGTTGAATGGCAGCCCCCCAAAAGATATGTCTCTCTCCTGATCCCTGGACCTGTGAATGTGACCTTATTTGGAAAAATGGTGTTTGTAGATGCAATTAAGTTAAGGATCTTGTGATGAGATCATCCTGGATAACCCAGGTAGGCCCTACATCCTATGACAAGTATCCTTACAAGAGACAGAAGAGAATAGGAGAGGCTTGTGAAGGCGGGGCAGCGCCTGGGCTGAGCAGCTACAAGCCAAGGATTCCGGCAGCCACCGGAAGCTGACGGGGTTAAGGAACAGAAACTCCCCTAGAACCTCTGGAGGGGGCACAGCCTTGCCGATAACCTGATTGTGAACTTCTGGACTCCAGAACTGCGAGAAGATAAGCTTCTGTGGTCTTAAGCCACCGAGTCATGGTTATTTGTTAAGCAGGCCTAGGACTCATACAGAAGATGAGATATACAGGTCAACTTCGACCTGACCCCCATGCCCCACCCCCACACCCGGGGGTGGGGTTAGCTTTCCCCAAGGTCCATGAGAGACACGAGAAAGGGGTGATCATCAAGAGGAGGGCAACGGGTGTCAGGGAGGCAGTCAGAGTGTCCACCCCACACACCATGTGCGAGAAGGTTTCATCTCCTGAGCATCTGCTCTCCGAGCACAGGAAAGACAGAGGGTGCCCTGGACGTGTGAGCTTCACAGGTGAAGTGCAAGGTGGAGGGCTACACAGCCCTGGGGAGTCCTCCAAACCCTGAGAGCAAAGCTGAACGTCCGGAACAGGGAGCACCTTCCTCTTACAATACTGGCTGTGAAAGGTCTTATGAATCTAAAGATCATTCATTCATAAGAGACTGTTTCATCCACCTGGTTGCCCAAGCCAGGACAGACCTCAAGCTCCTCCCAGACTCTTTCCTGTCTCTTGCTCTACCCTTACAGCCAATCTGTCCCCACTTCTATAAATAGTCCCAATCTGTTCGTTCCCCTCCATCTCCATAGCTGTCACCCTAGTTTAGGTCCCCATCCTCTCTTACTACATTACAGCCCCCAGACTGACCTCCCTGGCTTGAGTCTCAGCCTCCTCCCACCGGTCGCCGCCAGGAACTGGAAAGTTCTTCCGAAAGTGAAAATCTGCCCAGGACACGTTCCTGCTAAGAACCCTGAAATCCCCTTGGCATAGCTTCCAAGGACTCTTGCTTACCTGACCATCCCTCACCATGTCCCCAAACACACAAGACCTCTCACACCCGGGGGCCTTTGCACACACAGCTCCCTCTGCCTGGGCGATCCCCCATCCCACTTCCTGGCCAAGTCCTCCAGGACTCAGCTTCTAGGCTGTCTGCTTTGAGGGGTCCCTTCTTCTGGGTTCCCACCATACCCTGGGCTTTTGTAGCTCTCCTGTGCTAACGTAAGGGTCCGTTTATGTGTCATCAACTTCCCCCTAGACTCTGAGCTCCCTGAAAGCAGGAACCAGGTCCATGCTGAGTACGTAGTATATAGCAGGTGTTCAGAAATAAACTGATGACTAAAGATCAATTCTACACAGCAAGCGTATATTAAGCACTTACTATATGCCAGACTCTGGGGTAGGTGCTGGGGGAGGGGAGAGGGGGATAATGAGGACTCTTACCCTAAATTTCACAGTAACTTTCTGAGAAAACCCATCTATAAAATCAGGAGTAAATCCTGCCATGAATTCACAGGTGAGCTTGCCAACCAGTAGGAAGCCCACTGACAGAAAGGTAACCCTGAGCAAGCTCAGCATCTCCTCCAGGGCCCCTCACTCTTCCCTCCCCGTGGGTCACGCAGGAGACAGAGCAGCGATGGGTCTTTACTGCCACCTGCTGGACGAATGGAATAACGCTACAGGCGGCAGCCAGGAGAAATTCAGGCGCCTGCCTTGAGCTGCCAAACACATGGCTCTGACTTATATCTGCCACATTTGTCCAACAGCTAATGAGAAGCTGTCAGAGGAAATGGCTTTTGAAATCAAAATCACCTCACCAGAAAACGGGGTGGGGGGGAAGAAAAAGAAAAAAAGGAAAGCCAAACTGTACCTTGCAATGGTCAGAAAGTGGGAGCATGCCTCCTGGGGAAATTTCTCTCTCTGACTCAAAGGGGAGGACCAGAGAATCCTGTAAGATGGAGAGAAATATCTCCTTCTGAAACTGTGGCTGTTTGTTTTTTTGTTTTGGTGTGGTTTTTTTTTTGCGGTACGCGGGCCTCTCACTGCTGTGGCCTCTCCCATTGCGGAGCACAGGCTCCGGACGCGCAGGCTCAGCGGCCATGGCTCACGGGCCCAGCCGCTCCACGGCATGTGGGATCTTCCCGGACCGGGGCACGAACCCATGTCCCCTGCATCGGCAGGCGGACCCTCATCCACTGTGCCACCAGGGAAGCCCTGTGGCTGTGTTTTATTCCCCAGGCCCGCAACAAGCACAAATCCTGGTGGAACTCTCCAAACCTTGGTGCCCTGGAACCCAGCTGAACTCTCCTCCTGCCCATCAGCACCTGCAGGATCTAGCTCAGTCCTGGAACCAGCACAACAGAAACTGCCGGAAGCTGGGAGGCCGTTCTTTCCAAAGGCCTTGGCTTTGCAGCCAGACTCGCTAAGTCAACAAAGTGGGAGCCAGCCGTGCTGCTTGCCCTCCTGTTACACCCTCCAACTTCTCCTGGGCCTGCCACACTCACACACACACGTGTGCACGCTCACACAGAATGCTCCAGATCCAGCGTTCTGCTGTTTGGGTGGGGAATCTGCTCTGGGAGAACTGGGACGCAGAATCCAGATGGGCTGCAGCCAGAGTATTGAGTTGTTTTTTGTGTTTTTTGTGTTTTTTCCTCTTTCTCCATATTCCAACCATCCTGTGAAAAGCTGGGCCCAAGAATGCAAACTCCGGAAAACCAAGGGCAGTGCAGCGCCAAGATATTTACTTAGCCAGTGAGTGTGCTTCCGTCTCCCTGGAAGACAGTCTCAGATTTCCTCAGGGCACTGGAGCCTTGCAGAGTCCAGCCAGCTGCTTCTTTATATAAAGAGAATGGTCCCTGCAGCCTTCCCAGTCAACCCACCCAGCCACCCAGGCATCTGAGAGAAAGCTAGGGGAAGCACCATCTACCATCCCCGCCCTGGGGTCTCAGGATGACCAAACCGTCCCCACTATAAACAGCACCAAACTAATTTAGGGGTGGGGTGAAAGGGTACATTCCCCCAGACCTTCCCAAAGGGAAGAAAGCTATAACAGACAGAAACACGCCAGAGCCACCAAAAATACACAAAACTGGGACTTCCCCGGTGGCGCAGTTGTTAAGAATCCGCCTGCCAATGCTGGGGACACGGGTTCGAGCCCTGGTGCGGGAAGGTCCCACATGCCAGGGAGCAAGTAAGCCCATGCGCCACAGCTACTGAGCCCATGTGCCACAACTACTGAAGTCCACGCGCCTAAAGCCTGTGCTCCACAACGAGAAGCCACCGCAATGAGAAGCCTGAACACCGCAACGAAGAGTAGCCCCCGCTCGCCGCAGCTGAAGCCCGTGCGCAGCAACAAAGACCCAACGCAGCCAAAAATAAAAATAAATAAAATTTTAAAAAAAAGAGTACCCAGGAAATTTCCAATGCATTTGTAACTTAAGAAAATAATAATACACAAAACCACTTATACAAATTGTGAATGGCACAATTCTGTTTGTTCTGCCACAGTACAAAAATGGCAAGTTTTTCATCCAGATAGAAAATAAAAACGAAGAAAAAATTACCAGCACTCTGATATGAATCAACCCATGATGATACTTTCAATACGCCATTCTCTACCTACCTGATGGCCTGGTCCCCTGCCCCCAGCAGTAAGTCGTTCTCATCTAGGCTTCTGTTAACTCTGCATCTCCTGCATTTTGGGGGTTCAAGAAGCAAAACTGTTGTCTCTCTGACCATCCCAATTTCCGACCCCGAGCTTCCATCTGGGCCTTCTGGGGTTCTCACTTCCTTAAGCAGTGCATGATGTCATCCAATATCCATCTTCACGGGTCCTCCTTGTCCCACGGCCCCTCTGGGTCCATCAGGTTCTCTGCATGATCAAGGCCTGGGCACCTTTTGCCAGATGGTCCTGACCGCCTAGAAGAACCAACATCTATCAGTCTCTGGGGACCTAACTCCCCAGTGACACACCAAGAAGCAGAGCTCATCATTCCATCTGCTCTTAGCGTCTCCAGATCTCTCTCTCTCTTCTCTCCATCTTCCTTCTCATAGCCCAGGAATTTTTTTTTTTTTTGGCCTGGGGAAAATTCTTTCTTCCCAAATGTCTACAAGATTCATAGTCTGTTGGCCCCAAACTCCCTTGCCTCCTCACCAAAAAAAAATTTTTTTTTAATTTAAAAATCCCTTTTTGTAAAACCAAAACTAAAAAAGTTTCTTGGCTGTTTTCGACTCTGTCACATGCCTCCACTAAGGCAATGAGCCTGCTTGCATGGAGAGAGGGCAGGAGAGAAATGAGGGTATATCTGAAATGTCATCCAGCCACACGGTAAACACGTTTTTCCTCTCTTTTCCATCACCCAAGATTTTTAAAGTGGTCGGCTGTGGTTTCTTTCCTGGTAAATGATATTGTCTGAAAGAAACGCCAGAATAAGAGTTTCTCTTCTGTTCCTCCGAACAGTCCCTTTGTGCCTCTATTTCTCCAGCAGCCTCTGCCCACTTCTGTCCCTTTCCCTGGTCCCTCCTTTTCTGTCCCATGGCTGCCTCTTCCAGCCTGGCTTGTGCATTCTGAGAGAAGCTGGCCGGAAGTCACCATTGCCCCCCAGCCAAGAGAAACACTAGCACCAAAGGCTCAGGTGCATCCCCCAAAATGTGTTAGCCTGCAATGCCCTGTCCGCATCCCTGCACCTGCCCCAAGTCAATACATTCTCTGAGCACTTTCTGATTCCCACATCCCAAAATACCTTTCCAGCCTGCATCTTACTTTGCCTCTCTCTAGAAGAGATGGCCACTCCCTCTTCCTTAAAACTCTCTTCTCCTTAGATTTGGCTTGAGTGGTGCCTACACTCACCTGGTTTTCCTCCTCCTCTGCCACAGCCTGCCCTTGGGATCCGATTCTTCCGTTTACCCTGTAATGGCTAACTCTCCCCAGGGCGCTGTCCTTGGCCCTCTTCTATTCCACAAGCCCTCGCTGAACAAGTTCAACCTCTCTCAACGCTGCAACGCCTGCCAAAACCTCAAAAATCCCCCAAACAGTCCCCTCTCCCTTCCCCTTCCCCCTCCTTCCCCCTCCCCCCACCCCCTGATTCCAGACACATGTTTACAACGGCCTAGAAAAGGAAAAGCCAGAGAGAGGATAAGAGTGCTCATTTCCTACATTGGAAAGAGTGTCAGGACCACAGAGCAGACCACGACCACCAAATGGGTAGACTCCAACTCCATACAAGAGAGACTTTTCCAATAAGTAGCACTAGCCAGCAACGAATGGGCTCCTTCTGAGGTAATTATTTTATTTTTTGGCCATGCCGTGCAGCACGTGGGATCTTAGTTCCCCAACCAGGGATCAAAACTGTGCCCCCTGCAATGGAAGCACGGAGTCATAACCACTGGACCTCCAGGGAAGTCCCTACCTTGTTCTTTCATCACCAGCTTGGGATGTTGTCAGTCAACCCTAAACACAGCCTGGGCAAATACTGCATCATGGCTGAAGAAGACTGATTTTGTGCCAGTATTTACTGAATGTTTTCATGCTGGGCTCCAATGAAACAGGGGTGCTGAGGAGTAAGATGTGGTCCCGCCTTCAAGGAGCACTCACCCTAAGGAGGGAGGTGGACCCGTAAGCCGGTGATTGCAGCAAAGGGAGGCAAGTGTTGGGATATTTGTCAGAGAGAATGGGGAAGACTAGGCAGAGGAGGCAACTCTGTTTTAGGATAACATCTTGTCTTTAAATACCTCATTGCAAAATCTATATTAAAATAACAAAAATATAAAAGCAAACTGCCAACACCTCCACCGTCTCATCAAATTCTTTCCATTTGTCCATATTAATCCTTATCACTTACATATGCCATTTTTTCATGTTTCCAATATTATCAGAGTGGTTTTATAGTCTATATTTTCACTTATTATATCATTAGTATTTTTCCACATCTCTGCTTTCTTTTTCTTACTTGCACTTCACCCCACTTAACTCCCCAGGCTGTGAACCAGTGTTCACAGCCTGGGGAGTTACCCATCTCCATCCTTCTCTGTTTGATCCATCCTAGGAGAGGCACCAGAACGATACCTAAATCAGAACAATTGACTAGCCCCTCCCCACTTTTCTTGTTCTCCTGACACACACAACTTTTGGCTGTGAAAGCCATTCTGATGTCTTTAACTCTAACAGAATATTGCTGGAAAGAACCGGGAGGAACTGCAAAGAGTAACTTTTGAAAAGCAGGAGAGTCTAAATTCACAACCATTCCATGGATCCCAGCAGCGGCACCTTGTAAATTTTCTTTGCTCAGATACTCATGCACGTGTACTTTCCTTACTCTTTCTTCCGTCCCTCCCTCTGACATAGGTGTAATCTCCCCACCTCGTGACTTCTTTTACTCGGTTTCAACTGCCTCATAATTGCACATGGGCCCACGCAGCCTGTCCATAACACCACGTAGCCTGTCCATTACACCACCTTTCTATTTGGCAGCCCTGCCACGCTCCTCAAGCCCTCAGTGTTTCTTAGCTCAATTTCTCAAGTTCCCCTTTTCGCGTCCGACACACTCGTGGTCTAATCAGCCATGGCACCGGGAGGAGTAAAGCAAGAGTGGTGTGGGGATGTGGTCTACGACTGTCTCTCCAGCAAGGACAGCGGAAGGGACCATTTTTTTCTCCCTAGGACAACCTTGGCCATGAGAGCTCCTCACGGCCAAAGCTACTGCCCTCCCTCATAAGGTGCTGCCTTATTCACACATTTTATGGGGTCTCTGAAAAATAGCTTAAATGGTTAGTTGTTCATCCAACTGCTGTGGATTTCAGGTCTGAAACTTTTTCTTGATTCAGCTTCAATACGGAGGCAGGGAGGTAAGAAGCAAAGCCCAACCTGCCCAAGAGGCAACGGTGACATGGTCTGGTGTGTCACAGACCTGCCGAGGTGTGGCCCCCAGGTCCCACGTCCAGGCTCACACACACACACACACACACACACACACACACACACACACACGGGCAACCATGGGAACAGACTTCAGAGTCATGTGAGGGTTCAGGTCACATTTCTGCTGTTTCCTGGCTGTGTGATCTGGGTGAGGTCAAAACATTTTGAGCCTTATTTTCCTCATCTCCCAAATGAGGTTAAAAAAAAAATTTAAGTGACATGTAAGTAATTGTAAGGATTAAAAGGAAAGTAGAGTGTAAAATCCTTTTATGCCAATTGAGGGCTGTACAACTGCTGGTTTAATTAATTTGCCATTTCATTTTCCAGCCTACAGAAAGTCCTTGTTAACTAAGTAAATGGTCAATTTTCCATCACCAGGAATAGCAGTCAGCCGCAAAGTCACCAGTGTCTCTTGGGTTCCAATCTCTGGTCAATAGGGCCAGATCTACAGAGGCAAAAACTAAAGTATCGTTTTCTTTCACAGAGTAGTTTCATCTCAGACAACATCAATCCTGAAAATGTAAGTGAGGGGCTTTAAATGAAGGAGTGAGGCTTTGCTCAGAAGTTTCTAATGAAAAAGGGGGGGAAAAAAGTAGGCAAAAGCAGGCTGGGTTTTTTTTCTACTTTTATTTATAAAGAACACCATTCCTTCCCGACACAGACATAAACACTCACACATTCCAAGGAGGAGCTCATTAAAAACAACAACAACAACAGAACTGGGGGACAGAGGGCCTTATTTAACACCAGTCTGTGTGCCCGACTCGGGATTCACTGGGAATGTTTCCTCAGATATGACATCTCACCTCAAAGAAAGGAGACGTTGACCTGGAGGGCCCACCCACTCACCAGGCAAAAGCTATGCCCTCAGTCTTCGGCATCATCAAACTGTCCCGTTTCAAAGACCATCTTGGAATAATGGGGTATCAGTGGAGGTGGATGGTGCCAACTGGGGTCATAGATCATGTCTCCTTGCGGGGCACAGCACACCCAGGGTCTGACCTCTTGAGAAAGGCAGCCCTGGATGTCGTCAGCATCTGCAGGCAGTTTTAAAAGACAGATTAAAGGAAGGAGGGAGAGTGAAAAGAGAGAGCCAAAAATGTCTACGGGACAGACACTTGCACTGTCTTTGCTTAAACACATACACGTACACGCACACAGACACAGACAGACAGACAGACAGACAAACACACACACACACACACACACACACAGTCCTCCTTTGGTGGAGAATCCCAAGCACCTTCATTCTGACGCCACCCACAGTCCTGCTTCTCAGACACCGGTTCCTAGCAGCGCAGAGGAAGCAACTGGTGAACAGAGCACTTCTGTCTACAGCCACTCGATTCACACAAAGATATTTGGAGATGGTAACACTGTTTCAATGTTACAACGGACCAATACATTATATAATAAAATGCAAAACTGGCACTTTTTCCCCCCCATATGAAAGAGGAGCTGTCACAGAAATTTCAGACCTATGAGAGCTATCAGGCTAAGCTCATGGATGTGGGTCCCTCTTCCAAACTGTTTCGGGGTTCATGTGTAGGAGGGTCTCAGAAGCCTGGCCTAGGACCCCAAAAACCCCACACCTACCATATGGATTCCCTTGATCTTCTTTCAACTCCAAGTCCCAGTCCTCGTTAAAAAGATCAGCAGCCTGTTCCCTGGGGGGACAGCCGGACACCCCTTCTGACAGCTCCCAGGGGTTCGGTTCCCCATCGGAATCCTCGTCATCCACAGCAAAGCCTTCCTCTTCACAATGGCTGCCCTCACCGTGGGCAGGACTATCATGAGGGATGCTCTGTGCTCCGCTGGCTAAGAAATCGACAAAAGGAAGGAGGTCTTAAAATAACTGGCAGACCAGAGAGGGCCTAGTCGTGCACCTGGGAGATTTCTGGCAGACTTACTAAGAGGGCAGCGGTAACAAGTGTGCAGAGTTCCTCAGCCGCCGGAGCACTTATTAAAAACTGTTGTTCTGTTTCCAGTTTTAGAAGTAGGGTTGATCATTTACTTTCAATAATATGTTTTGCCTTAAATAAGGCCGTTAATTACCAGCTCTTTTCATTCACATGAGAAGGCAGGCACAGTTTATGTTTTCAGGTAGTTTAAATGCCACTGAGGCAAAGGGCCTCTGGGAGATGACAAGCTTTCACAATACAGACCTCCTTGGTCTCTCTCAACACCCACCCCAGGCTCTGCTGCCTACTTGCCTAGTCGATCCGCAGCCTTCTCGGTCTCTCTCTCCTGACCGGAGCGGCCAGCTGGGGCAAAGGCAGCCTGCGGAAAGAAGAAACAATTACCCAGGACTTGGATATCTCGGGTACGGCCAGTATTTCAGCCCCCACACCCACCCTTCCATACCCTCCTTTGTGAGGCTGGGGCAGGGACTCTGCCACCCACATTTCTGCTGTGCCCTGTTCGACTGGGCCTTGCTGCTTCCTCTTCCTGTCAGCATCACCCCTGCCAGCAGGATCGCCTGTCTTCCTAGAGTGGCCACTGAATCCAGTGCACAGTTTGCCAGCATGTGCACAGCCAGCCTCCTCTTGAGCCCTGTCTTGAGCAGTCTCAGTCTCGGGCCTCAGGACCCCTGCTCCAAGCTCGGAGACTCTAGCACTAGCCGGGACAGTGCCCCCTCCTCAGAGGTTGGAATTTCAGCTCCCTGCAAAGCCTCTCCTCTGAGCTTGTACATTTCAGTCATTCCAAACTCACCCCTTTGTTCCGCTGTTTCCCGGCAGTGGCTGCCTCCCTGTTTTTACCTTTTCAGTTACTTAACTTTTTGTCTAGTTAACAGCTCCTTTATCAAATTCTCTGTCTCCTGACTGACACATGCGGACAACAGAGCTTTAGTTGTTGAAGGGAAATCGTCTTCTCCCATAGCCACCCGTATGCTTCTCTGCTCCCATCACTCAAAAGTTCCTGAAATCCTATCACCTGTTAAGACCTCTTTCTAAGTGGGATGAGAAATGTTCACAGCCTGCATGAGAAGACCTGATTTCAATCCCATTCATTCACTGTGTACCCTGGACACATCACTTCAGCCACCACACCTGGGTTTCCTTCTCTGGAAATTGGGGATGACTGTTCTGACCTTGCAGGAGGTTTATAATGAGATAATATTTATGAAAACACAGCAGGAATATAACATCTGTTGAACTGAAATCCACCTTCTTTGCCCCTACATCTAAACTGCGTTTGGCACCTGCCCCAATTAGTTCATGATCTAGTCCTACCTGGATTTAATGAGTCAATTCCATCTCCTGTAGTCAGCGACAACTCCTGGTCACTCCTGCTGACCAGTAGTGGGACCTCTCATCTCTTCCACCGCAAGAGCTCCCTAACTGACTTCCCACTCACCCATCTTGCACAGCCTTACACGCTTAATGACTCCTCTGATGAAAAACTCAACAGGCCTCCACTGCTGGAGCACAAAATTCGCCGTGGCATCCACACCTCCCCCTCACGCTCCATCAACCTGTGCGGCATAGTTCTCTCTCCCAGCTCAGGGACCCAAGCTCCCAGCCATTTGCCCCGCATTTCCTCATCTCCACACCTTTGCCAGGACCACCATCGTCTCATCTTGGAGAGAAAGTGCACAAACCTTCCTGCTCTGCTCTGACAAAATTAGTTTTATCCTACCCGCACCCCAAAGTAATTTTCCTTATAAGCTTATCACTACATTTTTCATATTATGGTTAAGATATGATATCTTTGATGCTTAGACAAGCATTCCATTCCTCCATCAAATTATTATGTGCGTCTACGGTGCCAGGCACTATGCTAGGCGCCGGGTTTACAGCAGTAAACAGAGGGTTCCTATCCTCAAGGAGCTCACCCTCTAACACGGATTGCTGACTGTAAACAAGGGCAGATGACTGTAATAACGGTCTCTGAAAAGCCAGGAGCTGTCTGGCGCGCAAATGAAAACACGTTTCTGGAAACCCTGCGTCAAACGCGGCCTTTTGGTTTCAGTGAAGAGAAAAGGCGAGAGCGCATGAGACATCATCTGGTGCGCAGGCTTAGCTGAGCATCCCCACCAAGGGACACGGACCCTTCAGGGAAAGTCGCTCTCCTCGCTGCCCTCACCTGGCCCCAGCCCAGGCCCCCCAGTAGCGGCTCCAGCTCTGGGTCAGCAGCATCACCTCCCATTTAGCAAGGACGCACAGGCGCCCTGCGGCCGACAGCCAGCCCTCCCGGCCCGGCGCGCCCACCCACGTCCTCGGGGTGCCGCGCCCCACAGCCCGGCCGTTTCCAGCTCGGGCGCGCTCCCAAACGTCGGGGCTGCAGAAGGCGGGTCCGAGGCGCTTCCCCGGCTCCCCGCGGCCCCCGCCCAGCCCGCCCCGCGAGCCCCGCAACTTCCCGCCCCGGGCCGCAGGTGGTAGCCGCGCCCAGGACCCGCGCCGCGCTCACCCCCAAGCGGGGGGGCGCCTCCCGCGTGCTCAGCACCGGCAGACCCGGCGGCGGCTCCGCCGCCCCCAGCGCCGGGGCCCCGGCGATCTGAGAGTCCATGCCCAACGGCCCGCAGCTCCGCGCCCCGGACGCCGCTCGGCCACGTGACACGCCGGCCTGGCTGCCCGCCGGAGGATACGCCGCGGAGGGCCAATCAGCCGGGGGTGCTCCCGGCCGGGGGGCGGGGCGCGGGGGTCACGAGGAAGCCGGGGCCGGGGCAAGGGGCGGGACGGAGCAGGGGGCGGAGCGCGCCCGACTGCGAAAGCCCCCCTCCCTACCTACCGGTCCCGGAATCTGATTTTTGTAGCTCCTGACGATGCAGATCCCAGGGCTAGACGACTAGTTGGGTCTGGAATGCCAAGTGTTATCCCTACGCCACCACACTGCGCATGCTTCCGCTTCATAAACTGTTAGAATAGTTGATTACCCGCGTCTACCTGATAGTGTATAAAACTCAGCTCTCAAAACTTTTCATGCAACTGTAGCTCTAACCCCATTTCACTCTTTAAACAGGTTTCTCTAGAACTCGGTCTGGAATTAAGACTATTACTCACCCGCAAATGGATGAGACAACTCAGGAGCCCAGGATTCCCCACCTTGAGTTAATGTCAGTTCTTAAAGTTAACCCATTAGTAACCAGGTTGGATGATCAAAACAAACTCTTCCAACGTTCCAGGCACCCTATAGGCTACGACAATTGGTCATAGTAACCCTAAACATTCTGTGCTGGGCCGGTACAGTCTCACCTGGGCGCCGATACCAGCAGAGGTTAGGCAGTGCCCGGGCTGGGGATAAACCAAACTCTAAAGACAGCTTTCCCTGCCCTTCCCTGCACTGTCTGAACTCCAATAACAAATCTGCTCAAGGTGTGATAATGGTAATCTTTAAATAGCAGAAAAGCTGGAAGCTGGGAGTCCTTGCTCACCAGGCCACCTTATGACAATCTGAGACATTAGCCTATCCGTTCATCTCCCTCAAAGAGTGTGTTTATACATACACATTTGAAAAAATTTAGCCTAACAGTTCATACATTTTTTTCTCTATGTAGACTTTCCTACAAGGAAGAGAATGTGACCAATCAATGTGTGTTCTGTTCTGACCCATGAGTTAGTTTCCCCAAATCTAACTGGACCTAGGTCGTGTCCAATAGAACCTTATTTGATGGTGGAAATAAAAGTTCTGTTATCTGTGATGTTCAGTATGGTAACCATGCAGCTGGTTGTAAACAAGAAACTGAATTATCTAATTTCAATACATTTAAGTTCCCACACGTGGCTGGAAGCCACCCTAACAGTGCAGCTCTGGGTCAACTGGCTACATGCATTTTCATTACCTGCAGTGGTTAGAACCGGGTACAGGGCGTGATGACCCAAGGGTGACCCACCTTCACAGCCTTGCTTTAAGGCAGAGGTCCCCAACCCCCGGGCCACGGACCAGTTATCAGTCCGTGGCCTGTTAGGAACCGGGCCACACAGCAGGAGGTGAGCAGCGGGCCAGTGAGCGGAGCTTCACCTGTGTTTACAGCCGCTCCCCATCGCTCGCATTACCACCCGAGCTCCACCTCCTGTCAGAGCAGCAGCGGCATTAGATCCTCATAGGAACCTACTGTGAACTGCGCATGCGAGGGATCTAGGTTGTGCGCTCCTTACGAGAATCCAATGCCTGATGATCTGAGGTGGAGCGGCGGTGGTGATGCTAGCGCTGGGCAGCGGCTGCAAATACGATTATCATTAGCAGAGAGGTTTGACTGCACAGAGACCGTAATAAATCAGTTGCTTGCAGGCTCATATCAAAACCCCATCAGTGAGTGGCAAATGACAAGCTGCATCTCACGGAGTAGACTGCACATAAGCCACACACTTCGCGTGTCACTGTCTCCCATCACCCCCTGATGGGACCATCTAGTTGTAGGAAAACAAGCTCAGGGATCCCACTGATTCGGCATTATGGTGAGTTGCATAATTATTTCATTATATATTACAATGTAATAATAAGAAAGTGCACAATAAATGTAATGCACTTGAATCATCCCCAAACCACCCTCCCGCCCCCGTCCATGGAAGAACTGTCTTCCACAAAACCGGTCCCTGGTGCCAAAGAGGCTGGGGACTGCTGCTTTAAGGAATCACCCACCACCCTCTTTACTCTCATCTCTTATGTGCAACATGTATCTCTTTCCTAAAATAAAAAAGCCCTTTAAGGATTTAAATGTTGAACTTCCTGGGACTTAACGGAGAGGAGAAAGAGGAGATTTTTCTTATTTTAAAACAAATGACACACACACACCATTTTGGGTACAAAAGCTCCTAATAAAGATGCCCTAAAATAGACTCTAATATTCACAGGAATTTAATATATAATAAAGGTAGTATTACAAATCAGCAGAGACAAAAATGGCTACAAACGGTGTTGTGGAAAATTTAATTAACTGCATAGGGGAAAAAATACTGAGTTGTCCTCAGCAAGAGGTAGGGTTTTCAACAATAGAAATCATACATACAAAACCTCTGGACCTCAAAAAACACCACAAAAAAAAAAAAGCTGGGGGCAAATTATTTGCAAAAAAGAAGAGAAGAACTAAAGATTACTATTCTTAGTACATTAAAAACTCTTATAAATTAGTAAAAAAAAGAAAGGTCAAAAAATAGTCAAACATGAAAAGACATGAGAGCCAGGAAAAATGCATTAACTGCACTGATATCAAAGAAATGCACATTAGAACAAGGATATATCAGTTTTCACCTATTAAAATGGTAAAACTAAGAAATATAATACCCACAGTGCTTGAAAGTATTTTCATACATTGCAAATTGGCAACACTTATCAATATTCTTTAAAACAGTTATATCCCTTAATACAGTAATTCTCCTGTCAGATGTCAGTCTCCTAAAGAAATAACCAGGGATGTTAACAAAGATTTACAAGAATCTTCACCAACAGTACTTACAAGAAAAAATCAGAAATGACAAGGTCCAACCATAGGGGATTAGTAAAATAAGTCATGCCTCATCTATACAATGGAATGTTCTGAATTCATTAAATCTTTTTAAGGCTATTTAATGACATGGAAAAAAACCCATAATATTAAGTGAAACATAATAGTAAGTAAAACTGAACTGAATGCTTCTCCCAGTGACAGCATCGTAATGTTAAGTTACAGAATGTACAATTCAAACAACTGCCTCCCCTGCTCCCAGAACGCCCTTCTCTACTCCAAGCCATCCTCCATCCTCGCCTCTGAAGCCCTTCTCTTTCTAAGTTACTCCCTACCCCTGCCCTTCTTTTGTTGCTGGGCCTCCCCAATGTAAACATTTCTCTGCAGATCGGTCCCAGAGATAGAACACACTTTTATAATCACTTAAATCTTCTTAAAGGACAACTTTTCCCCCAATACCCAGCATCCTTCTCTGCTGCTTCAACCAACTCAGAACATCCAGCTCTGTTCCTCCAACCCTTACCTCCATCCCAAAAAGCTTCTCCTCTTTCCTGCCTATGACGGGCACTCAATGAATGAATGAATGAGTAAATGATCTAACAGTATAAATTCAATTCTAATAAAGGAAATCAAATTAGTGATTTTTAGTCCAGATAATAAAATTACAGAATGCTTTTATTTTCTTTTCCACATTATTCTATTCCGCCCATATTTTCGACAACAAATGCATACCACATATACTTTTTTTTTTTTTTTTGTGGTACATGGGCCTCCCACCGTCGTGGCCTCTCCCGTTGCAGAGCACAGGCTCCGGACGCGCAGGCTCAGCGGCCATGGCTCACGGGCCCAGCAGCTCCGCGGCATGTGGGCTCTTCCCGGACCGGGGCACGAACCCGTGTCCCCTGCATCGGCAGGCGGACTCTCAACCACTGCGCCACCAGGGAAGCCCCCACATATACTTTTATAATAAAGAGAAAATAAACAAACAGAACTGTACTTTCCTCTCTATCTTAACTGACCCCTGGGTCTAGATTAGAGATACTCAAGTTTGACCAGTGGTAATAAAAGAAGATCAGTGATGCGATTTCCATGTATTTTGGAAAACATTTAGGACCTATGGTAGGTCTGGCCTCAACAATTGGCCTCTGGCCACTAAACAGCAGTTCTCTTTTCTGGAATTAAAGATTAGCGCATTAACAAAATTAAAGCATGTCTCAAAATCAGACACCATCTCGTCTGCCATCTAAGCAAACTGCAGATGAATGCATAATACAAAACTATGCAGAGGGCTTACAACACTATTTCACAAAGTTGGCTGTGTTCTTCCTCTTTTCACAGCTGGCCGGCCTGGTGCACAGCATGTTTAGCTACAAACAGCTCTGCTGACTCTCCCTGCAACATTTTCATGGCTCGCCAGTAGATCTGTCCGCAGTGCTCAGGTCTACCAAGGGGGTGGTTCAATTCTTCTTTGATGTAATCCATCCAAAGATCTTTAAAGGGAATCCCAAAAATTACTGTAAACATACAATTAGGTAACTGACAAGGCTTTATTACATAAACTTAATTATTTAATATCAATTCAATGCAAGATTTCTAAGAAACTTAATAATTTCTTGCTGTTATTTTCCTAGAACCCTATGGAAAACAATACCTCTCTCAGCTTCTTTACACTATGGTATTTCAAAGCCTTTTTTTTTTTTTAAAGTAGAAATCTTCACTTGGATCGTGACAGTCTAGTGCTCTCACCTTCTGACACAGCCCACATTCTACTATAGAATGTGTATCTCTCAAGAAAACTGCTTTCACTTTAAAAAGAAAGAATCATGACAGTCTATATATTTCATAAACTCAAAAATACTAAATACTGTAGAGGAAGGATTTTGCTGAATCTCTTTCAAGGTGAAACAGACCTCAATGAGTTCATTAGGACCTTGTCAGTCTGCTTAATAAAACTTGCTTGGGTTAGTAAAAATGCCATATTCATTCATTTCACCAGAAGGTCTGCTGAAACCTTGAAAAAGCTAATGTATTGTTTTAAATCTGAGTTTAACAACTCTACATGTCAGTTTTTGAGTTCACAAGTAAACAGACTTTACATGACTTAACCTATACCAAGAAGTATGTTTTACAAGTCCTATAAATTAGATACAGACAATGTGGCAACAGCCCATGACAATCTTTGTCAATTAGTATCCCACTACCCTTCTGCTGTAATTCCCACCCCATTTTGTTCTGACCTACATTATTAACCTTTTCCTTACAAATATCACATTTTTCAAGGAAACCAAACCAAACGAACCTCCTTCTAGTCCAGAGTTCTTAACAGAAGACCCATGGATACCTGGGCTTGTGAACTTGAAATTATAAGCAAAATTATGTCTGCCAGCATTTATGCACTGAGTGAGGGAGGAGGCAGGGGAAGGATGCCAAGTTTTATCCTCAAAGAGGCCCATGACCCCAAAGCAGTTAAGAACCACTATTCTAACCATCATAGGTTACAGACCACACATGCAAACAGACCCATGTGTCTATAACTGAAGTTTACTTACCAGAATCTACAGATCCAAATTCTCTCAAAGCTCTCTCATAATATTCTCTTAAGTTCGCCATCTTGCAGGATTCCTAACAAAAATAATCAGACAATCTTGCCTCAAAAGCCTAATTTATAACGTCACAAATTCATTTCCCACGTATTGTTAAGCAGCTATCAACTATTAGGCATTTGAAGGGGAGGAGAGATAGGTTTAAATGAACACAGCCTGACTCTGAACTTATCCAGAGAAAAGTCAAAGACACTACATGGCAGAGTGAAGTAAACGCCAAACAGTGATAAATGCACTTTGTTTTGGTGGCAAGGAAAAAACCTAATTAATTCTCACCTGGGGGAACATGGGCACCTCCACGGGAAAATATACGTGAAAGCCCTGAGGGAGGAGCAGGATTTAAATAAATAAATGGGGAAGGTTCTATTCCCTTTGGTAAGGGATTTCTTCCTTTGAATATCTGGGCTCTGGCACATGTTAGCCATACCCACCTTAAAACTTTTTATATCAAGGCAAAATATATATAAATACTACTTATATGAACTTCAGGAAGTTTTCTGAACCCATCAGACAGACCTTAAAGTTTCCTCACCCATAAAATGAGGACAATAATATCTCTTAGGACAACTACAAGGATTCAGTTAAAATGCTGATGAGTTATGCACCAAGCAGAGTAGACAGTGCTAACTTTACAATCAATACCTGTTAATTCTTCACCTCTACTTCCATTTAAACGTATTCTCTTTGTTTCATTTTCAAAGCAGATTAATTAACATCTTCAGTTTAAAAATCTTTTTGTGTAGTCAAATAACTATTTCCTCATTCCAATTTCTCTTCGCTGAGACTGTACTATTTTATAAAAAGCCAGTTTAACCTCACATCTTACACATGCATGAAAAACAGAATCACACTTTGTGAAGGGCTCATAGTGTGCATGGAACTGTGCAAAGTCCTTTCCATCTGGTCTCCCATTTGGCCTTGTAACCCTCACACCCCTGGAACAGGTATTCCGACCTCCTTTACAGATAAGGATGTCGAAGCTTAGAATTAAGTGACCTGCCCAAGGCACATAACCATTGTGTTATTAATCCAAAGCCTGGCTATGAATTATTATGCTAGACTAAGTCCTATACTGTAAGACAAGAACAGATCACTGACCCACACAATGGTCAAACCTATGAAAATAAGAGTTCAACTTCATTGTTAATTTTTCAAAATTCAAATAAAAATAATAAACACCAATCCCTGGACTTCCCTGGTGGTCCAGTGGTTAAAACTCCACACTCCCACTGCAGGGGGCATGGGTTCAATCCCTGGTCGAGGAAGTTCTGCATGCCGCGCAGTGTGGCAAATAAAAAAAGTAAAAAAGTAAACACCAATCAAAATACCAAAATAAAAGAGAGAAGGCGAAACTGAACACTTGGAGAAGGTATGGAGGAAACAGGTATACTGATATATATACATGGTGATTATCACTATAAATAAGTATAACTTTTATAGAACTATCTGGCAATACGTAAAGAACCATTTAAAAAGCCAGTATAGGGACTTCCCTGGTGGTCTAGTGTTTAAGAATCTGCCTGCCAGTGCAGGGGACACAGGTTGGAGCCCTGGTCCCGGAAGATCGCACATGCCGTGGAGCAACTAAGCCCGTGCGCCACAACTACTGAGCCTGCGCTCTAGAGCCCATGAGCCACAACTACTGAGCTCGCGTGCCACAATTACAGAAGCCCATGCGCCTAGAGGCCGTGCTCCGCAACAAGAGAAGCCACCGCAATGAAAAGCCCACGCACCGCAACGAAGAGTAGCCCCCGCTTGCTGCAACTAGAGAAAGCCCACGCACAGCAATGAAGACCCAACGAAGCCAAAATAAATAATAAATAAATAAATAAACATTTTAAAAAAACCAAAAAAGCCAGTATCTCCAGTCCTCAAAAGAGAAGAAAAAAAAAAAAACTATATAAGCAAAATGCTTGCAGCGCTGTTTTCAATATCAAAAATCTAGAAACAACCTAAACGTAATGGAATGGTTAAGAAAACTACAGGTTTAAGAATAATACAACAACCATTAAAAATGATGCCAGGTAAAAACACAAGAATGTGTTTACAAAATGATGTTAAGGAAAAAAAAGTGAGAACCTCCACATGTCACGTAAGTCAGAAATAAAACATCATAAAACTGTGCATATGTATGTAAATAAGGATTAAAGAAAACAACAAAAATTAAAATAAATATGATCGGTTGTGTTATTGCGAGGGGATTACAGATATATTTGGACTTTCATGTATAATTTTTTTTTAACTGACACTTTCCTGTATTTTTTCTCATTCACAAGTTCAGTTAAAGAACACCAGAAACAGTTACGAGTGCCTACTCTCTACCTCACAACCCAAAACAAGAGACAGACAGGGCACTGGAGGCAGAAAAGCAGCACCTCACACAGCCTGGCAGGGAGGACTTCCTGTAAGAGGTGACATCTGAGTTGTCTAGTTTCCAGACATGTATACCTTTTCTTCTTTGCTTGATTACCATTCCTAAAGCCACATCTATGAAAAAGGGGTTGGAGGAAGGGACCAGAAATTATACTGTATTATAAGGAGAGCTTTTTAAATAACAAAGTGCTGCCATAGATTAGTTAGCACTAATCCATATTCCCAGACAAAAAATGCATAGACAGGACACTTACTTGCTCCTTTTCAAATTGGATCATCTTCCTGAAAAAATCAACTGAAAATGGACGGCTTTCCTGTAAACTAAAAAGGAACAGGGGGAACCGTTATCTTCCACAGTGAAGAAAGCCTCTTACATCGCATAAATATAAACACCTGCGCCAGTGCCTCCGCCACACGTAGCTGGATAAAGTCCTGGCTGCAGTTCAGCATGGCGACTGGACCTGGCTACCAGTCACTCACCATTTTCAATCTCCAGTGCCTTTACTCTTCACCACCACCAAACACCTACCCAGTTCTCTTCCTGTTCTCTTCTTTCTCACTCTCAGGGTTTTAAGTTCCCTCTCCTTCATCTCAAGGTCTTTTTGAAGGAGACCAAGAACTCCATTTCTAAGAATATATTCTAAGAAAATAATTTCCAATACGGACAAATAATATTTGTGCACAAAGGTTCATCAAAGCAGTTACTGTGGCCAAATAAATCATGGCACGTCCACAGGGCGGTATATCATATAACTGTTTTTAATAAATGTTATTTATGAAGAATTGTAACTGGTAGGAAAAAGGCCAGTCTAATGTTCATCAATAAAAGTGGTACACCACGTGCGATTATAGCATAATCTCAGACATGTGAAAAACAAATTTTAAAATGATACATTAGGACGGTTTTTCTCTTGATGATAGGACTACAATGAATTATTAGTTACCTCTCTCTCTTTTTTTAAAAAATTTCCACAATGGGTATGAACTTAACAGCTCTTGGATTTATTCCTCCATCTATTTGTGATTCATATAATCTGGGTACGAGGGGCTGAGAAGGGGGTTGAGAGACTCATAATAGCTATGCGTGTCTGTGAGTACCTTTTAAACACAGCTCTGGCCTTTTTGTAGCCACCACTTCGATAAGCCCAATCCAGGTACTTATCCTTCAGAGTGACTGAGTCGCCACCCGTGATAGCTAAGACAGCTTTCTAAAATTTAAAAGAAAAGAGAAACAAGCTACATGAGGAAATGTCTACATATCAAAACAAATTTTCCCAAAACCATCCCAGGCCATGCAATGAATAGTGCTTTAAAGGGAGCACCTGCTTTAGAAATAACCCTTTGAAAGCTAGCCAACTGGCAGGGCTACCTGCTCATTCCCCACACACAAGACTTACAACAGGGGGCCTGTACCTTAAAGATTGCTTCAGTGTCTTCTTGGCTTTTGGCACCTTCACTCCACTCTGCCCAAGAAATCCACAATGGCAGACAAATCTGCTCACAATTTAAAAAAAAAAAAAAAAGGTTAGAAAATGACATCTTAGCGCTATGCTCTGAAAACTCGTCACTATAAAGACAGGTTCCTCCTGAGATAATCAATAGGTGCAATACAGAGTCATTCCCAGTCTGCCCCACTGTACAGAACTCTCAGTGCTTGGCAGGAATGGTACACCGGAACACAGACAGCCTTCGGACCCAGTTGCCCAAAGCAATACTCTCCTGTTAATTCTACTTCCCCCTGTTGGGGAATACTGCCTAAAGTTATTATCATCAATTACCAGTAAGTTAAGCACTTAACAACCCAAAACTAGTCAGACCCAAGCTACCCAGGTCACGTCTGTGCTGTGTAGGACCACAACACAAGTGCTAACTAATCTAGGCTGAACTATCTAGCCTTTGTTCATGTCCCAGCAGCACATACAAATGAGCGGTAAAATAACTATGATTTTTTTCCCCCCTATTTTAACTCCTGGAATATCTTTTTCCTACTAGTATAAAAGAGTCACTACAAAGCTTTAAGGTTTAGTCTTTTAAACTTTAAAATTTAGAAATAATATTCTATTAGTATTTCTCACTTATAAGATATATAAACAGGAATAGAAAAGTTTACATAATTTAGTCGACTTTCAAATAATGAATTAGAAATAGGCTGGTAAATGGAAGTAATTCTTCCACCCATGATCCCTGAACCATCATCACAAATGCACTCTGGGGCCAGCTTTCCTTAGACAAGTCTACTCCAGATGAGCTTTGGCTGCAGTCTTAAAAGGTTTCCCAAACAGAATGAAATACAAAAGACACAACTCACAGACCTGGGGTTTCAGGTGCACAAAGGCTTCTTCAAAAAGCATGGCTACGTCAGGGCTCTTTGAGGCAATCAGGACCTGCAGCTTCACCTGCCACATCATCACAGAGCCTCTGAACAATTCCATCCCGGCTCCTGCCACCTCCAGAGCTTCTGTAAGGAAGTCATGGTGCAGCAACAACTCGCTCTGGATAAGACAAAGGGTCATTGGAAAAGTATCTACTGAGAGCTACATTATCTATGGAAATGGGGACAAATAAAGACCTCATGCGAGGCAATAGATTCAACAGCCTTTCTTCTAAACCTTTCACCATGGTGGCCAAACAGGCACAAAGTAAAAAATTTGGAATTTCTCCTCCATTCCCTGCTCCTATCCCCAAGGGCTATCAAAAAAACATAAGTGGAAAAAAAAAAATAATAAGTGAAAAGCAGATGGCCTAAATAATTTAGGTTGAAAGTTATATTTTTAATAAAATAGTTCACTATAATAAAACCCACATCCACCACCAGTATTTGTGGGATGGTAAAGAAACAAGTTTATTCATTCAAACAGAGTTGGGCACACTATAAACTGGTACCCATTTTTCTGAAAAGAGTCATGAGACTGTTCATGCCACAAACTTGGGAATTTTACTTTAACAAATATGACCCAACAAATAAATGAACAGGGGGAAATATCTGTTTAAAAATGCTTCTGTCGGGCTTCCCTGGTGGCGCAGTGGTTCAGAGTCCGCCTGCCGATGCAGGGGACGCGGGTTCGTGCCCCGGTCTGGGAGGATCCCACATGCCGCGGAGCGGCTGGGCCCGTGAGCCACGGCCACTGAGCCTGCGCGTCCGGAGCCTGTGCACCGCGGCGGGAGAGGCCACAACAGTGAGAGGCCCGCGTACTGCAAAAAAAAAAAAAAAAAAAAATGCTTCTGTCCACACTACTGTAACAGGGAAAGAAAAACCTAAAACCAATCCAATTCTACAAAATTGTAAAAAAGCAAGTAAATGGCAGTATATAATGCATTCATTCAGCAAGCATGTTAATTGCACGCTATACAGTCTAGACTCAATAATGAGGAGGTCAGGTGCATTCCCTACAGCGCCTCCAATTTAGTAGCAGAGAGTCTGATACGTACCATCACAGAAAAAGAATCATATGCTACAGGAGTACAAAGCAGAAGCACCCAACAGAATCTTTGGCAGTGATGAGAAAGGACTCCCAGAAAGGAAGCCCCATCTATGCTGAGACTTAAGGAAGAACAGGCATTAGGTGAAAGCAGAGATCCCCAGGAAAAAGAGAAGACTCTCCCACCAGCATGTGCAAGAAGCTGAAGATGATAGAAAGCTTGGATCCGAAAGGAAATCCAAGTTCAGAATGCCAAAAGAAACTAATAATGGAAAGAGAATAGGACTGCCAAGGCACTCTAAGCCACGCCCAGCTGAATTCACAGGGTGGGACGGACTGTCCTGCCAGCAGCATTCAGTAGCTCCAACAGAGCAGCTGAACTCATCAGGCCTGGGATTTTTCACAGATAGATTCCATGATGGAAGAAGGGTACCCAGTCGTGGTACAATACAATACGCTACTAATATATATCAATAGTTTATGTCAATCTACGTATAAAGTATAGAAAAAATGTTAATGTAAAAACAGTATAACACAGTACAAAACAGCAAGACATTAATTGCAATTACATAAAAATTGTGTAAATTATATAAATCAAAAGAGGTTAAGAGTTATACAAATAAAAGGCATTCAATAAATATAAAGATTTTTGTCCTTTTTTTCCACTAAGAAAGTATTTAAATACATTAACACATTCACCATCTCATGGAATGCTATCAACAACTTTGTGAGGTGGCAAAAACAAGGATCACTATCATTATTCTAAAATCAAGTAAACCAACTCAGAAGGGTTAAGTGGTTTGCCCATTACCTACCTATTAAGTCACAAAACCCAGTCTAGACCTGTGTATTCCCACACTACATTATTCTGGTCTCTATATAATAATCCTTACCCACTTCAGAGTATAAGGATGGGTTAATATGCCTCTTACTAGAATGTCAGCTTCTAAAACACTGAACACATCTAATTTGTCTTTATTGTACCAGCGGTTAATCTGAGCCAAGCGTAGGTTCAGGAAAACATGAATGGATGGACAAACAAAATACACCCAGTTGTGACTCTGTTCTGCGTGTTTTCCACTATATATTACAATATTCCTCCCTCTACTGGTACAGATTTCATTTCTGGCACACACTAAATACTGACAGCCAAATAATAAACACTCTCTACATCTACCATGCCAATCTTCCAAATGTGCTTAGTCATAAAACTATATATATTAAAACACATGACACCAGCCTGAACCAACCAGAATTAAGTACATGTAATTGACACTGAATGTGTCCAGGTTCTTACCCACTGCTTGTACTGGAATTCTGATAGAAGTTTGAGATCATGTGCCTTCCTGAATGCAACCATGGTTCTTTCCAGCCTCTGAAATCAGAAAAAAATCTCTCAGTTCATCACAAAGCTCCCAGCAGGGGTCTTTGGCCTCTGACAGGAACGAAAGCAGTTTTACACCTTTCTGAGAATTGAAAGAAGGGACAGAGGTGGTTTCACTTATGATTAAATGATCTGGGCAGTGGCACCAAGCACAGCCCAGGAAGAGAGGACCTTCTTACCTGGTGGCCAGAACTAGGGCAAAGCAGACTCAGACCTTCAGAATGACAGGTCATTCAAAGGACAAAGAATGGTTATGCAACAAGTTCTTGGAAGCTGTCTCAGACCCCAAAAACCTGTGCCTATGTTCTTTCAGAAGACACTTTCTAGTCAGCCACTGTAACCACATAACAAAGTCAATACCTTCTCTCTGAGGTGCCGACTGCTTGTCTTCTTAGCAAACCTTTCCATGCAAAAGTTGATGTAACACTTGCACATGGCCTCTGGAAAAATCAGAGGGATTATGTTGATCAGACCAGCAATTCTTTTAGTTTAACAGTCATCGTACATCTTTTCTTTGAAGGGAAAACTCCTCTGAGGAAGAGTTTAAACTGGTTTAGTCTGGTGAAAAATATAAGTTATTCTGATTACAGCCTATCAAACATCTCAAATACTGAGGGCAAACAACTGAGTAGTGACATAAATACAAAAATTTAAAGTCTTATCCATGTCATGCACCCTTTACCTTTATTTTCCAATATTACAAAATTATCAAGTAAATCTATAATAGAAGATAATTAAGTAATGATAATGAAACAACCTTCTGAATGATCACATCCTAAGTATCATTTATTTCCCCAAATAAATGAACAAATGCCACAGCTATCGAGGAAGGTCATAAAAGAGAAAGAACAAGTTGGAAAAGCCAGGCACACTGTAAACTACCACAGAGAGGTTCCAGAAATGGATTCTGGTCATGGGAATGGAGCTTCAGATTCATATTCAGGAACACCGTTACTCCTCAGCACACAGGGCCTGGTGAAGCTCACCTGTAGGCAGAGTCTTCACCGCCTCTTCATACACAGCACAGCACCTCTCCTCCCGGCGGCCCACCTCTGCCACTTTGGTTTGTTTCGTTGTGGGCGGCTCTTCTCCTGGCTGTGACTCGATCTCTAATTCTCGGCGGGCCACATAATCCCAAGTGAGGGGGTCGTCTGTATGCAGAGCCTGAAGGCTGAAAAATACTGACATCAACCTAGGACATAAGATTAACTCAGAACATCAAACAGAGAGACAGTCCCAATGCTCTGAAAATGTACCCAGGACACCCCTTTAACAATTCCAGCACCAAAAGGGTCATTTCCCAACAGGCTCCCCAGATGTCTTCACCCTCACTATGTAAATGTTGTCAATGGATCAGAGCTGTCACACACTTGTTAGTTTCAGATTGTTTCAGACATCATTCACAAATGTTAACTTGTAGGTTAGCTCTCAAAGTCAAACCAGCAGGCATGTGTGACAAGATACCTGGTTCTCGAGCCCAAGAAAACCTTATCATATCTAGACTCTTGATTTTCTCTAATAGAAGGAGCCTAATCATGTACCAAAACCCTAAAGGTATCCACAGAGCAAACTGATCCAAGTTCTCTCTTATCTCCTACGAAAGTAAGAGTCCTATTAAGGGTGAAGTACCCACAAGGTAGGCTGCAAATAATTCTTCAACCATATAACCAGACATTAAAAGAATAATGTCTGGGGCTTCCCTGGTGGCGCAGTGGTTAAGAATCCGCCTGCCAATGTAGGGGACACGTGTTCAAGCCCTGGTCCGGGAAGATCCCACATGCTGTGGAGCAACTAAGCCCACGCACCACAACTACTGAGCCTGTGCTCTAGAGCCCACAAGCCACAACTACTGAGCCCACGTGCCACAATTACTGAAGCCCGCATGCCTAGAGCCCGTGCTCTGCAACAAGAGAAGCCACTGCAATGAGAAGCCCATGCACCGCAACGAAGAGTAGCCCCTGCTCGCCACAACTAGAGAAAGCCCACACGTAGCAACGAAGACTCAATGCAGTCAAAAATAAATAAATTAAATAAATAAATTTAAAAAAAGAATAATGTCTGATTACCTGCAGCACTCAACTATAAACATTCATGAGTACAACTCTCATCTTAAGGACAAAAGACATGCCAGGAAAGCAGGAATATAGATTTTTATATAAGCTATAGGACATATTTCTTATTGAACAAAGGCAAACTATTTCCCAAGGGAAGCCAGTAAGTGAGTCAAACAACTTCTCCAAAAATACACTTTTTATGTATACATAAAATACTATACAATAGTCCTAAAACAGCTTTCTTCCAAGGATTTTGTATGGTATCTTCTTTCCCCCTTTCTAAATATCCAACTTCAAACCCTTACCACAAGATCAAAACAGACATATTCACTTTTCCACTATTTTACTTACTCATCATAAATTTCTCTTTGCAGATCTTTGGCAAAGTCGAATAGCTGTGCAATTGAAAGCAGTGACACATGAAATTCTGCACCTAAAATTTAAAAAGCGGGGGAGGGGAGTAAGACTCTAAAGGAGCACTTTCTTAAAGTACTGGAGTTAGTTTTGGTTTTTTTATAAAGTGGGAAGTAAGATAAAACAAAAAAATCACCCATGGTCCCACTATACAAGCAAAGTCATTATTAATATTTGAGTATTCATTAAGGACTTTATTCTAAGCATCTTTAGGACACAAAAGAATGTACTAAATCATTTATTCTTTTCAACTCCCCACATGATTTAAGTACTCAAAAACTTATTGAAATGTTCAGTTATAATCTAAGGGGAAATAAGCCTTTTCTGAAAGAATCGGGGCACTATTCCCTACAATCAGAGTTTTATACACATTCTAACAGAAATTTTCAAAATAGGCTAAAGGTTCCTCATTATAAATTGAATGTTTCACTTTCCCACCATAAATAAATTTTCAAAGGATACCTACTTTTAATTATGTTTACAGAATTTTTGTAGATGATCCTTGCCAACTCGCCCATAAGGATTTCTTCAGCATACTCGAGATTCCCCTAAAGAGTACGATATTAAACAACTGAACGGGTAATGCCAGTAAGTAGAAATAGCGCTAGAATGAAAATTAACAATCCTAGACTACCTGTGCCACATGACCTCTGGCAAATTACGTCTCTCTCTGGGCCAGTTCCCTCACTTGTGAAATGTACAGCTTGAATAAGATCACTGATCTTCCACTGTATTCTCAGGCTCCCAGAGTTGTAGCAAGATTACACGGCTTAAGGCCTCACTCTCTACCTAGACCAGAATAGGTCAAGTTTTACATGCCACGTTCACCCTTCTGTGTAAGATTTTATTTGGATAAAAAAGTTCAAAGCTGGTAACCACAATAACAGGTGATAGTGAAGTTCCTTTTTCAGCTCTAATATTCTCAAACTTGTTTCTTTAAACTTACTCTGTCACGTAAAAAATTACATAAAAAGGAAAAGAAAGAAGGCTAGGAATCACACGTTTCACAACCTTTCTTGAGCTCCTTCGACCCATTAACATATCATTTAATGAGATCATAAAGAACAGTATGTAGCCATTCCATCAGTAATAATTTCAAGGACCACTCCAATTAGTCCAAATGTCTATTTTTAAAGCACAAAATTCCATTTTTATTACTAAGCCCATTTTAGTTAAATCAATGCAAGACATTTAAAAGTTTCAAAATATTAAGTTGGAAAGAAAAGTACATTCTAAAGATTTTCTTTTTTATTCCCACTTTGTCTCCAAGACCTGAAACCAAGAGCCACCAGGCAGTCAGTCGCGTGGTGCTGGAACTGCTGTGGCACTGGAATGGAACCCGCCAGCCACGGGCAGACCGGCAAGTCACGAACAGTGCTCCTAAAGATTTTCTGTTACTCCTAAGCAGGTTCAAAACACTATATCTTGTTAACAGGTGACAATGCATTAGGATCTTACCACATCCATCTTGGCTTTTTCAAACTCTTGCTTTTCCTTCCTCAGTTTCTCAGCATGCATCAGCTCCATCCTAAAATACTAACACAGAAGGGAAATAATGAACTGAAAACCTTTGGAGATAATTTTCTAATTAAAAATATATAACATGCCTCTTTTTACTCATAAATATCAGATCTGGGGAAGTGTGGAGGGAGTGTTATAATCTATCTTGTTATGAAACTAGCTGACATTGACAAGGCTTTTTTTTTTTTTGGTCGCGCCACGTGTCTTGCAGGATCTTAGTTACCCAACCAGGGATCGAACCCGGGTCCCTGCTGTAACCACCAGGGAATTCCCTCTCCCGAATGTTTCTATACAAACATATGGTTAACACATAATACAAAGTTGGATTTGTCCAGAATTTTTAATACTTTGAATTCTATGTTAGAAGACATATTAAAATGACAAGTTTAAAAACAGTGTTTGGGCTTCCCTGGTGGCGCGGTGATTGAGAGTCCGCCTGCCGATGCAGGGGACGCGGGTTCGTGCCCCGGTCCAGGAAGATCCCACATGCCGCGGAACGGCTGGGCCCGTGAGCCATGGTCGCTGAGCCTGCGCGTCCGGAGCCTGTGCTCCGCAACGGGAGAGGCCACAACAGTGAGAGGCCCGTGTAGCGCAAAAACAAAAACAAACAAACAAAAAACAATGTTTATATTCATTAACCCAAAAATTCTGCTTCCAGAAATCGATCATAAGGAAATAATCCTAAATACCTAGAAGTTTCATACACAAGGGTATAAGAGCAAATAACGCAGACAATCTAAGTGTCTAAAAGTAGGGAAAGTAAAATATATTATAAAAGAAGCAGACTGGTGATGCGGCCATAAAACAGTTACAATAGTTTAGTAATGGTGCACCACATTTCTAGTGATATTCTACTTTGTTTTTAAAGCTGGCTATAAAATTTTGCATATAACACAATTAACATTATGTAAAAAATGTGCACAGGAAAAAAGCCTATGAAGAAATGTTAATAGTATTTGTCCTCAATCAGTCACACTTTTTCCTTTTCTGTGCTTTTCTGGCTTTTTTCCCAAGATTTTCTACAAAGTACATATTACTTTTAGAGTGGAAAATTTTTTTAAAATCTTTATTTTTTTTAACAAATGCAACTATCAGAACAGATAATGTATATCTCAAAATGTGACTTGGAGATACCTGGAGGTTCCCAAAACCCTTTCAGGGGGTCTACAAGGTTAAAACTATATAAAATAAGGCCATTCTTCTCTTTAAACTTTGTTTCAGAAGAGTTTTTTTCATTTAAAAGTAAGTAACCTATATTGACATGTAATGGGTTTATTATTTTTAAGTGAATATTTTTAGATTTCTTGGTTTTAATTTTCAATTCAATTAAATTTCAATTAAATATTTAATTTTCAAATAAAATTTAACAGATAACCCATATAACAAAAGATCCTTGGGGATTTCGGTAATTTAAGATTGTAAAGGGGTCCTAAGACCAAAAAGTTTGAATATCACTAATATAAATTAATATATACTAACATGGGACTATATTCGTGATGTATTAGGTAAAAATATAGAACACAAAAATGTGTAGTAGAATCCCACTTTTCAGAATAAAGCCTGTTTTAAATATCTGTAATATGCATAAAAGTATGGGAGGTAAAATTATGAGTACTTTTTCTGTTACTTTTTTCATAAAACTGCTTTCTCTGAACCATTTATAATAAATAAATTCTATTTACTTTTGATAAGAATAAGCAAAAATTCTATTTCCATTTTAGAAAATACAAGTCTAGGCAATTGTGAAAGCCTCCAAAAAACATAAACAATAACACCATACAATAGCACTCTAATAGCAGGGATGACTGATTCTTATAATAGTTTCTCAATAAAAATAATAAAGGCCACAAAGAACTGTCTAACAGAATATGAAGAGAAAGGACGCAAGACTCTAATATAAAACATTAAATTACTACAAAACCAAAATACAGTTGAAACAGCTACAAAACCTATTAGCTTTAAGACCTATCACACATAGGGGTCTTAATGAGGGTCTCCCTCATCACACAGGGCTTAATTTTCCTTTGATGGTTCAACAGTAGTTTCTCCCTTATTCTGACAAATACCTCAGAAAAGGGTGCAGTTTCAATAATATGTCATTTCTAGCATTTGTCAGGGTTTTTTAAAATTAAATCTGGCTATCATTCATTGTTCTAGTGCACCCCTCAAGGGAGAATAAGTCCACCAGGAGGGGAAGGAAATATCTATCTCAAGAAAACTAGATGAAGAGAATGAGAACAAAGTGGGGAAAACGGCAAGGGAAGCCAAAAGAAGCAGGAAGGGGATGGGAGGGGAGAGCAGGAAAAGGGGAGGGGAATAAATGAATGAATGAATGAATACATACATACAAAGATATAAAGATGGCTGAACCCTGACCCTCAAGTAAAGAAAGGTAGGGTCCAGTTCCCTATCCCTCCCCACGGTAATGGACAGGTAGGAGTTCCAATCTCTCACTGAAAACCTGGAAGATGAGCAAAGTCAACACCTACTACTGGCCAAGAAATACCCTTCTGACCCCTTTTCCCCAGCAGCTCCGCTACTTATTCCTAGTCTCCATAAATCGAAGCCTTTTTAACTTAATAAAGTATATACGTCTCCAGAGGACCAAACTAAGACATGACTCTCACCTTATGTTCACACACACTCACCTCTTGATAAAGTTTCGGGCACTCTGGATGAAAGCGCAGAGCCCGAAGAAATAGTTGTCTTGCACTTTCTGAAGACAAGCGATCTTCCATTTCCCATTTGGCCGCCATAATCCACAAGGCTGTAAGTGAAAAACATCAGACTTCTTTTCAATAAAGTAATCAAGTCAGGTATGAAAAGACCAATGCACCAATTTTGATACCCAAAGATCTTTTCTTTAAAATCTTAGCAAAAGAGGAAGAGGACGAAGATGGGGAATTTCTAATGGTTATCTGTAAAGTATTGTTGCTTTACCTAAAATTTAGAGTGTTCTAAACCAAATCTGTAAATGTTAACATCTGTGGGTACTTATGTGCCCGTTACTCTATTCCATCAGATCTAAGGTCAACATCATCATTAACTCACATACAAATTTTTAATGTCTTAAAATGCTGGAAAAAATTGTGCATCTTGGAGTCAGTGAAATAAATTATTTTGCTCTTTTCTCTGTATTTAAAGTAGTTCATAGTTTTTTTCAAATGACTCAATTTTTAAAGTAAATTTTTTATCGTACCTACAGGGAATAAAGTCTTCAAACAAACAAACAAAAAACCTTTGTCCTTCTACATAAGAAATTAACCTTGAGGTAACATTCTAGCTATCTCCCTAGAAACTTCATAAAGATCAGCAATTACCAGACACAGAGAATGGACCTGAGGACACGGGGAGGGAGAAGGGTAAGCTGGGACAAAGTGAGAGAGTGGCATGGACACATATACACTACTAAATGTTAAATAAATAGCTAGTGGGAAGCAGCCGCATAGCACAGGGAGATCAGCTCGGTGCTTTGTGACCACCTAGAGGGGTGGGATAGGGAGGGTGGGAGGGAGGGAGACGCAAGAGGGAAGAGATATGGGAACATATGTATAACTGATTCACTTTGTTATAAAGCAGAAACTAACACACCATTATAAAGCAATTATACTCCAATAAAGATATTAAAAAAAAAAAAAGATCAGCTATTACCAGGCAAGATTGCTTTTGGTAAAAATGACCCACGTTTTTTAACTGTGTCTGGACGAGGAGGGCTATGAATGGTAGACAGCCACTGCTCTGGGCTTTCTTGAGCATGTGACTCCTGAAACTGAGCACAGTTCACAGATATAATACCTGGAAGCTGCACCCATCCAGGGGTCCTCTACGCCAGTGGGGCTCCTCTGCCCACTCCCGTGCTCTCATGCCCTCCCACCAAAGACAAGCCTCTAAACGGCTGACAGTACTAACGCTGTCTTGTTGTATCCTTCGGAATCAACCGGTGCCAAATGTAACCGATTTTGAGTCTCGTGCGCTGTAAACCTAATACTCCAGAACAGACACTGAAGCACCTTCACTATAAAATATCGTACTGCTTACACAGTGTTCACAAGAGAAGTCCTTCTCTTACAAAACTTGAGTACCTACTCTGTGCTAATCGCTCTTGTAAAATCTGTATTAATATTTTCCCCTTTATGTTTCTGAAATCCTCAGACTTGACTGCCTCCAAACAGAATTCCCCTCAAAGGACTGAAGAGTTTCTTTCACCATCAGCTAAAAAGAAACTCAGTCCTTCTTGCTCACAGATACAATACCTGGCACAGTAACTAGTTCACAGTAGCAGGGATGAACTAAGAGGCAGCTATTCAGGAATAAAAACTGCTGAGGCCAAGTTCATATGCTCAAGTTCTCAAAATAATTCTCTTAGGTTTATCAAGCAAAATAAATTCCAAAATGGCTTGAGTCTACAAATAAGGTAGAAAAAGAACTGACAAGGATTTCACCATACCTGGCTTGTTCGAATGAATGGCCAACATGGCAGAGAATACCTTGCTAAGTTGAACTTTGGTAGCCTGTAAAAGAAGAAAAATTCTACTTCCTGCACAGCAAAGTCATTGCTATTAAACTCTAAGTGATCTGCACTGTACCCTCACCAACTATGAGCTCCAATGAGGCGGCGACATCTGCTATTGCTAAGGACATATAAACAAATACAGATTCACTCAGGGTTCTCTTCTACCTAAACCACTTAACATAAACATTTTAAATATCTAAAAAATGTTTTCAACTTAACTGAACATATATGCATAAACACCCTTTTCTTTTCAGCTGATATGGAAGCCATTTATATAGTCATTCAAATATGCAACAGGCTTCTTGGGTTCTTTTCCCATTTGTTAACCTTACACACCTTTGGAGAAAACATGGAGTTCAGTAGTCAAGGATGAGGTTTAAAATGCAGACTGACCAAAAGCAGGAAAGAGGGACCAAGACAGGGTTGCCCAATACTCACCCACTTCTTACAAAAGACTACATAAGACAGCCAAAGTTGAACATCATCCTGCAAGAAAAGCAATGGAGTAAGCTGCCTGAGTTTGAATTTTATATACAATACACCTTTGCATTAATTCTGTTTGCAACAGAGGCAGATTTCAGAAAATCCAATGTGCCACATCCCTCAGCCTATTAGGCTGCTCCTTACCCACCTTAGATCTCTTAACCATGACAACTTGTTCCGTCCCCCCACTCCCACCTACTATGGTCTAAGACAAAATTTGTCATCTATCCAATTTGTTCAGTGCACTTCTGAAATGGTCTCAATCAGAGGCAGCAAACTAAAATTTGTCATTCCCAAGAATCCAAAGTACTTCCCATATAATATATCCCGGTCCCAGAACCAAACTTGAAGAAAACCAAGTTACTGAGGTGCTGCGCCTACTCTGACCTTATCTTCCACCTCCAAGTACCCCAGCTCGGCGTACTTTATTTAGAGACATATCCAAATCCCAGACAATTTTCTGGTCCTTAAATAGGAATCAAATCCACTGTTTTCAGCGTCATCCTCACAGACTAACTCTAAGGTAATGCGATCAATTTTCTTAATGGTTTCATAAGTGGTTTCAAGTCATGATATTATCATTAGAATAAGTATTGAGATACCCAAGATAAGAATCCACAACCATACATTTGAATATCCATATTCATAATACGTATAATACACATCGTCACATCCCTTACAGCTAAGGGCGCTCTGAACACATACTTTCCACTTGGCTGACGCACGTCGGAAGACACCTTGTACCCGGTGTACGATAGAATTTTCAATCTCGTCCTTCTTAAATGAATACCCAATACGCTAAAAAGGGACATTAAAAAAAAAAAAAGCCTCAGTTTAATCCCATTTATCCAAAGCAGCATTCCCAGTTGATCTTTAAACAGTACTGGTAGAGAAAGCAAATAATTACAAGTATCATTATGAGCACACCACCACACAATTATCAATGCCAACTACTTCCCAAACCCAAGTTCTAGCTTTGCAGTCACACTGTTTAATTCTATATTTTTTTCCAACTTCCAGAAAATCATCTACTTACAACTCGTCTTCGCTGGATCAGTTCCAAAAGATTGATTTCATACTATGAAAGAAAAACATACAAAAAAAGAGAAAACAAGAAAAAGTATAACCTTTTATATAGAGGAGATGCATTTAGTCAAAATCATAAAGTAAATAAAAATCAAGAACACAAAGCAGAAAATAATTTGCTATCAAGAAACCTAATTTACAGTAAATGTCTAGCATTCACTAAAAATTCACCTTACATCTGCAAAACTCAAAAATACATACATTAGCATGCATCTAAACATCTTAGATACAAAGAAAGCATGTTACTAAAACTCTAAGACTTCTAAGATTTACAATATCAAACTTCCTCGTCTACAACGGTGTGTTCAGACTTTTAGGAAACTAACCATTCAAAAATTTTAGCTGACGCACAAGCAAATAAAGCAGATAAACAGGGTTGTACTAGCTGAAACAGGGCACCTAATTGGCTCTCCCTACCCTTGCCTCCAAAGGACCACTGAGAACCTCTAAGACTCTCCAAAAACCACTACTATATAATTCCTCTCTAAGCTTGAAGACTACTAGAGACAGAAGGCACAGAACCTTACGAGATTGCATGCTTCATTTTAAAACTGTCTTATGAAATATTTGAAGCATACAGAACACCCATGCAGCTACCACACAGCTATGTCAAAGCCTACATTTTACTATATTTGATTCAAAACGTTTTTAGAAATAAAACATTTCAAATAAAGGCAAAGCCCCCCATGTCTGATTCCACTCTTCTCCCTCTCCAGAGGAAATGATGATCTTGACTCAGGTGTTTATCGTTCACAAGCATGACTTCAAACTTCATTATAATGTTGTCTTGAATGCTTTTAAACTTTATACAACTGGTATCATACTGAATGAACCCATCACTCCATATTTTTACTGAACATTTTGACTTTAGATATATCCCTGCTGTCATGTAGAATTCAAGTCCATTCATTTTAACTGCTGTATAGCATTTCATTATATGAACGTGCAATTTACCTTCCTTCCTCCTGTGATGCGTATTTGTTTCCAATTTTTCTATTACAAAAAGCTGCAATTAATATTCTTGTACACATCTTCTTGTGGATATATCCAGGAACTTTACCACTAACATGTAAGCTCCTCAAGAACCTGATTTCTGTCTGCTTAATTTATTGTTGTACCCCATCAGTGTCATGTACATAACAGGTACTCAATATATACTGTATGACTGAATGAATGAAATTGCTGGGTCACACAGTACATGCATCTTCAACTTCATGGGATATTGCCAAATTGCTCTTGAAAGTGGTGGGACAAATTATATGCTGATACTGTCAGTCTTTAAAACGTTTATTAATATGATGGGTATAAAGTAGTACTGCACCCTGGTTTTAATCAATACTTACCTGATTACTAACGAGGCTAACGTCTTTTCAAAAGTTTACCAATGACTGATGTTTCCCCTTTGTGAACTGCATGTACCTATTTCTCCAGTTGTTTTCATTTTCTTTCCACTTGTTTGTCATTTCTTCTTGATTTGTAGTTTTTTACATATTCTAGATTCTGACTATATATGTTGCAAATATTTTCTCTCATTCTGTGCCTTATCTTTTTACATTATTTATGATGTCTTTTTTGCACAGAAATTTTTACCTTTAACATAGTCAAATCAATCTTCTCTTTCATGGTTTGTGCTTTCACAGTCTTCTTCATTTTAAGAAACTTTTCCCTACCAGAATGTAAACTGGTACAGCCACTATGGAAAACAGTATAGAGTTTCCTTAAAAAACTAAAAACATAGAGTTGCCATATGATCCAGCAATCCCACTCCTGGGCATACATCCAGAGAAAACTATAATTCGAAAAGATACATGCACCCCAGTGTTCCTAGCAGCACTATTTACTATTTACCAAGACATGGAAGCAACCTAAATGTCCATCAACAGATGAATGGATAAAGAAGATATGCTATATATACGTAATGGAATACTACTCAGCCATAAAAAAGAATAAAATAATGCCATTTGCAGCAACATGGATGGACCTAGAGATTATCACAGTAAGGGAAGTAAGTCAGAAAGAGAAAGACAAATACCATATGATATCACTTATATATGGCATCTAAAATATGACACAAATGAACTTACTAACGAATCAGAAACAGACCCACAGACATAGAAAACAAACTCAGGTTACCAAAAGGGAAACAGGATGGGGGAGGGATAAGTTAGGAGTTTGGGATTAGCAGATACAAACTACTATATATAAAATAGATAAACAACAATATCCTACTGTATAGCACAGGGAACTACATTCAGTATCCTGAAATAACCCATAATAGAAAAGAATATGAAAAATATGTATACATATGGATAGCTGAATCACTTTGCTGTCCACCAGAAACTAACACAACATTGTAATTCAACTATACTTCAATTTAGAAAAAAAAAAACTTTCCCTACCTGAAGTCATTCATATTTTTTTGTAGAAGATTTAGTTTTCCCACCACATTTAGCTATTCAATTCCATAGGAATTTATTTTTGCATGAGGAAGGGATCTACTTTTATGTTTTCAATGTGGATAATCAGAATCTCAATATAAAATGCCACTTATGTCTCATAGCAAGTATATATGGTTGTGTGCAGGCAGAGGGGGTATACATGTAAGAGAGGTGTGTATGTGAGTTTTTATATCAACTTATTTCAATTTGTGCTCTAAAACTAAACAAATCAACCTAATCCACACATAGCTCTTCAAATATATGAAGCGTGAAATTATTTGCCACTTCTTAAGTCTCCCTAAGGTTAAACATCTCCATTTCCTTCAATGATTCCTCCCAGAACAAGGTTTACATCCTGGCTGCCTTCTAACCAAAGTCGTCTTAAAATGTCAAAGTCCTTCTTAAAATGTCATCCTGAGCTGACAGTGCTCCAGACATAGTCTGATAAATGCAAAATATTTTTTCAAACCAACGTCTTCTGAGTGCCTACTGTTTGCAACCTCCTCTGCTCAGCTAACTTACCCAACACTCTACTTCTGTTCATGTAATCACTTAGATTATATGTTTTGACATGACATACTTCTTCATCTATTTGGATATAGCAATCTACTGAGCTTTAGGACCTCCTTCAAATACAAGATTCTTAGCCAGGTCTCATATATTGTTCATCCAGTAGGTTTTTTTAAAAGCTAAACTTAGAACCTTTTATAATGTTTATTAGTGTTAAAGTATAAGATTTATTTGTTTTGGTTTTTAATTTTATTTATTTATTGGCTGTGTTGGGTCTTCGTTGCTGCACGCGGGCTTTCTCTAGTTGCGGAGAGCGGAGGCTACTCTTTGTTGCGGTGTGTGGGCTTCTAATTGCAGTGGCTTCTCTTCTTGCGGAGCACAGGCTCTAGGCGTGCGGGCTTTGGTAGTTGTGGCACACGGGCTCTAGAGAGCAGGCTCAGTAGTTGTGGAGCACGGGCTTAGTTGCTCCACGGCATGTGGGATCTCCCCGGAGCAGGGCTTGAACCCGTGTCCCCTGCATTGGCAAGCAGACTCTTAACCACTGCGCCACCAGGGAAGTCCCAAAGTAGAGGATTTATAACATCTTATTATTGGATTCTTTCTGAATCCTGATTTTATCATCCAACACATTATTCTCTCCCACTGAAAACTGATCTAGCATGTGTGTGTGTGTATATTTTTTTTTTGGAGGGGGGGTGCTGCGTTGGGTCTTCGTTGCTTGTGCATGGGCTTTCTCTAGTTGCGGCATGCAAGCTCTAGAGTGCAGGCTCAGTACTTGTGGCGCACGGGCTTAGCTGCCCCACGGCATGTGGGATCTTCCCAGACCAGGGATCGAACCTGTGTCCCCTGCATTGGTAGGCGGATTCTTAACCACTGAACCACCAGGGAAGTCCCAAGCATGTATATTTTATCTTCAATCAAATTTTCCATTCATTTACAGGGCTGAAGAATCTTGCAGTATACCTCACCTCTCTCTAAATAGACAGACCTCAGGCACATAAGCATTAACTTCCTAACCATGTGCTATCATCAAACTCACTTTCCTTTATTTTTCCCCACAAGACATAATTGATCAAACCTCTTGCTGAAATCCTGATACACTGGGTCTTTGGCAGACTCTGATCTACTAACCCTATAGAAGAAAAAAATGTTCAGTTTGCCAAGGACCAAAGCCTTAGTGGAGCAACACTATTACCAAATTACCTCTATTCCTGTTCAAAAATTACCTGTCTAATCATCAGTTCCAGAATTTTGTAGAAAACTGACATCAAGCGCACTGTTCTATAACTGATTTTAAATTTGTGAGGGTATTAAAAAGTAATAAAATTATTCACTTACTTGAACATAATTGATAAAGTCTTCCTTAAAAAGAGTTCTTCGCTGTATTCTGTATTCTAGATCTGAAGCCTTTTTAATGATAGCCCTAAGGAGAAAGCCATTTAAAATGTAACACTTGAAACAAGAAATTAAATAAATAACTTTGGAATTTTTAAAGTTTATTTTTAATATATTTGAAACATCTATTTGCCAAAATATATAATTCCCAAATAATTATCCTTCATAAGCAAGTACATATTCTTTTTTTTAAATATAAATTTATTTATTTTTATTTTTGGCTGCATTGGGTCTTCGTGGCTGCCTGTGAGCTTTCTTTAGTTGTGGTGAGTGGGGTCTACTCTTCCCTACTGTGCGGGGGCTTCTCATTGCGGTGGCTTCTCTTGTTGTGGAGCACAGGCTCTAGGCATGCGGGCTTCAGTAGTTGTGGCTCACAGACTCTAGAGCGCAGGCTCAGTAGTTGTGGAGCACAGGATTAGTTGCTCCACGGCATGTGGGAACTTCCGGGACCAGGGCTCGAACCCATATCCCCTGCATTGGCAGGCAGATTCTTAACCACTGCACCACCAGGGAAGTCCCCATACTCTCTTACATAATTACCTCTGTGTTCTTTTTTATTATTATTATAAAGTATAGTTGATTTACAATATACTAGTTTCAGGACTTCTGTGGTCTTAAGGGCATGAAGATGTACCTTAAAACTTTCATGAAAATCACATCAATCGATTGCCAGGACCACTGACATTCCCACCAGCAAAGTAAATAATGTTAAGTAGTACTTTACATTATTTATATGTGGTATTAGTAGAGATTTCTTTTCCTCCAAATTCAAGTCACTTGGGTTTTAATAATAATCAAATTTCTTTCCTAAATTCCTCTTATTTCTGAATTTTCAACAGGTAGATTTAAAAAAAAAAAAACCTAGATTGTCTCTACCTATATCACTACTGCAAAGAGCTTATGGGAGAAGACTCACTGTATTTAGCTAAGGAATGAACTAAATACAGAGTCCACTCTTATTAAAGAGTCCACAATATGTTGCGTTTCATAAACAAATGTTTACTTTAAGGTTCCCATAGCCACAGTACTACATTCGCAGTCATTGTAAAATGAAGAAATAGTCACAGTAACTATTAAAAACTATTATACAAATTAATGAGTAACAACTATATACTAGTTGTTGGCTAAGCCCTGGGGTAAAATATAAAATCGAATTTAATGATCCCCATCTTCAAGTTTTGTTAGAATTATCTACTCCTCCTGGGCTCCCACGGCTCTCTGTTCACATCTCTAGGGCAGTACTCTACTACAATCAACTTACAGTACGCTGCACCGTGATCAAAATGTTTCACTTGTCTGTCTCCCCCACCATACTGTGTCAGGGCACCTAGCTCTTGACGGGCGGGTATCCTGGTTTTATCCCCTTTATAGCCTCAAAACCTCCTCCATGAAGAGCTGTCTGTATGTTTGAGGGGTAAATGGACGGATCACCTTGCAATGAATGAGAAATTAATTCTAGGCATCATCAGAATCTGGAAATGGGCTTCTACCACATTAGAAAATATAAACACAACCCAAGTGTCCCCTATCCCTGCCCCCCGCCACACACACGCCCCAGCCTCCCCTCTCTACCCGCCCCAGCCCTTCCTCTTCCTCCGCTCTCTCACTTAATCTCCGCACGACTGAACAGTCCAATGCGCTCCAGCTGTTGCAATTCGGGGAGTCGATCCTCTATGCGTTCCTGAATTATCTCCGCCATGAGGTCAAACTCTACAACCCGGCAGAGACCTTCTCACAGCCAACACGCACAGGAAGCGCCCCCTCTCTATTCCGGGCACCCGGCCTTGTCGCTCGCACGTGCTGACGTAACGTGCGCCCCAAGTCCCGCCTTTTCCGCTTCCGCCGCCTGGCCCTTGGACAGGGACCCCTGGCTCTTGCAGCCGCTGTCTCCCCCTGGCGACTGACTGTGGGTTTGCAACGAGCACCGCCCCCCTTCTCTGGAGGACTCAAGAGGACGGGAGTCGAGGGGTGGGGCCAGGATGGGGGTGGGGCTCCGTGCGCGGGATCTGGGATCGCGAAAATCACCTCGGGTCTAGAGGGGTTACCTGAAAGGGGCGTGAAATGCATTTTCTCCAAGATATTGTCTCCTTTTATTCTGATTTCCAACACCAAGAACCAAAATACAACCAAACCGGGACTTCCCTGGTGGCACAGTGATTAAGAAGCTGCGCTCCCAATGCAGGGGACCTAGGTTCCATCCCTGGTCAGGGAACTAGATCCCACGTGCGTGCCGCAACTAAGAGTTTGCATGCCACAACTAAGGAGCCCGCAAGCCACAACAAAGACCCAGCGCAATTAAATAAATAAATACTTTTTTAAAAATACAAACAAACCGAGGGGAAAGGATAGAGGATATTGTAAAATTATAGTAAACATTTCAATGAGGTGTAATGAAAATTGTAGGGGGTGCTAAAATGGATCAGGCTGTCCCAAACACTATGTCTTTGGTTTCAACTAGATTTAGTAAACCAGTGTGATACTCGTTTTCCATGTGCCAATTAGACGGCTGGTTAATTTTTAAATGGGGAGACATTTTTATTACTTAAAACACTATACTGGCTTTGTAGACGCAGTCTTTCAAAATATGGCCCTGGGTGGGTATCAGAAACCGTATTTTTTTTAGAAAAGGGAATCTTGGTATTGAAAAGTTTGGGAGTTACCCAAAGAAGAATCAATAAGATATAGACCCTCCTTAAACCTTTGCCCAAGCAACTTAGCATTTCTAAGAGAACCGTCAGACAACCGAGCTTGAAAGCGACATTGCTGGTGTAATTACTAAACCTAAAATATTAACTACATGGCTCAGTTTTTTTTAAGTTCTGGAAGATGATTTAAAAAACCAAAGCTGGAGTTCTTGCTAGACCTGTTTACTTCAACATTGGCATTAGCACCTTGATCCTCCGTGTGATTTATTAAAGAGGAATATATGCTTAGCAAGAGTTCCACCCTTGACCCTTGTGCCTTTTCTTTCCACTGGTCTCAGAATTTAGGCTAAGGTTGGCTTGATTCTTGATCCCCTCAGCTCTAAGACGTGAGGGAAGTGGATGTAAAACAAAGATGGAATTTCTTTGTAATAGGAAAGTCTTTAGGGGCCTGTGTTAACAGTAAGAGCAGGAATGCCACTAGAAATTAAGGTCCGTATGGGCAGGGGATTTTTGTTTGTTTTGTCTACTTCGATACCCGGGCACTTAGAACAACGCCTAAAATATAATAAGCACTCAATTAGTAAAATCATGACAGAATAAGAAAATGTACTAAATGTTCTTTAGGTCAAAGGAGTCAGCAAGCTCTGAGAGATTGTAATCTTTCCTTTCAAGGCAAATTTGATGGATAACTACATCAAATCAACCCAACTATAAACACTTTCCTCCCTTATTTTCAAATTTAGCTTCTATGCTTATCTTGCTCTAGGAATTATCATAACGGTAATGGCAAAGCCTTCTTGTGTCTCTTCTGTATCTCATAATAATAGCTATCACTTATTTAGGACTTACTATGTGCCCAGCTCCTATGTGCACTGTTCTAAGTTTCTCATATATTAACTCTTCTACTCCTATCACAAACATCTTAAAATATCAACACAAGAAGGAGCTCTTGAAGAGGTAAAAAGCACCTAATAGAGAAAGACCAAAACAGCAGGAGAAACTGTGTTTGCATAATGGCCACTGGGTCTCAGAATCCTTAGCTGAGCACACCTTCTAAGTAAGGAACACAAGGGCCTGAGAAAAAGTGCTCTTGAGTCTGGAGTTCTAAGGTGTACCTCAGAAAGCTTGACATATCTTTAGTCTTTTATTTGACCTTTAAAATTCACCATAGATGTCAGATTAGTAAGCAGGTACAGACTGGTAGGGGGCACAAGGGAGCCTTCTGGGTTCTGGAAATTTCTATATCTGATCTAGGTGGCCATTATATGAATGTATACGTATATAAAAATCCATCCATTGAGGTATACACTTAAGATTCATGCACTTGGGGCTTCCCTGGTGGCGCAGCAGTTAAGAATCCGCCTGCCAATGCAGGGGATACGTGTTTGAGCCCTGGTCCGGGAAGATCCCACATGCTGCGGAGCAACTAAGCCTGTGCGTCACAACTACTGAGCCTGAGCTCTAGAGCCTGCGAGACACAACTACTGAAGCCCACGTGCCACAGCTACTGAAGCCCGCGCACCTAGAGCCCGTGCTCCACATCAGAGAAGCCACCGCAATGAGAAGCCCGCGCACCACAACGAAGAGTAGCCCCCACTTGCCGCAACTAAAAGAAAGCCCGTGCGCAGCAACAAGGACCCAACGCAGCCAAAAATAAAATTAATTATTTTTTTTAAGTTATAAAAATTATTTTTAAAAGATTCATGCATTTTATGAAAATTGTACTTTAAACGAAAAAATTAATGACCAGCTCTCTCTTTGAGGATATTGTTCTCTTCAAGAGCTTCAACTATTATTTTTAGGAGTGTGGCAGGGTCAAAACACTGAAACACGAAAGACCAAAGCCTTCTCCCTCTCTGAAAGAGTTCATCTGAATTTTGCATTCTAGCCCACAATAGATTACTATTTGTTCGAATACAAATTATTGTGGGTTTTTCCCCAGCTTGTCAAGTAAGAGTAATCCCAGAAAGATGTACCCTGCTCACCCCACGTTAAAGAAACACTTGGCCCCATTGCAATGCTCGCGAGACAGTTTGGAAAATAGTTAAGAGGGGTCTCCGTTAGGGTCCCAAGACAATCTTTTAAGGAGTCTGGCAGATGAACGGTAACCAGAAGTTTGCAAGTCAAGTTAAAATTTCTATTATGGCCTTCAAATTATTTAAATGTTAATTTCAAAGTAAACTTGAACTCTTCCCTAGAGTATTCATTGTCACCTCTGAAGATTAAGTTCACCACCAGCTCAGTGGTTAAAAACAGCAGGAAAGGGAATTCCTTGGCAGTCCAGTGGTTAGGACTCGGCACTTTCACTGCTGGGGCCTGGGTTCAACCCCTGGTTGGGAAACTAAGATCCTAGAAGCCGCATGATGCAGCCAAAAAAAAAGCAACAACAGCAGAAAAAGAAACGTTCCTCTCTTTTTTTCATTATTATTATTGTTATTATTATTAGGTAAAGAGAAGTACGTAATTTCAGTGATAATGAGAGGAGAGACACCTGGAATCCCATCCCCCTACCTTGTTCAAAGTCCCCTGTCTGCTTCTCCACACAGAGAACCCTGGTAGACTTCAAAGTCAGAGCAGAAGTGATAGACAAGAGTCTGGTCTTTGATGCCTAAGAACATCGTATCCCTCAGTTTGATGTGAATGCAAAGCATCTGTACCTTTCAAACCTTTCATGTTACCTCACGTTGCTAACAACAAAGCTGGAAAGTTTGAGGTGACACACATTACACACATTAAAATATTTGCAACCAGGAACTTTTCATTTCTTTTTCTATCATATATAGCTTCTTTTACTTTGTGAACCACACTGGATAGTAAATTACTTCTGGCACGCAGCCTTGTCAGCTTGCCAAATTTCAACCGGAGCAAGTTTTTACAGCCGGGCTAATAAGCCCTGAAAATTAGGAGGTAAGTACAATGGAAATAATGACATGGTCTTTAACTGCAGGAGCCTAGAATGACAACGTGAGAGTCTAATAGATTCTACTTTTCAAAGTTTTTTTTTTATTCTAGTGAAGTCCTTTTTAAAAATTTTAGGTTCTTCAAGTTCAAAACACATGTAAATGGAGAGAGTTTCTTTTAATTGGTGAAAAGCATTTTTGTGGGTTTTTTCCCCTGTGGCGTAAGTTATTGCTTTTTGCAAACTCGAAAAAAACAAAAACAAAAAGAAAACCAAGAGTATGGTAGTTTGAGGATAACAACCTACTATTAAAACGAACTAACATCTTGAAAAAACATGTTCGGAAATGATTGGCTTCCAGGATGGGGCCTGGCGATTGTTTGTGTATGAATACATTTCATCAAAACCATAGCTGATTAGTTAACATCAACTTTTTTTCAGTTTGCCCCCAATCCAGATAGAAACCCCAGTCCCTGCTAAGTAACTTTCAGGTCTTTATGGAACAAATCTTCAAAAGATAGAAAATTAATATCACATTTAATTTTTATCGCTGAAAGAAACAGGTAGTATCTATTGCAAGGTAGTATCCATTTCTCTAAATTCAATTCTTACATCCATTCCCCTTTACAGCTTACAAATGACAAGGAAAATTCTTTTTCCCCTTCTCGTTCTGCCCTCCAATTAGACCTGGCCTGATTAGCTGCAGCATCACATGCTCAGTCCCAAACCGTTTAAGCAAAGAAGAGGTTTGGAGTTGTGCGTGTTTTTTTTTTAACTATACTAAAATAATATGGCCTTGCTCCAAAGCTGCAGCTCTCTTATAGTTCCGCAACTATACTGCGCTGTTTTATACTTCTATTAACACCCACTATTCCCCGTGCCTGGGATGTCTTTGTCCCCTTATCCACTTGGCAAATTTAGTTCATGAAAAAAAAAAAAAGGAAGCCTGCCCTTAATGCCCCGCCATCCCATCATCACCACCAATTTGTGTACTTATGTATATACATTTATATAAAGGGCTCAGTCTTCCTGTTTCGTTTTATTTTGTTTTGTTTTGGGCTGCACCGTGAGGTTGGGGGATCTTAGCTCCTTGACCAGGGATTTAACCCAGGCTCCAGCAGTGGAAGTGCCAAGTCCTAACCACTGGACCGCAGGGAATTCTACTAAAGGGTTCAGTCTTTGAATCTCTTTTTCTCCATTCTCACTAATTATCTAGGTCCATAAAACAAGAAATTCATCCAGGTCCATAACATCAGATGTCATCTTTCAGTGCTGTCCAATAGAACTCCAGGGATGATGGGAATGTTCCACACCTGCACTGTCCAATACAAGAGCCTCAAGCCTCACGTGGCTGTTGAGTACGTGAAATGTGGCTAGAGCAACTGAGAAACTGAATTTTTAATGTCATTTAATTTAAATTTAAATTAATTTAAATTTAAATTAATTTAAATTTAAATTGCCACATGTAGCTAGTGGCTGTCACATTGGACAGCATAGATCTATGTGACTTCCATATTTCTAACACCAGTTCATAACTGTCCCCTGAACTCCAGACTCATGCCAATATACCCAACTGCCCACTCAGTATCTCCACTTGCGGATCTTACAGGCATTTCAAAATTAGTACATTCAAAAGCAAGCTACTGATGTTCTCCCCCAGTATCTGCTCTTGCTGTAATCTTCTCCATCTTAGTTAATGGCAATTCCATTCTTCTAGTTTCTCAGAACACAAACCTTGGAGTTGTCCCTGACTCCACATCTAATTCGTCAGCAATCCTCTCTGTTCTACAAAATATAGCCAGAATATGACCTCTCCCCAGCATTACTACTGCAATCATCCTAGCGTACACCGCCATTATCCCTCACCTGGATTATTGCTAAACCTCCGACTCTTGTCTCCCTGCTTTCTTCCTGGCCCTCTTGAGTCTGTTCTTAACAGGAGTCTATTCTTAAGAACAGCCAATGCTATTTTGTTAGAATATAAGTCGGACCACATCACTCCTCTGCTCAAAGCTCTGCAGTGGCTTCTTGACTCAGAGTAAAAACTAAAACTCTTTCACAAGCCTAGAAACTTCCTACGATCTGGTGCCCTGCCCCTCCCTTTCCTTTCTGACCTTATTTCTCACCCGCTCTAGTTTCCTCTACTGCAGATACATTAGCTTCCTTGGTATCCCTCCACAGGGCAATGCAGGGCCTTTGCACTGGCTATTCTCACTGCCTGGAATTCTCTTATGCAGATAAATTCTTGGCTCATTCTTTCACCTTCTTCAGATCTTTCTCAAATATCACTCTCTTGGGGAAACTTTTCGTATTTAAAATTGCAGCTCCTATCCTCAACAATCCTTAATTCTACCTTCTTGCTTTTTTTTCCTCCATATCACTGATCACCATCCAACATATTACAGTAGTGTTTATTATTTGTGTCTCCTCAAGCTTACACTGAAACAGAAGCTCCATGGAGCTGACATTTTTTGCTGTTCAATCTCCAGGGTTAGGCGCATAGTAAGTGCTCATTACCTATTTGTTGAATAAGTGAATGAATATTTGTGTAGTTTACTACTTAGTTTGTGCTGTAACTTTTTTCTTTAATCTATGTCTACCCTTTATAATACTGTGACTTCCATGACAAAGAGAACAAATATTTTATTTATCTTCGAAGTCCCTAAAACCTAGCATTGGAAAACATTAGGTACTCAATAAACATTCACTGAAAAGAAACAACTCTACTAACACATACTATCTAAGAGTCACTCACAGACTGACTCACAGAGTCATGTCACAGACATATTAAACAGAGTTTAATATGCCCAAAACCCTTCCTGCAGGAAATTGATCTACCCACAGCTACTTTTTTTCTTACCTCCTGACCCTGGGCAATTTGCCACTACTGCTCAGACCACAAGTAAGCTCCTGACTCAAGAACAACCCATCCATTGGCTGGCCAAAAACCTATAATGTACCCTGGCATGAAAAGATGAACTGAACTAACTTAACTCTCCCTCTTTGGATTCTGAATTAAGAAGTAAAAAGAGAATTACATGGGGCTTCCCCGGTGGCGCAGTGGTTGAGAGTCTGCCTGCCAATGCAGGGGAAACGGGTTCGAGCCCTGGTCTGGGAGGATCCCACATGCCGCGGAGCAACTGGGCCCGTGAGCCACAACTACTGAGCCTGCGCGTCTGGAGCCTGTGCTCCACAACAAGAGAGGCCGCGACAATGAGAGGCCCGCGCACCGCAATGAAGAATGGCCCCCGCTCACTACAACTAGAGAAAGCCCGCGCACAGAAACAAAGACCCAACACAGCCATAAATAAATAAATAAATAAATAAATTTTAAAAAAAATAAAAAAGAATTACGTGATGGGAACATGTGAGTTAAAACAAAAGAGAATCCAAGAATTAAAATTGGAGCTTGAGGAGCCTGGCAAGGCAAAGTTGTAAGGAAGCAGAAACTGCATTAAGTAGAAACTATGAAATATAGAAAAGGCGGGGGCTTCCCTGGTGGCGCAGTGGTTGAGAGTCCGCCTGCCGATGCAGGGGACACGGGTTCGTGCCCCGGTCCGGGAAGAGCCCACATGCCGCGGAGCTGCTGGGCCCGTGAGCCATGGCCGCTGAGCCTGCGCGTCCGGAGCCTGTGCTCCGCAACGGGAGAGGCCACAACAGTGAGAGGCCTGCGTACCGCAAAAAAGAAAAAAGAAAAGAAAAGGCATACAGAGTAAAAGGGGATGGGGGAAGGAACACAGTACCTAAGAGAGAGTCACTGAATCCCATTAATAAGAGCACCCTGGAATGAGGACCCACAGACTCCGGCAGTTGAAGTCCCATTTGAACTGTTTTGAATCCAGTACTCTTGAAATTCTGGGCCCCTTCTTGCTCTCTGTGTCACTGACGATAATGCCCAATTGCTTGAGGTGCCTTAAAGAGATTGTCTCTGTAATTTACAACCCTCAACCTAACTAAAATACCATTCTTGGTTCATACAGTTGCTGTCACCTGTCAAAGAGTGAGAGTATTGAGTTTTCATATTTTCTACTAAATGATACACTTGAGATGTTCTTCAGAGCCTTTGGCCATTGACCCTTTGAGCTTTGAACCTTTATTAGGAGGCACAGGGACGAATGTCCTCTTCAGAGCTGTTTGGTTTCCCTTAAAGTCACCCTCCTGTGGCAAGCCAGGAGCCACTTACACTGTGAATGTACCTTGCTTTAAACAGATTTGAAACTCTGGATTTACAGCAATAGATTATTATGGGGTCACTTTTAACAATATTTTATTTATTTATTTTATCAGAAAAATCACATACTGTTAGAAATTGAAAGGCCATATTCTTTTCAATAGTGAGGATTTATGAACCACAAGAGAGCCACAAACCTCAAGTTCCCCTTGCTATGTTTCAGGGACTACCATTGGCTTGGGTACACACAAAGCACCCAAGCAAAGGTGCTTTCTGCTTCAAAGACTTGGTCACAATCTTTCTCTTTTTCCTTCTCCATGAGTAGCCCTCCCCCTTGGGTCCACACAGCTGCCACTACCCAAGGAAGCCAGCTGTTTCAAAATGCATTCGCTACTTTGCTCAAGGGGCAGTGGGGCATCACTGTTAAGACAACCAGCTCTATTCTGAGTACGTTTTGGCAGTATCTACCAACATTTTAAACATGTATGCTTAAGGCCCAGCCGTTGATGCCACTCTGGCAACTACAAATCTATCCTACAGAAACACTAACGAAAACGCACGAACATATACATATAAGCAGGGTCACTGAAGCAATGTTTGTAATAGAAAAACATTGGAAAGATCCTACATTGTCTATCAGGCAAGTGGTTAAATGAATTAGAATACGTCCATACAATGGTATACTATGCAACTATTAAAGAGAATGAGGAGTGTGTTATGTAATGAGATGGAAATAGGCCTATGACACGTTGTTAAATCTAAAAAAGGCAAGTTGCAGAACAGCAGTTATCGTATAAGCCATTTTAAATGTGTGTACGTGCGTGTTAGGAGCAAAATAAAAAGTTAGGAGGATTGCCCATCAAATTATTCACACATTGGTCCTCTGAGAAGTGGAATGGGGACTTTCTACCATACTATATTGTTGAGCAATATAACAAAGGTGTATTATTTTTGTCATTTTTATTTAAATAAAACATTTCAATAGAGGGAAAAGAAAAATGAAAGAAGAGGCTTCAGAATCAAACTCTGGTTCAAATTCCAGCTGTATCATCTTTTTGGGGTTATTTGGGATATTAAAATGAAAACGTGCTTTATCTTAACTTCTGATTGACTTCACAGCAATTGCTTGAAATACCTCAATTTTTACTTTACACGTTGTTGTTTTTAAACATCAGAGAAGATTCTGCCTTAAGGGACTTAGGATCCGTTCTTCATGTGAGGAATACTTTTTGTAAGGTGAGTAATTTCACTCCTTAAGTTATCTGTTTGCTAATAAGGTACTCATAATAAAGAGGGCAGGGGCTTCCCTGGTGGCGCAGTCGTTGAGAGTCCGCCTGCCGATGCAGGGGACGTGGGTTCGTGCCCCGGTCCGGGAAGATCCCACATGCCGCGGAGCAGCTGGGCCCGTGAGCCATGGCCGCTGAGCCTGCGCATCCAGAGCCTGGGCCCCGCAACGGGAGAGGCCACAACAGTGAGAGGCCCGCGTACCGCAAAAATAAATAATTAATTAATTAAAAAAATAAATAAAGAGGGCATATTCTGTGGATTTCAAAAATCCAGCTCCCTTTTCTCCCCTTCTCACCCCAAGCCTCCACAACCTGGGAGCTGTCCAGGTACAAATTAACATGTAAAAAGACCTCTAGTTGTTCACACAAGCAGCTCTATTATTGCTCTCTCCTTTACAGCCTCGGTCTGCTCAAAAACCCACATTCAAATTGGATCACATCCACTCCAGCCCTTCCGCACACAGGTATTGTGGCAGAGAGGCTGCTTTTGGCTACAAACCCCTTTATTCATTCGAAAATAACTTCATTCATAAGGGTCATTGAACAACTAGCTTGTGCCCATCACAGAATCTGACAAAGCATTTTTGCCTACCTGTCACACTAATCCTTACTGAAACTCTGTGGGTGGGTGAAGCTTCATTTCACAGATGAGCAAACCAAGATTCCAGAAGGTGAAGTGACTTGCCCAAGTTCACACAGCTAGTAAGTGGGGGAGTCTGCTGGGAAATCTAGGCTTACTAAAGGTCACCAATGGTTCTTTATCTTTTTTCTTTTTTTGAACTAACTAGTTTTAAAAGTCAAATAGTACTCTAAAACATGTAAAGGAAAACAGCCTTCCCCTACCCCACACGTCCCCTCTCTCCTATTCTAACGCGCCTGTGCAACCACGTGCAACTTTTTCAGCTCTGTCTACTGGTTTACCGCCAGATTTCTAAATAAACGCATGACCCGTGTGTTGCACAGATTTAACCACCGTATAACCAAAACGCCACTCTACCGTCCACTCCCTCTGCTCGCTCTTGGTTCCCGGCGTCACCCACCCCGCCCAGCTTGGAAATTCTATCGGGGCCCCTCTCTTCGCTCACTTAGTCTCCAGCACCTCCGCTGCGGTAACTAGGCTGGCCAGGGCCAAGGGACCACCATCGGGACCCGGACCGGGGTGCGGGCTGAGCTGTCAGCCTCCTCTGGCCCGGCCCAGGCTCACCCCAGACCCCTCGAGGGCTGCGGACTGGGCTCCGGGCGGCGGTCGGTGTCTGTGAGCGAGGATCGGGCGGGGGCGAGGGCTGGGGTCGCAGGAGAGGGTCAGGGTCGGAGGCCCAGTGCCTGGCCCGGGGGGCGAGGATCCGGGTCAGCGGACGAAGAAGGTCTGGGTGGGGGGACGAGGGCTGGGGTCAGGGGAGAAGGATCAGAGTCAGGGATGGAGGGCCCGGCGGGCGCGGCGGCGGAGGCGGGCGCTGGAAGCAAGGCGGAGCGGAGCGGGCGCCTCCCCGCCCGGCCGCGGTGGCCCTCGGGGGGCTCCTGCCGGCCGTCGATAGCGCGGCCGCAGCCCGGCGGACCGGGCGCCGCCTTCCGCTCCCGTCCGGTCCCCGCGGCTACTCGGCGCCGCAGCCCGGGCCCAACTCGCCAGCCCTCCCCTGCCGCCCGCAGGCCGTTGGCCTCCCAGGCCACGGATTCCCCGCGGGAGGCGGCCCGGGTCGCAGCCGGCGCGGGGCAGGCACCGGGGCTCCGGGTTTCCCGGCCACTCGTCCCGAAGGCCGCCCCCGAGTTCGGGGTCGAGGGTTGCACCCCTGTCCCTTCCTCGGGGGACGAGGGGGTCCACAATCCCGCAGCCTTGCTCCAAAGAACCGCTCCAACCAAGCCCTCCAGTTTTCCCTTCTGGCCCCGTTTGTATGTCCTTTCTCAGACTAAGGGGGTCCAAGACTTGAGCAGTTTCTGAGGGAAATGTCCTTTGTTTATGGAGGGGGCAGTCTGTTTCCCGTTCAATGTGGTATCCTCTTACCAGTCTCACCAACTCTCTCCCCTTTTCTCCACACACACTCATCCTCTTCACACCGTGGGTTAAATCAATTTTTAATTTACATTATTATGCATTGAAAATACTTCTCACAGTGGGTCTAAGTAATATACTATGATTGTATCTCCTGTCTAGTCCCTGGAGTTAATCACTGCCTCAGTTCTTTGTTAAGCATTCTGCATGCCATATCTCACTCATTTTTCCCCAAACTGTAAATCCCCATTCATTCATCAGGTAAAATACATCTATTTTGTTTTTTCTCGGGAATCTTCCCCCAATTCCAATCTTAACTGTTGCTCACTAAGCCAATTGCACAGCTGTTGTTCTGGGCTTTCCCTTCATCGTCATCCTGGGAATTTTCCTTACCTTTTTGTGTGAGTCCCCTGTGTCCTGGATCCCATGTCTTGTTTTTCTCCCTCATTTTGGTGCAGCACACCTTCTGCTAGCTTCCTGAGAAGGAGTGTAAAGGAGGTAATCTTTTTTTGAGATCTTGCATGTCTGAAAATATCTTTATTTGACCTCCTCACTTGATTGAAGTGATAATTTGTCTGGGTATATAATTCTAGGTTGCAATTCATTTTTCCTTACAACTATGAACAGTCTTCTAGCTTCCAGTTATCTCAACAGTTATTGTTGAGAAGTCTAACGAAATTCTTACTTTTGTACATGACCCATAGTCCTTTGTGTATTACTGTATTTTATTTCTGGAAGCTTTGATTATCTTCTATCTTTGGTGTTCTGAAAATGCCCAATGATATACCTTGATATACATCTCAAGGGCCCTTTCAATTTAGAAATTCTTGCCCTTTAGTTCTGGAAAATTTCTCACTTAACTTTTTTTTTTTTCCTTGCATTACTCATTAGATTGCTCCCCTCCACACACCCATACTCTACTCCACTCCATCCACATGTCTTCTCTGTTCTTACTTTCTCAAATTTCTGTTATCTGTACATCAGAATCTCCAAATAATTCTAATTCTTTCATCTTTTCTCTTCCACTTCTCATGTCTTTTTTTTCCCTACTGTCTGCAGATTTCTTCAACTCTATTTTCCAAACTATTCATTACCCCTTGGTCAATTTTGCCTTCTAAACAATGGTGTGCTATTAAATGACTAACAACCAACTCTCCAAAGGCGGGGTGTGTGTGTGGGGGGGTGGAGCCTTGATTGGTAGTGCTTGCCCATTTTCAAAGTGTAAATATTTGCACAGTGGCTGATTTTAAGCTACCAACATTATACCATTGAATGCAGAATTGGGAAGAGAAGTGCAATAGTATATCATTATACTAGTATTTCTATAATATAGATACAAGAGACAATCTCAAGAGCATAGGTGATAATAAAATATCAATAATAAAATAATTTGGAAGTGGTGGGTTTTGAGTATTACTTTTATTTTTAATATCTTTAATTTTAACCGTATATAACCTAACTTTAAATAACAACTGTGTTTAACAAATGGCTTACAAAATTCCTCAAGATCCACCAGTTGGCTCTTGCAAGCTGGTATGAGCCAGCTCCTGCAAATTATTGTTTCAAAATAAAGGGCTCCCCTGGTGGCGCAGTGGTTGAGAGTCCGCCTGCCGATGCAGGGGACATGGGTTCGTGCCCCGGTACGGGAAGATCCCACATGCCACGGAGCGGCTGGGCCCGTGAGCCATGGCCGCTGAGCCTGTGCGTCTGGAGCCTGTGCTCCACAACAGGAGAGGCCACAACAGTGAGAGGCCTGCGTACTGCAAAAAAATAAATAAATAAAATAAAATATAAAATAAATAAATAAATAAAATAAAAAACCATGGTCTCTAATGTAATAAAATTAAATCAGAGTAATCCTCCATATGCAGTTCTGATCACATCACTCCCCTGAGTGAAACTCTTTTTTGCTTCTCTGCCTTCTGACACCCTCAAGTCAAGGCTCAATTCACACTCTACCTTTCTTATTTGTTCATCAAACAAATATTGATCAGGTATCTGCTAAGTTCTAAATCAAAAGAGGCTGAGGATCCAAGGATGAATAATATAACACTACTATATATAACATAGATAATTAATGAGAACCTACTGTATAGCACAGGGAACTCTACTCAATGTTCTGTGGTCACCTAAATGGGAAGGAAATCTGAAAAAGAGTGGATATAAGTATACGTATAACTGATACACTTTGCTGTACAGCAGAAACTAACACAACATTGTAAAGCCAGTATACTCCAATAAAAATTAATTTTTAGGGCTTCCCTGGTGGCGCAGTGGTTGAGAGTCTGCCTGCCGATGCAGGGGACGCAGGTTCGTGCCCCAGTCCAGGAGGATCCCGCATGCCGCAGAGCGGCTGGGCCCGTGAGCCATGGCCGCTGAGCCTGCGCGTCCGGAGCCTGTGCTCTGCAACGGGAGAGACCACAACAGTGAGAGGCCCGCGTACCGCAAAAAAAAAAAAAAAAAAA
>NW_020837982.1:2050807-2086139 GCF_003676395.1 Aethalodelphis obliquidens | reverse complement strand
GAGCCTGCGCGTCCGGAGCCTGTGCTCTGCAAAGGGAGAGACCACAAAAGAGAGAGGCACCCGCGAAAAAAAAAAAAAAAAAAAAAAAAAAAAGGTATGTACAATGTACTATAGGAATGTCTAGCAAATGACTAATTCAGCCTGGGGGATCTACCAAGAAAAAACTCAGCTTGTTTTTCCTTGTCTGCAAGTGGTTCAGGTTTTTAAATTTTATTCAGCATTATATACTTTTCTCATCACAAGCCCTAAAGGTAAAGTGGAGTTTTCATTTTGAAAAGTGCTAGTGTATTTTTTTTTTTTTAGCTACAAGAAATGTCCTCAGAATAAACTGCTGGTTAATTCAGTTAAGTGCACAAATTTTAGACTGAACTAATAGAGGATTTCTTAAAACTATCTATGTATGTGAAAGATAGGAATATTAAAGTATACGATGCTAAGTTTCTGGACCATATTTACATGTATGAATAGAAGAAATGTCATTGAAATCATGTAAAACATAAATGGAAGTAATAGAATATAAGGCAGTGGATGAAATACACTTAAAAGTTGTAACTGAGCTATAAGAAGCTTTCCAGAAATCATACAGGTAGAATTTCATAGGACTAGCAATCTTCTTAGCAGAGGATCACAAAGATTTTTCTGACCCAAAATATTTGAGGCTATGATCTCATTCCAGACTGAGAATAACTGATCCAGCGGAATCTTCTAATTGTGTAAAGAAATAGGCCCAGAAAGTTGAAGCGAATTTTCTAAGGCTATGTAGATGTTGGTTGAGCTAGGATCAGAGAAGCTAGGTGACTTGGCTCCCACTTCAGTGTATCTTTCCCTTTAAATACTTTCAATATTTACCTAGGGGCAAGCTCTGATGTCCACCAAGCAGCACTGAAGCAACTTTATGTAGATATATTCATTTTTTGTTAATTAGTTCAACGAACATTTATTGAATGCCTTTTCAGCAATAGGCTTTAAAGATACACAGATGAATTAGTTGTTAGCGAATAGTGTAGACAGCACATACACTATGGGTAATTTATCCTATCTGGCAAGATTAGGCAGTATTTTCATGTCAGAGATGACATCTAAATGAAAATGATAAATGTGCAGAACTTTGATGAGGGAAGGGGGGAAGGCATTCCAAGCATAGTAAGAAAGTATAGAAGTGCTCATGGAATAATGCTGAAACTAGTATGACTGGAGAGCAGGCAGTATAGCCAGGAATAGAAAGAGATGAAATTCGAAAGTAGGAAGTGTTATAGACCAGGGTTCTTGGCCTACCCCAATCAACAGAAATTGACCAGAGGCCAGACAGGAAATTCAGGCAAGGCTTTATTGGGGTCTCTGCTGCACCAGGGGGGAGTGAAAACAAGTAACAGGTTAGCTTGCTTGCTGGCTCCCTGAAGGGGGGCAAACTTGTTCCTTATACAGAGTGAGGGTAGGGGTGTGTCCAGGAGTCGGGCCACAGGGGTGGCTTAGGTGTTTTGCTCACCCCTTAAGTGGTGTTTTGTGCAGAGGGCATGCACAGTACCTGGCTTTTGCTCCCAAACCTGTTTTTGCTCCAGGCTCTTCCAAAGTGGTAGTTGGGTTTTTTGGTCTCTTTGTATCTTTTGGATCCAGAATTTGCCCCAGCTGTGCCTGCATGCAGTCCCATATAGTTTCTTTGTATTTTATTGCTCGAGGAGAGGTGTGTCCATGTGGAAGCACTGCAGCACTGCAGCAAAGGGTTCCAGGTCTCAGCCTGTCTCAGAAGGACTCTGATTTTGCAAGCCATTTTCCTGAGAAATTAGGGATATTTATTAACTTTGCAAAAGGCTCTATCATAGTGTTGTTTGAAGCAGGATTCAGTAGCTTAGGCACTTGAAAAAGTCTTCAAGACTCATGACCTTCCAGACTTGCTATATACCATACTCCTCGCTGAGATACTCTTGAATTCACAGTGTCAGGAAACATTTATCCCAGAATAAAATAAGTTCCCCAACTCTGTTTGGGGTTTCATGGTGAAGTTCCCTCTGTTCAAGACATATTCTGTTCTCCCTTCTTCTGCTCAGACACTTCAGTAAAATTTTAAGATTTCCAAGAAATGAAAATGCCCAATGATATACCTTGATATACATCTTTTCATTCATTGTGTTAAACACTCAAGGGCCCTTTCAAAAAAAGGAACTCTTGAGTATATAATTGAGTATATAAGAAACATAATTAGAATCAGAAAGATATAACTGATACTACAATTTTCCAGGAGCCCTTAACGTGAGAAACCTGAAACATGCCCCTTATGATGGGGACTCACGTTAAAGTAAAGAGAAAGCCCCCAGTCTGGAGAGTGAGCTCTGCCAGGAAAGAGGAAGGATAACTGAGAAGTAGACCTTCAACTAGTTTGCTGTCCCCACTGCCTCTTTCTCTCAGTGTTTGCTGGGAAGGGCAATGAGCCGTGCCACCCTTCCTTTTACTGGGGGATTTGGTTGTCATCTCTCTCCTCTGTAACATTTCAAGTTTCCTGGGAAAATGAAATTAGTTCTTTCTCCAGCATATGGCTGATTTGCTTTGTTGTGCAACAGAAACTAACACAGTATTGTGAAACAATTATACTCCAATACAGATTTATTTAAAAAATGAATAGCGTCCCTGGTGGCGCAGTGGTTGAGAGTCCGCCTGCCGATGCAGGGGACACGGGTTCGTGCCCCGGTCCGGGAGGATCCCACATGCTGCGGAGTGGCTGGGCCCGTGAGCCATGGCCGCTGAGCCTGTGCGTCCGGAGCCTGTGCTCCACAATGGGAGAGGCCACAGCAGTGAGAGGCCCCCGTACCGCAAAACAAACAAACAAATGAATATAATGTTATATGTCAATTATATCTCAATTAAAAATAAATTAAAACCTGCATGTTGCAAAAGAAAAAAGGTGGTAACACCTGTTAAACACATAAGTAATTATATTAACAGCACCATCTGGGGCTTCTTGGGGTAAGTGCTCAGGAAAGGGAGAGAGATTGAAAAGAACATGACTACTACTATTGAAAAGCAAATATTAAAATAAAAGAAATAGAGTCAGAGACATCAGTACAAACTCAAGTTTAGCTTAATGTAATAGAGATGACAGGCAGAAATAATTACAGATTTGTGTATATGCACGTGCTAGAATACATACACATATATCCTATCCACTGAGAGGGCCTAGAAGAAATGACACCTCAGAAGCTATGAGCACACCCAGCACCCACATCTTGGTTTCTCCATCATTTTATCATAATGAAAGGAATCAGAGCTGCTTGGAGAAATGGCTGCTCTAGGACTGGGGTAGAGGAATATACAAGATGAGGCTGGCACTTGTCATAGTACAAGAAAGTAAGAAATTGCTAAAAGCAAAACACAAATGATGGTGCTATGTCAAAGGGGCAGATCTCCCCAATGGCCAAAGCAGCAACGATCTGAACAACAAATTAAATGATGTAGTACTGGATATAGCCCAAAGTATCCAAGTAAATATCCATAAATAAATGATTGAATAAATACAAAAATGAGGGAGAAAAGTCTTCTATACAGAGGAATTGTAAATAACTTACAAAACTACTCTCCCATCAAGGAAGTGGAGCTTAATTCACCACCACAACCTCTATCACCACACCTGAGTGTGGGCATCACGTGGGGACTTGCTTCCAAAGAGTAGAATGGAGAAGACTGTGAAATACTTAGTTGTTCTGGTGGCTAAGGTTAACATCATCATCAATGACAATCATGTTGATAGCAGGTACCCTGGATATGAAATGAAGAAAATGGCACTTCATCTCTGGGATCTTCCTCCCCAAGACCCATAACCCCACTCTATTAGAAAAACATCAGACGAGTCCAAACTGAGGAACATTATACAAAATACAAGTACTCTTTAAAACTGTCAAGGTCATCAAAAACAAGGGGAGTCTGAGAGCTGTCACAGGCCACAGACCAGAGGAGACTAAGGAGCATGAGGACCAAAAGTAATGTGGTATCTTGGATGATGATAGATGGATTGATAGGTAGACAGACACAGATGATTAACTTTGTGTGTGTGTGTGTGTGTGTTTTCTTTTTCTTTCTTTCTTTTCTTTCTCTTTTTTTTTTTTTGCCACAAGTGGCTTCCGGGGATCTTAGTTCCCTGACCAGGGATTGAACCCAGTCCCCTGCAGTGAAAGCATTGAGTCCTAACCACTGGACAGCCAGGGAATTCCCTAGATGATTAACTTTGGTCACAACAGAAAATATCCATATTATTGAAACATCCATTGAACATTACAAATAATTGACCATTTGGGGCCCTGAAAAAAAGACTGGGGACTTCCCTGGTGGCACAGTGGTTAAGAATTTGCCTGCCAGGGCTTCCCTGGTGGCGCAGTGGCTAAGAGTCCGCCTGCCGATGCAGGGGACACGGGTTCGTGCCCTGGTCCAGGAAGATCCCACATGCCGCGGAGCGGCTGGGCCCGTGAGCCATGGCCGCTGAGCCTGCGCGTCCGGAGCCTGTGCTCCGCAACGGGAGAGGCCACAACAGTGAGAGGCCCACATACTGCAAAAAAAAAAAAAGAATTTGCCTGCCAATGCAGAGGATATGTGTTCCATCCCTGGTCCGGGAAGATCGCACATGCCATCATGGGGCAACTAAGCCCGCATGCCCTAGAGCCCACGTGCCACAACTACTGAGGTCGTGTGCTGCAACTACTGAGCCCTGCGTGCTGCAACTACCGAAGCCTCTGCACCTGGAGCCCGTGCTCTGCAACAAGAGAAGCCACTGCAATGAGAAGCCTGAGCTCCGCAACGAAGAGTAGCCCCCGCTCGCCACAACTAGAGAAAGCTTGTGCGCAGCAACACAGACCTAACACAGCCAAAAAATTAATTAATTAATTAATTTAAAAATAAAAAGAGGTAAAGGTAATTAAAAACAAAAAGATTTAACAAATTCCCAAAAGCAATTTATACAGGCCTTCTTTTTCTTCTTACCATAGTGTAACACAGAATTGATAGAAGATTGGTTGAATAAATTATTGAATATTTTTTAAAATGCCTAACAACTTTTTTTTTAACATTCCTGTCTGTGGGCAATTCAGACTGCTCAGATCCTTCTGTATCCTCAGCATTTTTTCAGATATTTTTGTCTTACTCTGTGAAAGAGGATTTTTATATTCTTGCATGATAAGTACAATATAAACTTTCCTTTTTCATTTCCCATTCTAAATATTGTGCAGTTCACCTTCTTACCGGGCACTCTTCTACATCATTTGACATGTTTTGAGCTGAATTTGTAACCCTTTTTTGCTCCATTGGAGAAAAGATAACACTATTTGCCTTTTGTTTATTCATCATTCAGGAACCAAAAATAGAACCCAAGTTTTATGATTTTTACAGAAAAGGAACATTAGGATGAATTTAACTTTTTTTTTTTGAATTTAACCTTGGTATAGCACACTAGAAGGTGATTTCTGTGATTTTCTTGGAATTAAAGAACGGGGATAACTTTAACAATAACCTATATCAGTGTTTCTTGATTTTTTTTCCTCAATATCTAATTTGATTTTTTTAAAAATTCCTATTCCCCTACCCCTGTAACCCATGTCTATCTTTCTAGGGAGATGTGCCTTAAGAACACTGATATATGGAAAACTGTCTACCTCTTCATGTACCCACTGATAAAGAACTTTATTTTCACTGATTATAGGGTAAAAACTGCAGATAGCTTTGTTTTTGCTTTCCAAAAATAAAATTATAATGTTGAACATGATTTTCCACATTACACATGATCTACGTTCAACTTCCAGGGATTCTGTTATGGACAAAAATCACTGGTCTAAATCAATCCTTAATTTTATATTTGAGAAAAGAAAGACCAGAGAACCTAAATAACTTCCTCAAACTCACACTGTGAAATAATGACCAAGTCAAGTCTTGATTGATAAGTATAATGTTCTTTCTCCTAAGTTTATTGCAAAGTGGAACTTGAGGAAAAACATAGATTTCAAAAATAGAAATAGAGCCAGAAGCATGTCTCTCCTATTAAGAAAACTCTCTTAGAAGAATACTCTCTGAAGAAAGCCCAACCAAATTAAAATTCGCCTCTGCGTGTTAATTTTGACCCTGATACACTAAAAGTACAGAAACAATTTATCTTGATATGAAGTTGAAGTCCTACTCCCCCAATCGCTCCCTCTCGTCACTTACAATGCCTCTGTGATAGAAAATGGTTACAGAATTCTGAAATCTATTGTCAAATGCTTTTATGATCTCAAGGAATTTTTTCCAGGCACGTAAAGTACTATCCCAGTGGCAACATGTAAGGTCTGTGTTGTTCTATCAAAAACAGCTGCTAAAGCACTCTGTGGTCTCTTCAGTACACCTCTCTTATTCAGCTCAATCATGAGGGTGGCAACTTTCTCAAATTAGTCACGTGAATAAGTTATTGTAGGAAGCCATGAATATGAAGAAAAAAAGTAGTTCAACCAGGAATAATAGCAATGTTTCCCCAGGGTCTAGTTCCACTGAATAGTGTGCAAGCAGAAATAAAATTCTGAGTAGAGTAAGATGGATGAGGACTTTTTTTTAATGAAGTACATAGAAAACATCCTAAAGAATACTGAATGTATAAGCTAAGAGGCAGCTTTTCCACAAATATTTAGCCTTATAGATTCTCTCTCAGCATATACTTAAACCTCCTGTGTGATCTTGGCAAATTAAACTGTGGAACTCAGTTTCCTCAGGTGTATGAAAAGAGGCTTAACTTTGTGATCGCCAGGAGGGGTAGGATAGGGAGGGTGGGAGGGAGGGAGACGCAAGAGGGAAGAGATATGGGAACGTATGTATATATATAACTGATTAATTTTGTTGTAAACCAGAAACTAACACACCATTGTAAAGCAATTATACTCCAATAAAGATGTTAAATAAATAAATAAATAAAAAGAGGCTTAAGCTAGATACTATCTAAGTCTCCTCTAGCTATAAAATTTGTTTTCATATAATAAATTAATTTATAAACAGTAATTGCTAAATGTATCCTTCAAACAAAAACCATATCATGGAAAGAAGAACAATATTTGTAAAACAACAACTAGCTAAAAATAAAGACCTGTATCTCTTAATTTGTTCTGATTAAAAGTAGTAATCAGCAATTGTAAAATGAAGGTTAACTTATAAACTTTAAATGGAAATCGACTATACCATTATTATGGAAGTGGTATAATACCTAGTTTTGTTGATATTATTTATGAAGAATGGTGACATAGTAATGCTCTTTTTCCTCAGAAAATGAAGGAAACATTTAGTTTGGAAACAATCAGTTCACACAAAGATAAGAGGTAACAACAGCAAGGCTGAATTTTTTTTTTCTGGGCAGGGCATGCATGAGATATATACAGATTTTTTTCATCTATATTTCATTACTATTAAAGTAATCTTCATTACTCTTAGCATACTTTTGTTTTTAATGGTGTCAAATTCTGAGGTGAGTATAGCCCAGAATACATTTTTAGTGTCATTTTAGCTCATTGTTTCTCATTATCAGGTTTGGGAAGGTAGCTGAGTGTAATGCGATGGTTTTCAAAAACTATTTTTTCAGCAAGTAGATCCATTATCTTCAAACAAATTATACAACACATAAAAGCAGAACAGCTCTGACTGAAGATGAACGAAAGGGGAAGCAGAGTCCACACTGTTTCCCTTGAGGTAGCTTTTTGAAACTCTGGGGCTTCCAAAATGCTTCCTAGATACCTTTGTTATACTGAAAAACACATGGGGTTTTGAGTCCCCTGTAACTGGGTTCAAATCTCAGCTCACCCACTTAAAAGCTGTGAGATGGGGAGAGAGTTACTGAATCTCTCTGAGATTCAGTTACTCGTGTGTGAGAGGATAACAATAGTAAATAACATAACTGTTTATGATTGTTGTATGGATAGAATGCTCAATAAATATCAATTCACTCCTGCCTTTGTTTAAAATTAAAGATAAAACCACCTGTCCTATAGTTTTAAAAATGGGCATAGTAGCTATCTCCAGATGTAGGCCTCCCAAAATTCAGGTTTAGATATTTCCAATTTGTCTCAGGTGGTTTTTCCTCCCTCAAGTTATTAGTGTCAAGTTTCTTTTTGTTTCAGGGGTTCTAACTATGCCTTCCTAGCACCCTTATTATATCTGGTTAAACCTAGATAAACACACACACAAAAATCAGGGGTTTATTATGAAAACCCCATAATACACAGTGAACGTTCCATGGTTCTCATGTTTTTCTTTTCTAGACAAAGGAAACAAAAATGTGCAAGCTTTTGATTTTAAATTTCAAATAGAACTCTTAAAATTGTTCTTTCACACTAACTTTTATTAGTAGGTTATTAGTATTTTTACTTTGGAGGCTGTTCCTTTTGAAAAATCAAATTTGATTATATCTCTCCAATAATTTATCAGCAAATATAACTTCAGTTCCCTCAAAGCAAGACTTAAACATATATTTTTTTCTGATATAGCTTTTGTTGGCTTAGACTCAGTGCTTAATCTTAAGGTGATGGGAGTGGATGGAGGATAGAAAGACACTATACAAGTAAAAAGGAAAACTGATACCTAGGTTATTTTTCAGCAAATGCATTCAATACTGATGATCATTCATTCCAGTGCATCAGAGGCAATATTTACTAATCTTTCTTGACCTAGAAATGACACGTGCAATATTTTATATCTCTAAAGCTCTCCAGTTTCATGGCATGATGGTCAAGAGTGAGGGTTCTGGAAGCAGATTGTTTGGGTTAGAATACCAGCTCCATTACTTATCTTGTGCAAGTTACTTAACAAGGCTTGCCTTTGTTTCTTCATCTATAAAATGGGAAAAATAATAGTTACCAACATCAGAGGGTCGGTGGGAGGTCTGAATGAGTTGGAATTGTTAAAAGTTTAAAATCCTGCCTGGCACATAGTAAGTACTTAATTATTATTATCAGTATTTATATTTATGCACTGGTGTCCATTCCTATTTATCAAAACTCATTGGATGAGCCCCTATTCTATGCCAGGCACAGTGACAGACACCTCAGTTGCTAAAACAAATCACCCATCATCCCTGCCCCCAAGAGCTTACAGCCAAGTAGAAAGAAAAAGACTTGATGCTGTGACACCGAGTTGTAAATCTGTATCAGATTCAGGGAGTCTCCGAATTCAGAGGAGAAAATAAATTACATCTTTATGTACATTAACCTCTAACTGAAATTTAGCATTTCCTTCAGCTACTAATATAGGTAACAAATCACAGTAGTGTTAGCAATGCCTGCAGCTTTGTTTCCAAGAGAAGTTACAGATATTTTCATATCACATTACACTTCTTGCAGTTACCTCAAAATATTATTTGCCCTCATCACTGCTTTGAAATTATGATAGTCATAAGACTGGCCTGCTGCTAGATCTTATTTAGTAAATTTAAAAAGAAGCACCTATATTAACACATCACAACTTTTTTGGTTTCCCTTATAATCCAATACATTTTATATTTGTGCATTTACAAAACAAACATTTCATAGGCTTCATCAGACTGCGAAAGGGGTCCATGGCACAAGAAAGGTTAAAAATCCCAGCACAGAAGTCTGTGTAAGGCCAAGTGGGGACATTGATGAAAAAGGGCACAATAGGAAGGAGTAAAAAATGATTTTTTTTTGGTAAGAGAAGCTAAGTAGTCCTCAGTTTTTAAAACATACTTAACAGTCAACTTGAGGTACTAAAGATAACTTTATTCTGATTGCAAAAGTGCATAGAAATTGAATTTTAAAAACCTGGGTCCAGAGACTTCCCTGGTGGTCCAGGGAAGTGGTTAAGACTCCGTGCTCCCAATGCAGGGGGCACGGATTCGATCCCTGGTCAGGGAACTAAGATCCCGTATGCCGCATGGTGCAGCGAAAACCAAAAACAAAAAACAAAAACCTGGGTCCAACTCACAGCTCTGCCACTAAATAAGCAAATCACTTAACCTCTCTGAGACTATGTTCTCTTCTGTAAAATGAAAATAGTGCCAATTTCATAGGATCATTATGACAAAGTGAGGTAATATACATAAAAGCATACTCACAACTATAAAGGTCAAAACGATTGCTCTTCTTCTTTCCTTGCACGTATATTTAGTCCTGTGCTAGGAAATATAAAAGAAATGAACAGTGGCCTTTGCTTTTTAGGAGTTTACCGATTCCAAATATGCGTGAAGGCAGAAACAAACAAAACCCTGGAAAGCAATTCAAATTCAGTGTGAGTTAGGGGACTAAACATACACCTGTCTTTGACAGTGAATTGGCATTGAAAGTCTCAAAATCTGTTACCACACCAAACTTAAAAATAACAACACAAAATAAATAAGCTGGCCACAGAAGTGACCAATACTGAGGTGATATACAGACATTTTACCTATAGGACAGAGTCTGATTAAGAATACTGTAATGTAACCAAGAAAACCCCTCAATTAATTCTAATTTGTCCTAGGGTATAAGGATTTTTTTAGTGTTCTACATACATTCTCCACAAAGGAGAATACAAAAAGGGAGAATTTGTTACTATGCCCCTCCCATAGAATGGATGGGTTTGATTCTCATGACCAGTACTGGTAAGCGACTGTACGTTAAAACCATGTCCATGCTGAAGCCTAGAACGCTACCATAGCATTCCTAAAGGAAATACCCTTTAAGAACATCCCAACTCCTTTGGCTCCATTTTTCTGTTCATCAAAGATTTATGATAACCTGTGACTCGGTCTTTTTCTTCGACTGTACCTGTATCTCCACCCTCCCTTCACCCCAAAGAAGAACCCTGTATAAATGACGAAGACTGGTAATTCTGCCAGTTACATTTACTGTTAATTAATAAATTAGCATTCTGGTTTATAATTTGATATCTTGTGATTTTGCTTAGTGCGCTTTAGTTCTCCAGACCTTGACTGAATTGATGAAACTTCATTTTCTAACCCTGTAAAGCTAAAGATGAGCAGTTTAGCAAGATCTAACACCCCACAAGCCTCTAGGGGTGGCACTAATCAGAGAAGGCTTATTTGACAAATCTAAAGAACAAAACAAAACCTCTTTTTTTTTTCTTGGTAGGGGGAAATTTTTTTTAAAATATTGAATACAGAACAGTATAACAAGAGAGCATTCTGAACTTTTTGTCTGACTAAAAATATAGACTGTACTTAAAAATCAGCAACAGGTATACTTAATTTCAGATGTGTTCCTGAAATGCCAAATTTTATACTACAAGGCGTCATTTGTAGAGCTCACTTTCTTATGTAGCAAATGCATTGTAAAATCAGCACTTTGGTTATTTAAATAACCATTCCAAAGATGCTTGCTTTGTAAACAGCGTTTTGAAGTGAACTATAAAGGGCTCAAAGCAGGCATTTAAAAAATATTATTGAAAGTATGAAACGGCTCTGTGTTTACAGGTTGGAATTTTTGAAGATAATGTTTCATTTTAATGTAACACAAGATGACAGGATTTGATTTGGAAGAACATCCTTAGAGATCATCTTGTCCGACCTGAAATTCAAATCTTGAAGAGTATTAGCTCAACTCCAAACCCGTCCGGGCCTATGCATCTCTCTTTTTAAGCGAGACCGGCTAAAACACCGGATCCCCTCTCCAGTTTTTGAGCGCAAAATGGGCAGGTTCTCAAGATGGGTGTAGGTACTTCTAAGAAGTCATCCAGTTTGTCCCTCTGGCCACTCCTGTGGTGTCCGGGAATCAAAAACCTAAGTTTTGCTTCCAACACGTTGAGAAGCCACAACCGCTCTCAGTAACGATCCTGATGCCTCACCGCACCTACAGAAAATCCTTTTCCTCATTTGATAGGACATTCCTGCTCCCTAGAAATCGCTCCCTTTAGTGGAGCCCAGCGGCGTCCGAGAGCAGCAGCCGCAACCCGTTGGCTGCCCCCAGTCCTCTCTAGGGCTCGCTGGGTGGGATTCGGCCAAGGGTGGCTTGAGGCACGTGGTGGCGAGGGGACCGGGGAACAGATCCTCGCCCTGAGAGCCCCTCAGACCAGAAGCGACCCGACCAACCCCCAGGCAGGCCCCTTTCTGTGAAGTTAGAGACTCGATGATCCGGCATGGATCTCAGTTCATTTAACAAGCCCCTCGACCCCCCAGCACCCGCCTCCCCGTTCCTCAGCGGCCCGCCTCTCCTCAGGGGTCCTGTATCCCCCGGGGGCGGCGACTGACGACGCTCATAAGGCGAGAAACGGCTCCCTAAGCCGCTCGCTGGGTCCCTCTCTCCCCACAATGCACCGGGGCCAGCAGGAAGGCCGCTCCGACCCCTAATTTTCCCGCGAATTCAGTTCAAAGAGGCGGCCGGGCCCGCGATCGGCAGCGCGCACGGGCCAACCAAGCCGCGCCTCCGCGAGAAGCGCCTCCGCGTGACTGACGGGGGAATCCGCGGGCCAACAGGCTGGGCGGCCGGGCGGCGCGCGCTCCCGCCGGCCAATCAGAGCGCCGGGCGGGGGAAGTGGGCGGAGCGAGGCCAGGCTAGGGTGAGCGGTCTCCCGAGCGGAGCGGGGCTCTCAGGAGGAGACACTTTTTTTTCCTCCCTCCTTCCCTCCTCTCCTCCTCCCTTCCCTTCCCCTCTCCTCCCCTCTCTCCTCCTTCCCCCCTCGGTCCGCCGGAGCCTGCTGGGGCGAGCGGTTGGTATTGCCGGCGCTTACTCTCCGGGGCCGCCCGGCGGGTAGCTGGCGGGGGGAGGAGGCAGGAACCGCGATGGCGCCTCAGAAGCACGGCGGTGGGGGAGGGGGCGGCTCGGGGCCCAGCGCGGGGTCCGGGGGAGGCGGCTTCGGGGGTTCGGCGGCGGTGGCGGCGGCGACGGCGTCGGGCGGCAAATCCAGCGGCGGGGGCTGTGGAGGCGGCGGCAGTTACTCGGCCTCCTCCTCCTCCTCCGTGGCGGCAGCGGCGGGGGCCGCGGTGTTACCGGTGAAGAAGCCGAAAATGGAGCACGTCCAGGCTGACCACGAGCTTTTCCTCCAGGCCTTTGAGAGTGAGTGTGATGAAGGCTTTGAGGGCAGGAATCCCCACTCTTGCAGCGTTAGGGGGCCGGGACACTCGTGCTGGGACCCCCTTCCTCACCGGTAGTCGGTTTGATTCGGGAGTGGAGGGCGAAATTGAGGGGGCCGTTCCGCCTTCCGGGGTTACGGCTCGAGGGGGCCCGAAGTCTAGGGCCTTTGGGGGAGGTGGACTAGGGGGTCCAGGTGAGGTTCGTGCCTCCCCGAAGATTTACACGCGAGCTGAGGCATGGGGCCCCGCGTGGAGAGCAGGCTGCTTTTTAGGTGGGGAGGTCACAGTTGGACTGTACAGTTGGATCTACCGTCAGATCTCAGGACTAGTTCTTGCTTTCTTTCATGCCTTCCGTACTATAGAAGTACAAGGCTGTCGGTTGTAGGTTTAGAGGAGCAAAATTAAGCCTGTGAAGAGAGGAGTGCAGTAAAATCGACCAAATTGTCATTAGTCTGAAATGCCTTCGCACTAACTTGGTGCATTAACATGGCACCTTTTGATGCTCTACACCTTTCACATCTTTCCACCCGTTTCATGGGTACGTAAACTGAGACAGGCAGTGTTTAAGCATCTTATTTCTCTCTAGACGATTTCGGAATTCTGCCCGTTTGTAGTTGTCTTAATTTCGGGCCATTTTCTGTTGTCAGTTTCTGTTTTTAAGGTCTGTTTGGAGGGCAAAGCTACGACTTAATTTGGGAAGGGGGGCAAGGTGTCTGGAAAGAAACAATAGAATATATAAGAAATGTCATGACTATGAGTAATCTGAACTGTTCTTTAATGAATATTACATCCTGATTGTTTTCCTCTTTGCTTTTGTACGGATGTTGTAATTTGGATGACCTTTAATAGCTAGATATCTTACAGAGACTTGAATAAACTCAGCTCTACCACTCAATGTCTTTATTTACAATTTTTTTGTGGCATATGTTAAGGGTATGGTATCAGCTGTTCTTGGAAAGATGTATTACGTTGTTTAATACCCTTCTTTCATTCTCTCTCATTAGTGCTTCATGAAATTCTAATTGGAATTTAATACAAGGAATTTCGGGTTTTATTGAAATTAGTATTGAACCTGCTTGAGAAAGATTCACATTATTCTAGCGTTTGCTCAATATACTTTCAGAAATCTGGAGAGGCTTTCAGTTGGAAATAATGGTGGAGAACTAAAGCACAGTGATGACAGTAAACATACATGTTTGCAGCCTTTCTAAAACATCTCATCTCCTTTTAGTTTATTTGAAACTAAACTAACTGAAGATTAAGTGGAAATTTAAAAAATTCTTTCTAAATGTTGTGAGAAGACAAATCCTGCAAGAAAGTTTTAGCTGTTTTGCTTTTTCGATGAGTCTACTTTAGAGAGATGAACTGTCATTAAGAGTTAGATATGGTCACAAAACAACTTGATTCTTCTCTAATATTGATCTTAGTTTCTGAGAAGTTTATATGCTTTGATGTATTTACTAATATAGTTAGTCATATTAGGTCATTTTTATACTGCTTTATTTAAAGAAACATAATACTAATAGGTCATTAATGTACCTGGTATTATGGTACTTGTATATAAAATACTTTCTATCTGTAACCTAAGTCCTTTATAACAAGATTTTAACTAAACAGCATTAAAAACACTTTGGGAATCTGTTACTTTAAAAATATGTGTTGAGGTAGTATTTACATACTGAGGTAATATTTACACTGAGCAAAATAGAAACTTGAACTATAACTAGCAATATTCATCGAAAATTTTAGCTAACTTACGTCTTGGATTTCACTTTGATTATATCTGTATTAGGACATCTATCAAGGTAACGGTTTTATTCCATTTCGGCTGACTACTGTACGGACTTTTGAAAAGACCAGTTAAAAAGTGAACATTTTATTTTGTTATTTGGCTTCAATAAAGAGTTCTTTTACTGAATCCAACTACCTCATTTTAGCTACTTTTTAGAAGTAGATAGGGTATAAATAGTTTAAATTAACTAAGTTAAATGAATGTAACTGCTTCTTTTCAGTTCTGCATACAGACTGGTTTAAAAATAGCTGCCTTAGAAATGCAAGGTTTAAGAACTAGATTGTAGAGAAACTTTAAAGTAAATGTAGATGCATTTTGTGAATGTATGCTATATATTGAATGTCTTTTGATCTAATTGTGCATACTTATTTTCTTGATGTAAATATTCACTGCATAGTTTCACTAATAGGTTATTGGTTTATATTGGTTATAACATGGGCTGGGTTGGTATTTTCTTAACAACTTAAGTATGAGTAAATTTAGATAACTTTGGATTTTGTTTCTGTTACCTAGAACCAACGCAGATCTATAGGTTTCTTCGAACGCGAAATCTTATAGCGGTAAGTAATCAACAAAATTTACTGATATTATTTTTTTCCTAGAATTTCACCTATTTAATTTTAATATCTTAACTTTTTTTATAGCCAATATTTTTGCATAGAACTCTTACTTACATGTCTCATCGAAACTCCAGAACAAACATCAAAAGGTACATTTTATGAATCTTATTCCAAGTTGTTCAAACCATGTTAAAATTTTGTTTTAAAGTATGATTTCTACTGAAAGATTAAATATGAAAACTGAGGTGAAAGAGTGAATTGGTTGCAAAGTGATTTTTAATAGTATCATTTTTGTAAATCCCAGTTGATTGCCAGTTTTTTCCTAACAAATGATTTGGTAGTGGAGTAAATGAAGTGATTTTACTGACTAATTTTTTTACTCTGTGCTAATAGTTATTTTCAAGTTTGGTAGAAGTTGAGGATTTAAATATTTACTAAAGGGCTCATGGGAATTATCTTTGATACATAAATTTAACAGTTAATGTCTGAATATTTCTTATATGTTCTTAACAATAAAGAATTCACTTCTATGATGATAGGTTCAGAAAGTCTCATTTTATATCTTTGGTGGTTGTCTTATTAAAAGGGAAATACTTTTGAAGTCAGTAGGAGGAATGTCTTTAAAAATTTCTTAATCTTAATCACCTAGTCTTAAAGTGGAATCTGAAGGTGTCAGAGAGCTTGTTTTTGCTTTGTAACATTTAACCGTATATAATTATAGAATGGTAGTTTCTTGTTCTGCACCCATGATTATTTACTGAGCATATCAAGTGAAGAACTTTAAATTTAAAGGAGAGAACCTCTACTAAGCATTTGGTATTGTTATAGTCTTGACTTTGTAAAACCATTAAGCTTTTCAGTAAACTTTGAAACTAAACTCCTTTGGAGACTCCTACTGGTTATTAAATAAGCACCGCGTTTTTTACAGCGAGACATAGTTTAGCTTTGTAGATATATCTAGATGTATTTTTGAAGGATTGAAATGTTACAACTATTTGTCATCTGGTAATCTTTCTGAATAGAGAGAGAGAGAGCGCGCGCGCGTTGCATTTAACGGGTGAAACCTGCCAGGTGCCTAAATAACTAGGAAGAAGGTGATGGATTAGGCAGAAGAATTATGTCAGCTCTTTACCTGTCTGCTGTATGCCAGGATTCAGGAAACTTTTTCTCTAAAGGACCAGATAGTAAATACTTTAGGCTTTGTGGTCCAGGAAACGGAATTGAGGATATTACGTAGTATGTAGGTACTTACACAAAAAGAGAAAATGAATATCAACAAATTTTTTTATTGATGAAATTCAAAACATAATAATTGAGTGCAGTGTTTTCTTTTTTTTTTCTTTTCTTTTTTTTTTTTTTTTTTTTTTGGTGGTGGTGGGGGGTGGTTGCTGTGCAGCTTTTGGGATCTTAGTTCCCTGACCAGGGATTGAACCTCGGCCCTGGCAGTGAGGGCGCCAAGTCCTAACCACTGGAGCCAGGGAGTACAGTGTTTTGTAATATGTGCCTACTAGTGAGAAATGTGGGATTCTTTTATTTTTTCGGGGTGGGGTGGGAGGGATAACATTTAGCTTAATTGGGATTTAGAGTTAGTATTCTCTGTTATCAAATCACTTGCAAATGTTTTATCTGTAAAAACCATTCTTAGCTCATGGGCTGTGCAGAAACAGACAGCAGCCTGGATTTGGCCGATGGTCCATAATTTGCAGACCCTTGATTTACTCTATAAAACTAGGAGAATTTGATTAAGTAGTAAACTTTTTCTTTTAGTATTTTTTTTTTTTTTTTTTTTTTTGCTGTACGCGGGCCTCTCACTGTTGTGGCCTCTCCCGTCGCGGAGCACAGGCTCCACTGCAGGGGGCGCAGGTTCAATCCCTGGTCAGGGAACTCAGATCCTACATGTTGAGGTGCGGCCAAAAAAAAATTTTTTTAAGTACTTCAGTTATCATCTAGAATGCTGCCCGGTTTTTGTTTTTGTTTTTCTGCGGTACACGGACCTCTCACTGTTGTGGCCTCTCCCGTCGCGGAGCACAGGCTCCGGACGTGCAGGCTCAGCGGCCGTGGCTCACTGGCCCAGCCGCTCCGCGGCATGTGGGATCTTCCCAGACCGGAGCACGAACCTGTGTCCCCTGCATCGGCAGGCGGACTCAACCACTGCGCCACCAGGGAAGCCCCCGATTTTAATTTTAAAGTGATAAAGTGTTTTCAGAATAAATTTGAGTTTAATCCATAAGTGGATTAAAAAATATACATCATATTTGTTTATTAGACTATTTGACTGCCTCATTGTGGGATACATTTCTGTTGTCTGCTAATGAGTGGAGGCAATTTTAAAAGCATGGCAGTAGAAATGAACTTTCTTAATTTAGTATCCCTTAGGTAAAAAATTGTCCTTTGGGACAGTTTCGAAGCAGTTTGCCAGCCAAGAAACATATACATTCCATTTAGTTTACTTCCGTGTAAAAATGCGTTAGGAATCACTTAATTCTTTTGTTGTATGCCTGGCGTATGTAAGACAATAAGACTGATTTTTAACAAATTATGCTACAACTTAATATCTTCAAATGAGCGCTGTCCTTTTCAAAGTACTTGGTGAATTTGGAAGGTGATGAATTCAGCCCAGTGATAGTAGTCTTTGGTCCAAATGTTTTTGGAACTGCTTTTACAGAATTGCTTTTAGTACACTACCTTTGCTCAGAATGTTTTTGGAACTCCTTTTGTACTGTTACACAATAACATAATATTCATTGTTGGAGTACACTTATCACTCCTTTTGAAGTTGTATAAGCAGGTGTAACATTAAATCTGATATATTTGTTAAACTTGCCTTTTACTTCAGTTGCACTTCATAGAGGTATTCACATTCTGTAGGCTGACACTACACTGGCACAGTGGAAATACTGGTGAGGACAACGGCATCTTTTATTGAATCCATTTTAGTAGGTTTTATGTAAGCTGTTTCTGAATCCTCCCCAAAAAATTTTCTTGAATTTTAAGAATATTCTCCTTTATGATGACCTTTTGATAACTATTTCCCTTGTTAAATCTGAGCTACAGTAGCAGTACCTTTCTAAAGAAACAAATACTTGGTGTTGGGAGGTGGGGCTGCTTTTATGTAGTTGCCTATACAGTTTGTTTTTCCTAAGGAATGCTGGGTTACCTGTATGATCTATTCAAATGGTTTTTAATATTCAGTTTTCCTATGTACAACTCCATAAAGTTGGAAGAGGTGAACCTTGTGACCTACAGTCTTAACTTTTCTTCCTACAGACAGGGTTTCTTCTTAATCATTACACAAAGATAAACATATTATTCTAAAAAGTTTTCAGTAACTTTACAACCCTCCTCAGTAGTACATTTCAGTATTTATACTGAAAAGTTCTTTGTAACTAGCCTAAAAGAATCCTACATTTTTCTTCTTTCTTCTCTCTTATCTATGGAGATTGAAAATGTATTGCCTGCCATCCTTCATAAAGAACTCCTTACTATGCTTTATTGGGTGAGACTTTGATATTGAGGTTTTCAGTAACTCTAAAGGTAAAGAGAGAAGCTTTTTTATAAAAAAGATCTTTTGTTAACGGAGGCTATTTATTCACCTGAAATATAGATCGTATCAATTCTGCTCTTCCTATCAGTGTTTTACTACAATATATTTACATTAACATTTCTCTACTGATAATTTTTATTATAGTAGTTGAGTACAATAGCTGTTTTTGAGGAATGAGCATATTAGTAATTTCTAATATCTGAATTCAAAATTTACAAGAATACATGAATCTTTCCAAGTTCTAAATTTGAAGAAAATATATGAGTATAAATAGAAATATTTGTTTCCAGTTAACATATATGGGTCTAGTCTTTCAGCTTCTAGAAAATGTATATAGTAGAGCACCTTAAGAACTAAGATGAGGCTTGTTTTAGAATCCATTCATTCTTAAATTGCTTGCTAGGTGTGTGATTATTCTTAATATAAGCTTCTATTTTATTGGAAATTACTTTTTTCTCTTAAAGTTGTTAAGTTAAAAGCTGATAATTTTGTTATGATTTGATGGGTATGTCCTTTAAACTTCAAATTTTTTTCATGATGGTGACAACCATCTCTTTAAAATGACATACTTAACTTTAGCCATTGCTGCTAATCTTTGAGTGTGTTTTACTAACTTCATATTTGTTCTATGGAATATCCATATTTGTCAGGTTACTTAATGGAAATATGAGTGTTTCAAAATATACATAATTTGCATTTGTTTGGCTCAGTCCAACAAATGCTTGAACACCTACCAAGTATAAGGCAATATGCCAAGCACTATGTGGCTTTCCTTGAAGAAAACAAATCTCTGCCCTTCAGGAGCTAGTAATCTAGTAGAAATAAAATATTTATGCAAGTTTCACATTTAGGAGACTAAATGTCAAAATAAATGTAAACCAAGTGCCATAGGTAGGGAAAAATCACTCTGGTTTGGGAATAATTACAAAAGGTTTCGTGGAAAAGTTAGCATTTGAGATGGGACTTGAAGACTTGTTTGCTGTATTACAACATACACTGTCTCGATAGTATTCATTGTTACGGCTAACCATCCCATAATTTATCTTATTATAAATAAAATCAGATCTCCAACTTGCCTATTATAGTGACAATAAAGTGTAATCTGTTTGTTTTTCCCAGTTGAGAAGTGATTATTTTGTTTATCTGTTTCTTCCAGGAAAACATTTAAAGTTGATGATATGTTATCAAAAGTAGAGAAAATGAAAGGAGAGCAAGAATCTCATAGGTAAGATAACCTATAAGTTTACATTAAGTGACATACTTGAGGAAAGAGGAAAAAGTACAGAGATCATTTTCCTAGTGATCACCTCAATATTGTAAGGAGTTAGAATGAACCTTAGATGTCAGTTGGTCCAAACTCATACACAAATCAGGGATTACTTCTGTAGCATCCCTGGCAGAGAATCAATTCTTAAGCTTCATCTTGAATATCTCTAATGCTGGGAACTCACTGTTTTCTAAGGCAGTTCTGTTCATTATTGTTTTTCTCTACCACCAATTTCTTGCATTCTGAATCAAAGTTTCTGTAACTTCTGTAGTTAGTATTAATCCTACTACCTCATCTAAAGAATGATGGAGACTCATTTTTTATGGAATACTCAATGTATACGCTAGGTGCTGTGCCAGGTGCTTCACAACATCACATCTCTTCTAAGTGATCATCTACAATTCTGAGAGAGGCTCTCTCTCTTTTTTTCCCATCTTGTCCTTGCTCTTATTTACATCTTTCAGGCAAAATATTCTTAACTTTAGTTTATATTTGAAATATGTTTATCACATGATAGTTTCAGAAACCTGGCCCTTTGGATGGAATCTTATTGTCTGTTTTCACATGTGTTACCCAGAACTAATCCCTAAATGTTCTGACTAGTCTAATATCTGCCTAGGCTACACAGTATGCTTCCATTCCTCGACAGTATGCTTCTATTTATTGTTTCATATGTAAACTAAAGAAAGTTGAATATTATTCTAAAGAGAAACAGGGACTTGGGTGGTATTTGTTTATTCATTGACTACTTTTAGGAAGAATGTAGAACTAAAAATACTAGATTAAAAAAATGGAATTGGGAAAATTGCCACATGGATTTTTCTTTTTCTCTTGAAGTTTTAAATCATATCTTACCAATTTAGATAGGATGTACACTGACTTAATGATGCTTCATTTATACTTTCTCATTTTTGTGACTAGTATAAGATATCATTTTTCAATTGCTTTTATTTTAAGTTCACCTTTTCAATTAGGTTATTTTGTTACTGGAATTTTTTTATTGCATTTAAAAATTTTTATATCAGTATTCGCAGTCTTGTAGAACTGAAGTGGAATTTATATTTCCATATCTAGGCAATCTTGATTTGTAAATAAACTGATAGTCCATTCCCAAATCTTTACCTAATCTATGATTGCCCAAGGAATACCTTACAATACAGGTTTAAAAAGACTGAGAATATTCCCAGCGCATGCCCTCTCTATTCTTTGCTTGAATTTCTATTCCAGATCGTTGGCTGTTCACCTACCCTGGACAGAGCTTTTGGGATCCTCAGGGCCTTTTTAACTTAAAGTATAAAGCTGTAGTCAGAGCCTGACCTGACATCCTCACTTCTTTTCTCATACACACCTTAATAGTTTGCCCTCCAGGTCTTTCAGGGCTCATGTGAGAAGGAAGAATGAACCAAGAAGAAGAAAACTTGACCCTTTTCTTCATCTTCCCCATCAGGGTTCCACCTTCATCACTGCTAAACCTTACTACTATCTCATTGTGACACTGGCTTTGATAAATATTACAGAACTTCCTTTATAGTGTGTGTTGTGAGGAAGATAGATTATACTGGTCAGTTCTCTCTGAATAATCACTCACCCAATAATTATATTTCTTTTGACCCATTGGGTTCAATAGCTAGGCCAGTACTATAACAGGGGTATTGTTAACCAACTCACAGAAACATCAGAGGGTTGCATAGAATTCCTGCTTGTAATTTTGAAAAACAACTTTTGCATTCTCTAGGATCTAGCTGGGACCAGTGAGTTGGTCATTTCAACACCCAAGATCTTTTTTTTTTTTTTTTTTTTTTTGAAACAGACCTAACTCTGTTGGAGCTGACCATGCTTATTTAATACCCAGTGAGGCACTTTAGGCCCAGGAGGTACTGAGTTACTGTACTAGGTGCTTCAACCACCCCCTCCGGCCCCCATCTTTATGAATGTCTCATTGTTGCTCCCCGAGTCACTAAAGTTAATTGAGAAATTGCTTCATTTTAAGTTTACCCCCAAGGCCCTATATTATTAAATTTCTTCAGTGTATTTCTCATCTCAGATTAGGCATAATTGGTTTAGTAGACCAATAGGTCTACTAAACTTATCACATAGGATTGTAAGAAGTTCTCTGGACACCAGTATATAATGCCAGCATTTTAAAACTTTACTTGTAAAATCTATGGGCAAATTCTCTGAGAGAACAAAATAAACCTTCGTTGTTCCATGTCGTTAATTAGTAGACATTAAAATCTTTAATCATATACAAAAAGGTATTTCCATCTATATTTTTATTCTTTACCATCTCAAACATAGAGATCTTGTTCAGTTTAATTGGATCCTGGGTCTGTTCAGTAGCTACTATCTGGATATCTTCCACTGGAACTCATGTTCTTTTAGTACTTCCACAGTTTTAATGTCTCCACTCTCAAACCCAATGTATTTCATTCTCAGAGTTCCAGGAGAATATCAAGATACCCCAAATTTCTGTAGTACTACAGCCCAAAGCTTAGAACAGTCAAATGCCTGACCTGTTTATGACAGCTGTAGTGACTTATAAACAAAACCAAATTCCTGGCATTGTCTGTGCAAAATAAAGTTGGTGTCCCAGGATCTTTTTTGTGTTTTATACTCTAGATCTATATTTGTCTTACTTGTCGCAGATAATGGCAGAAATTTATTAGGGGAAGGAGCTGATAGAAAAAAGAAACATGGGACATTTCATGGTTTTCACTTCTTTAAGGTATCCATTTGTGACAGTAGACCAGAATTGCATTTGTAACCTTAAAACTCAACCATAACACCCACCAACTATGAAGATTGTTTCTTTTCTTGAACAGTGGCTTCTGAAAACTCCACAGCAATTAGCAAATTTTAGAAGTTCATAGTGTTCACACTATTTGACCAGGTTTTTCACATAGTCTAGTGACCAGACCTCTAGTCTCCAGGTTTTTCCTAATCTTTCTCCTTGCTCTTTTGGTGTGGTTATGTATATTTAAAATATCTTTATTTTCTTTTTAGAATTTCTGATATAATGCCTTATATTCTATCTTCTCCGTCTCTTGTTTCTGGCATGCCAATACATTGTGGGTTTTGAATTTATTTGGAGTTTTGACCAAGCACCATGGTTTATTGGTATAAATCTCTGATCTTTCTGTAGTTCTCTGTTCTAGCAGGATCCCAGGGTGTCTCGTGGGCTATTATCCTACCAATTTTGGAATTCTCTAGTCATATCTCTTCTAAGTGCATCTCCACTGACTGAAAGGTATCATGAAAAGATTCCCAAATTGGAATTGCTTCCAAAAGTATTTCCTGTGGTCAAATTAGAAGCATTTCCACTTAATCATTTTCTGTTCCTGGTCCACTGTTAGTAGCTGGAGAAATCCCCTCCAAAGGTAACTGAACTAGAACATCTACTAGATATATTTTCAAACCTATGTTTTTAGTAGGTTGATAAGGTAAAGTACCTTTCATCACTTTTTGTTGTTGTTATTACAACCTAAACTTGTGAATTAGTAATCTTCCTTTTATCATCTTTTTGTACTGTAACAAAGTCTGGGATTTTTTTCTGGGATTCCCATTTCCTTAGTGTACCATGTTCCAGACACTATACTAAGTCCTAGGGGATATAATGATGAGCAAAACAGATGAAGACCTTGCCTGTATGGAACTTAACGGCATTTAGGAGAAAAAGACATAATTGTATAATAAATATAATTATAAAATAAGTGCTGGGAAAGAAAAGTACACATAGGGAAACTATGGGTGTATAAAGCAGGAGAATCAGCTCTTGTTTGAGAGTTGGATTTGGAAATAGTGATGTTCAGTGAGGGCTTCCCTGAAGAAATGAGCTTAAATTTGAAACATGAATATAGGAGTAAAATGGGGATAGAGGGTGAGCAAATAGGTGATTCTCGATAAAGGGAATATTATACATAACCTCATTTGAGGCCAGAGTCGCTGACTAGAGAGAGTAGGGAGAGTGACATTTGATGAGGCTAGAGCAGATGGCCATGACCAGATAATGCAGAGCCTCGTAGGCTATTTAAGGATGTTGGTCTTTATCCTAAGAAAGCCATAAATTATTTTAAATAGATATATTGCATTAATGGTGTTTCCCTAGCCACCTCTTTTGTAGATTTAGCTGCATTTTTTTTTTTTTTTTTTTTCCTTTTTTGCGGTACGCGGGCCTCTCACTGTTGTGGCCTCTCCCATTGTGGAGCACAGGCTCCGCGGCCATGGCTCACGGGCCCAGCCGCTCCGCGGCATGTGGGATCTTCCCGGACCGGGGCACGAACCTGCGTCCCCTGCATCGGCAGGCGGACTCTCAACCGCTGCGCCACCAGGGAAGCCCCGATTAGCTGCATTTTTAAAACTTCAAGCTACTTCGTAAGTTAGTTGTCTTTTCCACCATAATAAGATCTGATGTCTTCCTCCCTCCCCTTTCTCTTTTTTTTTTTAACAGTTCCGTCTTGATTGTAAGTTTTGAAGTTGTTTTCAAATCAGCATCTTTTCAAACTTAAGTTTTGTTCGTTTCTCAGAATCTGGGCCATAGATTTCTTTGTACATACCTACTCCTGAAGATGCCTTATCATTCACCACTGAACGCATAGGATTCTTAAAATCTAAGTATTTAAGAACAAATTTTTTTTCCCCAAAACAATCATGTCTCTATTGACTTTCTTTTTTACTGAATGCAGTGGCTGTTTTTGTCACTCGTAAAGAAAATAAACATCTTTTAGAAACAGCTCGATACATACAGTCTTCAGTGTGAAGCAATATACTAATAAGAACACTAGTTATCTTAACATTTACAGTTTTCATATATATTATGTATATGTATACATATATACACTATATAATGAGGCCAGATAGGAACAAATTTTTAAAATGTTCCTTCTTGTATAATCTTTGGCTTTACAATAATCCCTTTATGTTCTGTCTACGATACTTCTGGGAGGTGATTCATTTTTATGTAATGGACTCCCACCCCTCATTCAACTTTATCTTCTCACTGCAAAGTGTTCTCATCCTTAGGTCTGAACCTGGAAAGAGACATTGGATTCCAGAATAATGGGCTTGATGCAGTCACCAATTCCTCAGCTTTATAATACATCATAGCATGAAATGTAATAGTGTAGATGCCAAATAGCTTATCATCACACTTGGGCTATTTTGAGGTGATATCGCCATGACCCTAGAAATGAAGCCTTACACCTGCCACTATCAGATTAATGTGTACAAATTCAAGGCACTAATCTTGGTTTCTTTCCTGCATAAAAATGTTTGTCCTCCTGTGGGATCTGGCTGTTCTTAAAATTTGAGTTTCCTCTCATCTCAAAATGTTAGTCCCTTATGAATTTAAATTTACTTAACCTTATTCTGCAGACTTCTTTAGAATTGTCAGGTACTTGTGTTTAGAATCTTATCCCCAAATTTCACATTCCCCCTCTAGTTTCCTATTGCCATATTGCTTGCTTCCTAAGATACAGATAGGGAACACATCACAAAGATGAACCAAATCCTTATCTGATATCTTATCTTGATCATCTAAGCTAGATCCTTTGCTGCCTAAAACTAAATAGGCCTGACCATGTTTCTTTCTTCTCTTCTTCTGATCCAGTTTAACCAGTTAAAATGTAGACACGGTAGCCACAAGAGAGGGAAGAGGGTAAATCAAAGGGAAAGAAAACTGCCCTTTTTCCTTGGACTCAGCCATCAATTAGGCCTCATTGTTACATTTTATTCTAGGTACATATCAAGAGTGTTTACTTTTAGGAAGGGAAGGAGGAGGGGAAATTATGCATAGCAAATCACATTCCCATTTGTTTTTTAAGTTGGTTAATTGAAATTTGGAATTCCTTTTCTCAAAGAAACGTTATAATGGTGGCTGAATGTGCTTGCCATCTTATTTAACTTATAATGTAGCAATGAAAACTGTCTCAGACCATCCTTTGGTGACCTTTTTGTTTGTTTTTAATTTCCAGTCTTTTGTAGATGGATACTTTTGTAAATGTACTGATCACATACTTGGATGTTACGGCAATGTTAAATTTTTATGAAAGTGGTTAAAGTCTTATTCTCAACTTCTTGCCTTGTTGTGGAATGGTAACAGTTTCCCGAATGACCTCAGTTTGCAGACCACGTTTTGAATAACACTAATTTAAAATATTTTCTGGGGTAGATCAATGCAAGGTATTTCTGTCATTTCACAGCTGGAATCACATTCCCTATCAAAACTATGTAAATAATATTATAAGTACTACAGTATAATGGGTCCTGATCCCTGAACTTAAAAATCTTATTACTCTAGGGAGGACATCATTATCCTTTTGAAAATCATTTGTTGAGTGCCTTTCTGTAAGACACTGCTAGGTGCTAAGGACACTGATATGTCAAAAGAGAATGTATGTGAAAAAATTGTGACAAAAAAGTGGTAAATACAAGTGTTTGTAAAGGAAATTAAGCTCTGGGATGTTTGGGGATGGGTCTTTGTAGAAGAGGGAGAGGGTTTTTGTGTGTGTGTGTGTGTGTGTGTGGTACGCGGGCCTCTCACTGTTGTGGCCTTTCCCGTTGCGGAGCGCAGGCTCAGCAGCCATGGCTCACGGGCCCAGCCGCTCCGCGGCATGGGGGATCCTCCTGGACCGGGGCACGAACCCGTGTCCCCTGCCTCGGCAGGCGGACTCTCAACCACTGCGCCACCAGGGAAGCCCAAGGGAAAGGGTATTTTGATGGATTGTTTAGTATTTTATCCAAGCCTCACAATCTTGAGAGAGGTTATCTCCTCATTTTATAGATATCAGGTCACAGCTAATACCTGGAGCCAGAATTCAAGCTTGGATTTTGTCATCCTATTCTACTTTCCTATATATGGCTTTAGTAGAGGTAAAAAGGAATGGGAACCGTATTACAGACAGCAGTTAGACAAAAGATTTCGCAGTTTGGGACCCATTAGAAAATTGTAGAAAGGAATGATTCATTCAAAATCATTTCAAGAAAATTTACCTGGCCTTAGTATGTAGGTTTAACTGAAGCAATTAAGAATAGGATAGACTGGTTGTGACTAATGGATTATCTTCTAACATGGAAAATGTAGAATATTTCTTTCAGTTTTGTTTTGGAGTTTCACCAATTCTGCATTGTAGGTTACATTTATGGAACAGTTTTGATAGGAAAATGCTAATTATCTTTTAGTAAAATGGCACGTAGATTTCATAGATGGTAGATATACTTTTTAAAAATCAACTTTGGGTATAATTAACATTCAATAAAATACACTCACCGTAAGTATATAGTTTGAGTTTTGACAAATGTATGCATTCGCACAAGCATAACCACAATTAAGATACAGAACATTTTCATTACCTTGAAAAAGTCCTTTGAGCTCCTTTACAGTTGATCCCCTTAATGTACTTTCTTTTTTTTTTGCGGTACGCGGGCCTCTCACTGTTGTGGCCTCTCCCGTTGCGGAGCACAGGCTCTGGACGCGCAGGCTCAGCGGCCATGGCTCACGGGCCCAACCGCTCCGCAGCATGTGGGATCTTCCCGGACCGGGGCACGAACCCGTGTCCCCTGCATCGGCAGGCAGACTGTCAACCACTGCGCCATCAGGGAAGCCCTGTACTTTTTTTTTTGAAGTATAAATTTATATGCATTCCAATTCACTCTTTGGTGTATAGTTCTGATGCATTCAATCAGGTAACAACCACTACAATTAAGATAAACCCTACAGATTCTCTCATGCCCCATTTATAGTCAACTCCCCACTCCCGCTGTGTTTTTGAAATGTATCTGATATGTGTCAGAAAGTAATATACATGAATTACCTGTTTTCAAGAATCCCATTTTATTTTTCTTGATACTTAAGTTATAGTTGCTATTCTTAGTTTTTCCTTTCTGTGTTTATGCTTTCTAATTCTGCTTGGACCCTTACACTTCTACTCCACCATAGTCATTTTGTTCTCTACTGATACCCTAGCATACTTTTCTTAGTACTGTTCTAGAAATGCCCTTCAGGACCTCCACTCTGTAGTTTTTTTAGCATACACTTTCATAGATTACCTCACTAAGAAAATAGAGGCATCCTCACATCTTCTGTTGAAATATCTCACTTACCTCCTGTTTCTCTAAGAAGAAGAAGAGTCCTGGGCAAAGTTACAAAGCTAACCTCTATTATAATATGTCCTCATTTCCAGTCATTACTTGTTCCTTAATGCTCTCTTGCCTCAAAGTCTTTATATAACTCTTCCCCTCTGATTATAAGAATGCGTAGATTGTCACCATCATTTTAAAAAAAACAAAAACATACCCTTTATTGATCCCTATTGCCCTTTTACTGCTATTTACTTTGATTCTTTAGTCAATTTCTTGAGTAAAAGTACTGCTTCCCTTTTCCCAACATCTGTTCTGGAAAGTTATGAATGGCTCCTGATCACGAGATAGATTTCTCTTTTTCCAGTTTAAAGGTACTACAAAAGCCTGTTGATGTTTTTGTTTATTCTAGCCCAACTTAATAGTTTTTCCATTGGTAGTAAATATTTTTCAAAACAAAAGGATCATTATAGTTTATGCTTCCTTTTCATTGCTTCTGAAACTAAAAGTGAAAATGACAAGTTGAAACAGTAAATTACAAATCTATAGCAGATTTGTGATTGTATATTTCATCCCTAATTGAAGTAGAAAGTGATGGTTCTGCATCATTTGTTAGGAGGTTGAATTTCCGTAGCTTGAAAATACTCAAACACTTTTGCCTGGATTCAGCTACCATTTTGACCGGTGGGAAGGGAAAACCTGTCCCCATTTTATAGGTAGAACACTAAAGCACAGTAAATTATCTTGCCTGTTATTTGGTGGTCTGTTTTTTTCTGCCTTGCTTCTTTGGTGTTTTTGTTTTTATTTGTGTGTGTGTGTGTACGTGTGTTTTTAATGTGTATAAACACACTGTTTTGGATGTCATACTTAACAGGGAGAGCATGGGGTCATGGGCTTGAACAGAGTTAAGAATTAGACAGTCAAATATTTATAAATTAGCTGAAGTAGCTTTGCTTTCAGTGTTATATTTTACAGTTTAGGTTATTTTTATTATAGAATATTAAAGTGATAAAATTTTTTTGTTCTGTTTAGCTTGTCAGCTCATCTGCAGCTTACATTTACTGGTTTCTTCCACAAAAATGGTATGTACTTAAACATATTGGCATTCTTACAACAAAACACCTTTGTGACTGAATTGCGTGTAAATTCATAAAATTATATTTAATGGAAAAGATGGTGATGTTGATAATTTAATTTCTCTTTAGTGGATTTCTCCAGCAGTTTCAATTATTGCTTTATTTGGTCAATGGTGGGATATGGAGGAGGTAACTTGCAACTCATTAAACTTTAAAAGTAGTAGTTCTTAAATTTTAGTGTGTGTAGAAACATTTTGACAGTTTGTTTGAAATACGTATACCTGGACCCTACAGGGACTCACATCTAGCAGGGTTTTGGTGGAGCTTAGGAGTCTGCATTTTAATAAAGCACCAAGGTAATTCAGAAGTACGTTGTCTGAGGAACAAGTTTTAAGAAACTCTGGCTTTAAAAAAAGAATGTGAAAAAAAAAAAAAAGAATGTGTCAATATATATGTGTGTAACTGAGTCACTGAGCTGTACAGCAGAGGTTGGCACAATATTGTAAATCAACTACACTTAAATAAAAAAAAAATAAGAAACTCTGCCTTAAAAGTTTTTAAAAATTGTAAGTAGACTTTATACATAAGGTTGTGTTCATCGCCTGGTTTTCTTATTGCTGTCTTGCTGTCTATTTAAGTTTTAAGTAGATTTTTAAATTATTAAAATAATCAGTGCTGTGTGGGATCATTCTTGCGAAGGTAAACGTTAGCTTCATCTGGCTCATATCTAAATAGATGAAATTCCAGCTCTTACCGCTCAAGCGTACCTTTTAGGGCTCTAAGTATTGCAGTTTTAAAAATGGTGTGTAACATTATCTTACCCAACTCAGAGCCATCATCTTTCCAAAGATCGTAAGTAGAAAATAATGGGAAGGACTTGTAATGAAATTAAATTTCTTAGATTTTTTATTTCCAACATGTTTCGAACTTTAAATTATAAAGACTTATGATGAGAATTGTAGTTAATTGCCTTAGAACCTGGAATAGGTGAAGAGTCTCCTGAGTAGAACCCTTTTCTGCATAAACATTTTGAGGGTTTTTTTGTTTGTTTTTTGTTTTTTTTGCGGTACGCAGGCCTCTCACTGCTGTGGCCTCTCCCGTTGCGGAGCACAGGCTCCGGATGCACAGGCTCCGGATGCGCAGGCTCAGCAGCCATGGCTCACGGGCCCAGCCACTCCGCGGCATGCGGGATCCTCCCGGACTGGGGCACAAACCCGCGTCCCCTGCATCGGCAGGCGGACTCCCAACCACTGCGCCACCAGGGAAGCCCTTGAGTATTTTTTTAATACAATAATGAAACAACTGAAACAACCACTGCTACCAATGGGATATATCAATGTGTTAGATATTATATAAAGAAAATTATATAGTCTTAAATGTTACTTCATTAAAAGAGGTGAAAACGTACTGGGTAAAGTTTCAGTTGGTTTCAGAGTGGATAAAATGCCTCTAGGCTTGTCCATGTTAAATTTGTGTGTGTATCCTTTAATAATCATGTAGTGGAATAAAACCTTTATAAGAAACAGGTCAGGTTGGTCATCCTTGGTATTGTTTAGTAAGAAACAAAGTTTAATAATAAGCAGAATGGTTATATTAGAACAGTTTGATAACTAATCAGGTTTTTAATGTAAGAAATTTGAAGTCTGGTCATATCTGTATTAGCAGTTAATGTAACTTTACTTCTAGTTTTGCCTTATATCTGTTCTATTTTTTTATATAGAAGTAACCTCAGTAGCATTTTCATGTTTTTTTCCCTCCTAAATCATTTATAATCATCTTGTAAGTTCATATTTCTAATCATTCATCATACTTGGTCTTCTGTGATACTTAAAAAGTACATGAACTCTAATACTTTAGAAGCTTATAATTTCAATTTTATAGGTTTGTTAGCCCTTTGTTCTCAGGGGCTTCTATAAAACATATAAATTCATCATCACTGAAATCATTATGGATATTAATCGAATAATATTTACTAATTAATATTATTTGATTAATTAATAGTAATTAAATTGACTTGAATTAATTAGTTGAAATTAACTGGAACATGGTACGATAAACTTTTTTCCCATCTACATGACAAAAAAGTTCAAAAATTGCACAAATTCACTTGAACTTTATTTTCTTGATATTACTGAAGTAAATGAGAAAGTAAACTCTGTTGATACTTCTATTTCCAGAAAATAATTTCCCATTATAACTTTGAAATTAGTGGAAGTTGGAAAGAAGCAGATATATTGCCTCCCTTGTCTATTCAAGGTATATTCGTAGTTTTTTATTTTAAGAAATCAGGATAGAAAAGCAACATCACAATCCCTAAAATATGATTATTTTTTCTTTTGTTTTTAAATGAAGACTTTTGTTTAGCAATTACTACTTGAGACTGCTTAGATTGAATACACAAAGATTATTAGGGTACTATTTTCATGGTGAGTATTGTTCAGAGAGTATTTTTGTTACTGCATTTTAGATATTTGGTTATTTTATGGTATATTAATTTATTTTTATTCTGGATGCAACTTTCAAGAGACTGATTGAAATGTATTTTATGTATACACCCTGAGTAAGAAGAGTGTTTTCAAGTAGAAAGAAGTATTGTCCAAAATCTCAGAACAAAAATTATTTTATTTCTGTATATGTTTATGGATTTATCTATAATATATAGAGAACTATATAGAAGTACATAGTAGTTTGATATATTAGGAACTTGATGAATGAATGATTAAATATTTAAGTTTTTTGGACTATTAATGCCTTTGGGATTAAAGACAAGCTGTAGGGAAGTATTCTGGAACCTTAATTTGCAGAAGCCTTTGTTAGTTCATTGATATAGAGAATATAGACTATTACTTTAAAATTAAATTTCCTAAACATTATAAACCAAGAGATTTCCCTAGGTAGTAAATAATATCTTGATTTTTGCTATCCCATTTAGGCATGTAAGTTTTATGTTTAATATTTTTTGAAAACTTTTTAAAATCCCTTTGGTTATAAGTTTTGATCAAATCAAAGAGTCTTTTAGTGGGCTTCCCTGCTGGCACAGTGGTAGAGAGTCCGCCTGCCGATGCAGGGGACACGGGTTCGTGCCCTGGTCCAGGAAGATCCCACATGCTGCGGAGTGGCTGGGCCCGTGAGCCATGGCCGCTGAGCCTGCGCGTCCGGAGCCTGTGCTCCGCAACAGGAGAGGCCACAACAGTGAGAGACCCACGTACCGCAAAAACAAAAAGAACAAAACAACAACAACAAAAAGAGCCTTTTAGTTTAAATATCTGAGCATTCAAAATGAAATGAAATATGTAAAATAGTAACCAGTTCAATTTAAATGTATCTTAAACTAAATAATTTTTCTAATAGATTTTAGAAGAAGGAAAAAAAATTTTTAATGTTTATTTTGTGTGTTAACCTCTCCTGAACTATTTCATTTGTGCTTTCTACTAAGAAGCCTTAACTGTATTTGTCAAATTTGAAACTGATTTTGGGAAAAAGGAACAAGTAAACTTCTGAGAAGACTTCATTATAGGAAGTCTTTTTTGTAAATTCTCAGACTTCTTAGGAAAATGAATACTATTTTTTAAAAATAGATTTTAATCACTTCTCAGCCTTTTGGCTAAGATCAGGTGTAAAATAGATTTTAAAGTATTGATTTTCTATTTAGATAAGCCATCACAAAATTCAGAAAATGAACAAAATTCTGTTACCCTGGAAGTCCTGCTTGTGAAAGTCTGCCACAAAAAAAGAAAGGTAATGTATAGGATGATACTGGTAGATGAAATGGAATAATTTTTTTCATTGAATATGTTTATGCATATATATTGTTTATGCATATAAACCTTAAAAGCTTTTAAATATGTTGATGGCTGAATTGTAAAACTGATAACCTCTTTGGCCAACCTCCCATATCTTCATTTTTTTTCTAATCTGCCTATAGGTATCTGCATAAAACTTTCTGTTACAGGAGTATGACAGTGAAGGGAAGAAGCTATCTTTTAGCATCTTAGGACATAAATTCAGTTGCTTCCTGCCACTCTAGTCTCTTAGCTTATTTGTTTTAGCTATTTGTACACATTAATGTTTTAAATAAGGGCTAAGAGAGAGTTTTTCCCAAAAGGATTATCTTGTAACACTACTCTCAGGCAAAGAAATTTCTGTTTCTAGCATTATCAGCCATTAACTTATAAATATATTGCTTCAAATTTTTATTTATAAGAGGAAATCATTTCACCATGGAAACAAGTATTATGGTGGTTAAATTTCCTGGGCAACCCACCAAAGCCAACAGATATACTTTCAGTAGCCTTAAGTCCTTGGGTATTTTAAGAATGGGCGGGAATTCCCTGGCGGTCCAGTGGTTAGGATTTCATACTCCCACTGCAGGGGGCCTGGGCTCGATCCCTGGTCGGGGAAGTAAAATTCCGCAAGCCATGTGGTGAGACCAAAAAAAAAAATGGAATGACCTGTATAGAGGTTCTGATTGCTCATGCTTTTCCAAAATCAATCACAGTAAGGTGATATGGTGAAAACTGTGCTAGAGCGTTGGTATGGAATAGACCAAGGTGATGGGAGACAGCAGTGTAAGTATTAAAAACTCTATAAAGTTAGTTAGTAATACTCCATGCTCCCACCCAACCCCCATACACAACAAGTAGTGATGTGAAAATTCAAGATAATACTACTATTTAGGCAAAAAAATGTGCCTGTAACTATAGTATGGTCCTTTTTGTGTTAAAAAAAATAATAGGCGTAAATGTTTTCTTCAAAGGATATATACAACCAATTGCTAATATTAGTCTTCTCTGGAGTATAAGACCTGGGGGATGGAGGAGACTTTTATTTTTCTCATTTTATATTCTTGTAGAGCAGAATTTTAAGACCATAGCATGTATTCTGTTTGTTTTTAAAAAGAAGTTACCCAAAATAATGTACTATATTTTCTTGTTAAAAAGGTCTTCTGCATCTTGCAATTTTTCAGCTTTGCTCTTTCAGCATAACTCTAGTTATAGAATTACAGAATATTACTCATAAGATGATTAATGTTACTTCTTATAAACAATATATTTAAATATATGGATTTACTGTTTCTCAGTGTTGTTGATAATGGGGTTATTGTAATAATCTTTTTTCATTTCTAACAGTCCTATGAGTCATTTTGTTAAAATAGAATGTTTAAGGGGAAAAGATTAATTTACATGAGTTGTAATATTTTAAGCATGGTTTTTGTTCTATATTTCTAACTTAAAACTTTCAGATGACCATCAGCTAAATATTAGATATACTATTATATCATTATTTTCATTATATTGAGGATATCCTCAATTGTGCTATTATTTGAAAGATAGTTGATCCAAATTTTCTTTTTGCTTCATCACAATTTTCAGACATATGGTTAGAATTTTGGCATGCCATTTGGAAATCATGGCCTATACCATATTTCCTATAGCTGTGATTAGAGGTTTTATTGTAATTCTTACAATTGCATATGCATAAATAAATATAATAATCTTTGCCTTTGCAGGATGTAAGTTGTCCAATAAGGCAAGTTCCTACAGGTAAAAAGCAGGTGCCTTTGAATCCTGACCTCAATCAAACAAAACCTGGAAATTTCCCGTCCCTTGCAGTTTCCAGTAATGAATTTGAACCTAGTAACAGCCATATGGTGAAGTCTTACTCATTGCTATTTAGAGTGACTCGTCCAGGAAGAAGAGAGTTTAATGGAATGATTAATGGAGAAACCAATGAAAATATTGGTAATTTTTATTTTAATAATTTTACTAGATTTTGTTGTTGGAGATTATTAAGGTGATCAGTGAAAATGATTGAACTAATACATCTTCGTAGTATTCATAATTGTGTACAGAATATTTCTTTTTTTAGTTATTTTCATAATTATTTAGAGGGAAAAATGGTGCAGAACTAGAAATAAATGCATGTGTTCTAATAGCATGGCCTTTATTTGCAAATCTCTTATAGTCTAATGAGATAATTAATTTTATGGTAGATTGGCCTTGCTCTTAGACTTT
>NW_020837982.1:1885331-2050707 GCF_003676395.1 Aethalodelphis obliquidens | reverse complement strand
ATATATATATATATATATATATATATATATATAAACACTGGATGGAAAAGACTGGTATTTAAATTAGTCTCTCAGCAAACAATGAATTCATTCCCCCCTCAACATTTTATTGTGAAAAATTTCATACATACAGAACAGACAAAAGAATTTGGTAGTGAACACCTATCTACCCACCACTTAGAGTCTACAGTTAACATTTTATTATACTTACCATACATCTATCCTTGTATCCTCCCAACAGTTCTGAATCCACCTTTGAGGTGATCATTCAAACAACATATAGGTGCTGGGGACACAAAGATGATTAAGAAATCCAGTCCCATCTTCCAAAGGCTCATAACCTAGAGTATGGAGATAAACATAAAATATAATTGCAGCTAAATGATATGTGGTATAATAGAGGTATTTGTGAAGTTCAGGGGAGAAGCACCCAGGAAGAAATAATCATTGAGTTTTGAAGTTCCTGGAAAGTAACCATGAATGAGGAGGGTTTTTTTCTCCTTGCCTAGCAATAAAGATCATTCTGAACAGAAAATAATATTTGCAAAAATGTGGGATTAATAATGTCAATGAATATCAAAAAGTAAGGACATACACATAAGGTTGAGACGTAAAGTTGAAGAGTGTTTGGATATTATTATATTGTAACTTAAGTTTATTTGTACCTCATTTGGGATAAATGTAGTATGTTATGTGAAGGGACTATATATCATAAGTATGTTTTTGCTTGAATATTTGATTCATGAGAAATGTTTGTCAAATTCAGATGTCAGTGAAGAACTTCCAGCTAGAAGAAAACGAAATCGTGAAGATGGGGAAAAAACATTTGTTGCACAAATGACAGTATTTGATAAAAACAGGTAATGTTGATGGACAAGCAAGGCTCCCATGTTTTAGAAATGTTTTTATTTTGAAGCAGAATATAGTGGTGATACTGTTTCTTTGCCTTTGTTTCTCTTTATTCTTATGGATGAAAAAAGAAATTTGCAAATACTGAACTTTATCACGTAGAAAGCAATAAACACATATGAGGAACTATTTGAACGGCTCAGTTAAGATTGTTTATTCAGCTAGTATTTTCTGAGTGTCTCCTCTTTGTCAGACATTGTTTTAGGCGGTGAGAAGGCAACAAAACCCCTGCCCTCATGGAGCTTAACTTCTAGTGGAGGAAACAGACACCACCCCCCAAAATTGTATCAACTACTGTCACTTAGTGGGAATGCTGTGAAGAAGAAAAAAGAGAATAAATGGTGGTTTTTGTAGAGAAAGCCTCTGAGAAAAGGTCATATTTGAGCAGAGACCTGAATAAAGTGGGCCCCGTGCAAATCTTGAGATTATGTATTTACTAGAGTTAAGGAAGAAAAGTGTGTGTAATCATCATTGTGTGGCTCTGTGTGCATTTGGCACAAGGTAGCAAGGAACACTTGGATGTATAATCATCTCTACGGTTTTCGTTTGGGAATGAAGCATCTTAGTGCCAGTAAAAGAACCTCTGGGAAGCAAATACAGCATTCTTTTTTGATAGGGTTGGAGGATGAAACCTATAATACGTCATGATTTCTTGTCCTAGGCTGCTCACTGGTAGTTAACACAGTTCACTGTTAGGTATAGGAGAAAGAGCCAAGAAAAGCAATTAGTGTGTTTCTCCTGCTCTTTAAAAAGTAAATTGTTGTTTTAATGTAATCCACTTATTAGCCGCTAGGGTAAAGAAAGGTTATAGGGCTTTTAATGGGAAAGCAAAGGTGATTAGGAATAATGCCATGGATTTTGCTACCATATTGTCATAGAATATATCACTTAATGTCACTTAATGTTACCGGCAGAAACCAATATAGTGTTTTTTTTAAAGTCAGAAATTTGAATGTGGATCAGAAATTTAAATGGAGAACAACAGAAACATATATGCTAGGAGATAGGGGTTGTGTCTGTGGGAGAAGCAATTAGGCTGTTGTTGCACACTGGGCTTCATCAGTGTTGGTAAATGTTCTATATATTTTAGGCAGCATGAGGGAAGGGGTACATTATATTCTTTTAAGAATTCTTTCTACCTTATATTAACATATTCCTTGTACGTTAAAACAAAAAAACTGCTTTTTTTAAAAAGTACCAAGAGGAAATCATGGGAGAATTTTCTCCCAACTTCTTTTGAAAATTTCCAAACCTATAAAAAAGTTGAAAGAACAATACAGGTAGTAATTAATACCCATGTACCCTTCACCTAGATTCATCAGTTGTTAACATTTTACCACATTTGCTTTATTTGTGAGTGTATTTTGTGACAAACCATTTGAGGGTTAGATCATGACGCTGGATTTCATTCCTTATTCATAAACACTTCATTCAGCGTATATCTCCTAAGAGCAAGGACATTTCCCTCCATAACCACAGTACGCCTATCATATTCAGGAAATTTAACATGATACAAAAAATACAATACTCTCTCCCCAGTTTCCTCGATAATGTCCTTTTCTGTTCCCCACTCACCCCAGTCAAGGATTGCGCTCTGTGTCAGTTGCCATATCTATTCAGTCTCCTTCAATTTGGAACAGTTTTCCAGCCTTTTTTTTTTTTTTTTTTTGCCTTTTATAACAACACTTTAAATACAGGCCTGTAGTTTTGCAGAATGTCTTTCAATTTGGACTTTTGTGATTGTTTCTTTATATTTAGATTCGGGTTAAACATTTTGGGCAGGAACACTAATTGGTGATGTGTTCTTTGTGCACGTCACAGACACAGCTGATATTAGGTTTGATCACTTGGCTAAAGTGGTATTTACCATATTTCTCCATTTTAATGGTCCCTTTTCACTTTAATTAATTAATATGCAACCTGTAATAATTAATACATGAAACTGCATAAATGTCCTTTTGCTCCCAAGTCTTTTTTTTTTAACGCAATAGTTTAGCATCCATTGATGATTCTTACTTGAGTAAATTATTCTGTGGCTGTGGCCACATGGTAACTTTCTATCAGTTCTTCCATGTTTGGTTTGTTGGCATTTTTCTGTGAAGAAGAGCGTTCCTTCTCTCAACCTTTTTTTTTTAATCAGTATGGATTAACAAATTCCAGTTTTATTCAGTCTGTTTTAATCTATTGATGTTGCTATTTTAGTGCTCAAATTGTCCCAAATTTTGTCAGGAGGAGCCCTTCCAAGCAGGCTCCTAAGTCCGTTTGACTTGTTTTTATTTATTTATTTCCTTGTTTTGTGGAATATTCTAGATATTCCAGGCTTTACATTCTCCTTTTCCTACCTCTGCTCTGGAATTGGCTATTTCTTCAAAGGGTCGTAGTTCTTTCAGTAGAGGAGAAGTATTTGCCAACCAAGATCTGAGGAGTTAGATGTTATAAAAATTCTTTTTATAATCTCTGAGAAGCTGAAGTCTCCTTAAAGAATAACCAAAATTAAAAAGCCATATTGAAAGAGTATGAAATATGGAGTGAAATTAAAAAACTTCTTCTGAAAACAAAAACGCCATCATAAGCCAAGTCAAAATAAAGATGACAAGTCAGGATAAAATTAATTTCAACTCATAATGTATAGATAGATGCCTCATTCCTTTAATATAAAAAGATTATACTAAGTAAAAAGAAAATCACAGGCCAATAGAAGAATGAGGAAGGGATATCATGAAAATGTTTACAAGAAAAGAAAATATATATGGTTTTTAAACAACTAAAAGGTAAAACATCTGAATATAAAAGTACACTGAGATGTCATTTTTTCACTTACCAGTTTGACAGATATCAAAAAACTTGATAAAGCACTGTTGATGAGGCTGTGGGGGAAAAGGGCCTCTTCATACACTACAGGTAGGAGAGTACATTGGATTGTAGCTGTCACGTGTTCAGCCATAAAATAGAATATTATGTAGTCATGTAAACATGCAGGAGGAAAAGTCCTTTCCATTTTAGAAGTATACTAATGTATTACCTATTCAAATTAGTAAATAAAATAAAATTATTTTTAGAATTAATATTCTAAAAATATTAAGTTGAACAGCCTTGTTGATATATTATGAAGTAGAATAAATTCAGTAGCACAGCATAAAGACAAAAATTCTTAAGGCTCAAAATCATTCGGTGTTAAGAGTCAGACTTTGGAGACAGATTACCTAGATTCTGTTGCTAGCTCTGGCTACTCACTGTGTCATCTTAAGGCAAGTTATTTAACCCTCTCTATGCCTCAGTTTCTTCTGCACAATGGAGTAATAGCATCTACTTCATAGAGGTGTTGGGAAGATTAAATGAACTCTGTAAAGTCTAAAATAGTGCCTGGCACATAGTAAGCACTCAATAAATGTCAGCTAATACCACCTAACAGAATTTCTCTAAGACTGATGAAGAGATGCCAGATTCTTGATATACAATTAATTATTGAGTATGGTTGAAGAATGGTATTTAGGTTAGTAGTGTTTAATTGTATGGAAAAAATAACATAAACTATGTATACACACACAGATATGTACACACACATTAAAACTATACTGTGAGTATGGGTAGAATTTAATCGATTCTTTGATTCAACCAGTATTCCATTTATTCATTCACCTATGAAATGTTTATTGAGCACCTATATGTGCCAGGTGCCCCCCAGGATCTTACAGTTAATTAGTTTACTGTTCAAGTATAAAAGTCAAGAATTCTAGTTCAAGTACTTACAGTAGTTAAAGGTAACAGAGACATAATTCTTAGCGGTTCCCTAAGGCAAGTATTGTAACACCGTTGTTACCTTGTTTTTAAAAGTATAAAGCCTGCACACATGCTTTATACTTAACGTTTAAAACTTAGCAAGTTTTAAGACCTTAGGCATATTATACTTTAAGTGTTTAAAGTTACATCTGAGTAGCTACAGTAATGAAATAATCCTCTAGTAATAATTATCAGTACAAATCATTAAAATTTCTTTTGTCAGGAATGGAGTGTAGGTATATTTTTAAGTCTTGTTGGGTATGTAAGCTAGTTTATAAATTTAATAAATGCTTTTTAGTATAAATCTAAAGATGTAGAATTTGTGTACTTACAATAATACTCAGGTTACTTTAAAGTGTATGTGTTTGTCTAACAGGCGCTTACAGCTTTTAGATGGGGAATATGAAGTAGCCATGCAGGAAATGGAAGAATGTCCAATAAGCAAGAAAAGAGCAACATGGGAGACTATTCTTGATGGGAAGGTATGGACTACTTAGAAGACTGAGCACGTTATAGTTATGAACTCCCATTTTTGATTGATGTTTTCTTCCCCAAATGCAAATTCACATTGGAAGGAATTCATGTTGGAAGGAAGAGTCCTTTTTTTTATACTTTGAAAAACACAAGTCAGAATTATCTAGTCAGAGTATTTAATGGAAGGCATCATCCTTGGAACCAGACTGCCAGCTTCAAATCTCCACTCCTAGCTATGTGGCATCTGGCAAATTACTTAATCCCCTGTGTGTCTCGGTTTTCTCATTTGTGAAACGAGGCATAGAATTGATGGGTTAAATGAAATGATTAAAGATGCTTAGCACCGTGCCTGGCATAAAATAAGTGCTCAATAAATGTTAACTGATATTTTAAATTCCATTCATAGTAACAGCAGGTAACATATGACTAATAAATTTATCAAGAAATCTTCAAATCTTAGATGAAGCAGGCTTAAAATAACTCTTCTAAGAGACTTAAAAAAATAAATAGGCATACATACATTTCTTGGATAGGCAGACTCAGCAGAATACTAATGTCATTTATTTCTAAATATATTAGATCAGTGTACCAGCACAAGCAAAATCCTGATTTTTTTTTAAGCCTTAAAAAAATTAGTCTCAAGTTAACCTAGAACAATATGTAATAATACTAAGGAAAATTATGGAAAAGTTTTCTGAGAACCTTTACTTACCAGATAATAGAACATAGTATAAAGTTAAAAGAACTTAAATTTATGGTAAAATCTTAGCAATAGATAAGCACATCACTGAAGCGTAGTCTTGAAATAGTTTCCTGTATATTTTAAATTTAATCTATGATAAAATTGGTGTTAGATCTGTGTGGGAAAGATAAACTGTTCATTATCCATGTGACAGAATTGGTCTCTAGCCTTCTGGAAATAAACTTAGACCTAATAAATTCCAGAAGGCTCATAAATGTAAATGTGAAAATTAACACTGTATAACTTCAGAAAAAAATATAGGTGAATATTAATCTTGCTATGAGGAAAAGCCCTTCTAGGTATGCTACAAAAGCTAGAAAGCATAAAATAAAAATGACTAAAGTGAATCATATACTGCACAAATCTAAAGTTAAAAGCAAATGATGGACTGGGGCTAATATTTGTAACATAACAAAAGGCTAATATGAATATGCAGTTAATAAAAACATAAGCAATCTAATTAGAAAAAATGGATAAAGAACAGTCTGACAGTTCTTAAAGCAACAAATATAGATGACCAGTAAGCATTTAAAAAGATATTCAGCCTTACTAGTATTCAAAGATGCAAACAAAATCAGAGATACTACTTTTGACTACTAGTTTGACAACAGTTAAAAAGGGTTGACAGTTTCTAGTTGGAGACATGAGGACACATGCTCTCAAATAATGCTTTAATGTAAGAATAAGTTGGTATAACCTTATTGGAGGGCAGACTGGCGATACGAATAATAATTTTAATTGTGTATATAATTATTAAGTTTTATGTAACAGTTAATTTTCATTCTACAGTTTTGTCACAAGGTAGTAACTGTTTAACTGAAAAGATGTAGATTACAAGTCTTGCCTGAAAATTTTAAATAGTGAAAAATTGGAAACACCTTAACTCTAAAAAGATAGCCATTGAAAGAACAATACTTTGACAAGAAGATCCCCATGATATTTAATTTTTATGTAATAATACATCCACCTTTTATAAAATTAATCATAATAGTGGTTACCTCTAGGTGATGGGATTTTAAATAATTTTTATTTCTTTATATGTATCTACAGTGGTTGAATTTTCTGCAGGTATTTATTATCTTTGTTTTAAATTTCTTTTTAAAAGTTTGTTACGTTTATCCATGGGAAAATAAGGATTATTATATGAGTTGTTGGGTTTTCCCAAGAAATTGAGGCAATATGAAATGGGTATCCTTTTAAGTCAGGTCATATAGATTTGCTTCTTTTTAACAGCTCTGTGTTATTCTTTTAAATAATGTCCCATAATTTACTAAACCAGTGTCACTTCAATGGATAATTTGATTATTTTAATTTTTTTTACATTTTCAAAAATGTTGTAGTGAGTATACTTGTATTGGGTTGACCAAAAAGTTCGTTCAGGTTTTTCTGTAAGATCTTACTGGAAAACCCGAAGGAACTTTTTGGCCAACCCATACATGTATCTTTTTGCATTGCAAGTATTTTTATAAGATAAATTCCTAGATATGGACTCACTGGGTCAAAATTGGTTTATATGATTACACTTTCACTTCATTCCATCTAAAATTATAGTTTTAAGAGGATTATTTGTAATAAAGATGTAGAGGGAGATTAGACTTGTGTGGCAGTAAAAATAAATAGGAGCCCATTGAAGGTTTCTGTAAAAGGGAATAGCATGAAAGCAGTCTTTCAGAAGATTATTTGGATATGGATTGGGAAGTAAAAATTAGAAGCTGGGAGAGCAGCTAAGATACTGTACTAATAAGATAGTAAGGATCTATACTTGATGATTATGTAAGAAAAGCAGAAGCAAGAATAGGGGTCAAGTGTAATTCTGAAATTTTTAGTTTAGGGTCACTAGTAGACTGATAATGCTTGGAACAAAAATAATTGTGCCTGAGAAGGAAAGAAAAGATAATACGTTCACGTCTAAAAACATATTTTAGTTCAGGGTGACCTTGATATCCAAGTGGCAGTGTTTAGAGCTCAAGTATAAAGAATGGAGAACCAATTTGGGATCATCTGTCTAATGAGTAAATCCTTGAGGATGGGTGAAAGACTCAGGCATATGGCTAAATGTTAGCTAGGAATTAAGGAGGCCAAGAGAAGAGTGGTTTTATAAGTGACTAGAGGTGGAGGAGGAAATCCAAGATAGTTCAGTGTCCTAAAATCCGAAGAAGAGAAGTAAGGGCAGTCAGTGAAGCTGAGAGAAGTCAAGGAAAATTACTAATTGTTCTAATAATCATTCAGTTTACACAAAAAAAGTAATTGGTCATCTAAGAGAGGTTGCAGACCAGCAGGCTTTGGGTATCATAGTTTTTAGTTTTTTGTTTTAATTTTTAAATTACCAACAAATAAAAATTGGAATATTTCTCTTGGAAACTTGGAAAAAGATCTGAAAATCTGGCTGTGTTGGGCTATTGTTTGTATGGGGCAACAATTCAGCAATTGCCAATAAGTAGTCACTCTTGTAGACAGTCTGAGCCCTCCAGTACTACAGGCTCTACTGCACTGTACATTATTTTATTTGCCTGGCCATCCATGTAGGCATTTGGGGTTTTTAAGGAAAAATCTCTTAAGTCAAATTCACATTAACATGTCATAATAAATATTTTCTTTTTACTCCTACAATTTCTTTCAGTTCATTATTTGGAATCTTCACTGTTTTCATGTTTTTTCTTTTTAAGAGACTGCCTCCATTTGAAACATTTTCTCAGGGACCTACGTTGCAGTTCACTCTTCGTTGGACAGGAGAAACCAATGATAAATCTACAGCTCCTATCGCCAAACCTCTTGCCACTAGAAATTCAGAGAGTCTCCATCAAGAAAACAAGCCTGGTTCAGTTAAACCTACTCAAACTATTGGTATGAAAACTTTGCTGTCAAAATAATGCTTTGCAGAGTTAGGACTTAGGCTTTAGATTAGTTTTTGTTTTGCTCCAGTAATCTTTGGGAAATATTATTTGACTTATTAGGTATATTGTGAGTAAATTAGGGTTCTCCTATTATTAGTCCTTTATTCAAAACCTTTGTGCCAGATGTATGTGGGAATTTTGGGGTTTTTTTTGGTTTCTTTAATTTTATAAGTGTGGTATAGTATATAGGATATATGTCGTATACTATATAACACCTCCAAATGAGGTTTATAGATAGCCTTATGTCAGTTTAGGGTTTTTCCATTAAATAAATTTGTCTCCATTAAATAAATTAAATAAATTTGTCTCCATTAAATAAATTAAATAAATAAACTCATGAGAAAATGATTGTTTTTCAGAGCTCTTTAGATGTTGGAATTGCAGCTTTAAAGGGCTTTGGAACTGTATGCTTTTAAAAATTCATATAAAAATTTGTTTATGTTATGGAAGTGACTTCATTATTTCAGAGTGTTTGTACATAGGGCTGGAAAAGGATCATCATAACCTGAATTTTACCAGGTTAAATTTTGCAGTAAATTTTTAAGAGGAAAAACATTTACAAATTGTAGCAGTTAGTTCTGCTAAGGCCCAGGTTGCAGTATTCTTTCATTTTGTTTATCTGTCTGATAAGAACACTGTCCTTGACCTGAGAGCATCCGTATGTTTTTATCTAAGACTGTTTAAGAAGGCAGAAGGCTTAAGACAGCTGTCTTTGATATATACCACTCATGTCCATTAATTGTGTGCAGGTCACTGTAAGTCAGATTCAAGAGATAAAAGAAATGACCCATGTCAGAGGAAAGATTTCCCAAGTAAATTGTGGTCTGGGCACTTCTCAAAGAATTCTGTGGCCAAGTAGATAAAAGAGTTTCAAAGAAACTGAGAAGAAGAGTTTTATACAAAATTGTACATATGAAATGATTACTTATGTCAGAGGAAATAAAAATTTTTATTTTTAAGTCAGTGAAGTAATACACTGGAATTATTAACAAATGATTATCTTTTGGATTTGGAATGATATTAGTGCAATCACTTTAATTTAATTTCTGTTAAACAACATTTAGTGGATATCTGCTCACTGCTGTGCACTGGGAATACAAAGTCCAATCAAAACCATACTCTGACCTCAAAGTGCTGAAAGCATTACAGTGACTACATATAATAATTACTTGGGGTTACTTTTAGAATGTTTTAGGACATTATAGGTGGTTTTTAAAGGAAAAAAAAAAATGGCTCCTGCCAATAAAGACCTTACTATCTGATTAGGGTTGCTGATTAAGGGGATTGTTCCCCTGAACATCAGTTGAGGGTGAGAACAAACATTGTATTAAATACCACAAGAAGAATTTTGTGAAACCTTTATTGTTTAATTATTTTCACAAGATGTATTACTTCACTTTTAAGAAGCAACTATTTTCATTAAATATAAAAGTATATGTTTTCAGCTGTTAAAGAATCGTTGACTACAGATCTGCAAACAAGAAAAGAAAAAGATACTTCAAATGAAAACCGACAAAAATTAAGAATATTTTATCAGGTAAACATAGCTGACCCTTCTTTTTTAAGTAATCACGAGATGCCTTGGTTTTGCATGTTATATCTGAAATATTTTGGCATATTTAAATAAAAAGAATGCCTCTGACTTGATTTTCCTTTTAAATTGTTTTAACTATTTTTAAAGGTAATATTGAAACAAAATAACTTGAGATATGTAAGTGGAGATTTGCTGTTCTTCTTTTTGTCTTCTGTTATTTTTAAAGTTCCTTTATAACAACAATACAAGACAGCAAACTGAAGCAAGAGATGACCTGCATTGCCCTTGGTGCACTCTGAACTGCCGCAAACTTTACAGCTTGCTCAAACATCTTAAACTCTGCCATAGCAGGTTTATCTTCAACTATGTGGTGAGTGACTTTCATCTTTTCTTACTCATAATATATTATACATTATAATACAATTTGACTTTCAGAAATTGTACTTTGTGCAAAATACCAAAATCTCTACACTGATGGATTGCTTATGCATGAATTAACAGTGAATGAATGATTCAGAGTTTATGTATATTTGCACAGTACACCTATAATGACTCACATAATCCTCACACCAGCTCTGAATTAAGTGGTAATTTCCTTATCTTTGCTCAGTCAAGAAATCATTTGTACGAAGTTACCAAGCCAGTAAATGGCACAGCCAGGATTATAACACAGATCTTTTTGACTCCAGGTCTTCTGACTTCCTGTTCACCATGCTGGTATGCCTAGCGTATTTTAGTTTTTGAAACATTAAGAACCCACAAGTACTTTTTAGTTAATTAAGTTGGAAGGATAGGTATTTAAGTTAGGATAATTAATATTTTCTTTTCCTAAACACCTTGCCATTTTTGTTACAGTATCATCCAAAAGGTGCTAGGATAGATGTTTCTATCAACGAGTGTTATGATGGCTCCTATGCAGGAAATCCTCAGGATATTCATCGCCAACCTGGATTTGCTTTTAGTCGCAATGGACCAGTAAAGAGAACACCTATCACACACATTCTTGTGTGCAGGTAGGTAAAAAAGTCATACGACAAAAATTTATTCTGACTTCTATTGATGATGTTGGAGGAATAAAGGGAAGCCAGACAAAGCTACATTTAGGTGGGAATCCTTATTTCAGTATTAGCTAAGTCTCTGGGGTGGTATACTGCTGTGTAACCCTCCCTCGGCTCCTGTTTCTACAGAGGTTTTCTCACTTGCTCCTTACAGCTTTTTCCTGTGTTGTTAATGTTGCTACTGCTCTAGTGGTTATAGGGGGATTCAAGTGTCTCCCAGTGGAAGTTTGTGTGTGCATACCTAGGTAGAAACCTGTAGGAATGGAATGTACTCTATTTGGGGGGTGTGAGCCTTCTCTGTGTTACTTAACATTACATCAACATTGCTTTTCATTAGGCCAAAACGAACAAAAGCAAGCATGTCTGAATTTCTTGAATCTGAAGATGGAGAAGTGGAACAGCAACGAACATACAGTAGTGGACACAATCGCCTGTATTTCCATAGTGATACTTGTTTACCTCTCCGTCCACAAGAAATGGAAGTAGATAGTGAAGATGAAAAAGATCCTGAATGGCTAAGAGAAAAAACCATTACTGTAATTATTATTATTATTGTTGTTGCTGTTATCATCATCATCATCGTTGACAATGACTTTAGAATTTTATGATTAAATGATTTTTGTTTGAAAACTAATAATTGTTTAATATGAATTACATTCTGATTTAGTGTAAAGGAGCTTTTTCTAAATTAAGGAATTCAGGAATCTACAATTTTTATAATTGTGTCATTTTAACAGTAACCAACTAAAGGAAATACAGATTTTCTTCTTGTGATTCTGTATTGTGTTTTTTCATTTTATTTAAAGGTAACTATTGTCATAACATAGAATTTCCCTTTTAAAGTTACTACCTAAACAGATGATTTTAAGAAACATTGCCACTTTGCTATATAAATAAGTTGTGGTATTTTTAGTTGCAAAAAATTCTGTTTTTGACATTCTCACAATTTTTTCTTAGAAATACCAATTATACTTATTCTGTATCTAACAGATATTTTTTCTTTTTCTCTTTTTTCTTTTTAAAGCAAATTGAGGAATTTTCTGATGTTAATGAAGGAGAGAAAGAAGTGATGAAACTCTGGAATCTCCATGTCATGAAGCATGGGTAGGGTATTTCTAAATTCAGATATTCCACTTCCTTTACGTTCTTTTTGTTGCTTCACATTCTATAAATCTGTTAGAATCTTACTTAAAATTCTGTTTAGATATAATTTGTCCTAAATATCCTAATTCAAGTATTATAAAGAAAAAATGGTTATCCTCAAAGAATGTTTAAGGAAGGTGCTAGCTCCATCTAACAGCAGGTTTTTATTTAATGTCCTTTTTTAAAAAAAATAATAATCCAATGTTTATTCCTTTTATTGCTAGGGGATACATAAATAATATGCCATGTGCTACACACCTGGAATTCCTGGAAACTATTTATCACACTTATTGCCACAATTTTTAAAAATTGCTTATTCAGAATAAAATATAAGCAGCTTTTCTGATTTCTTATTACCATTTCATAAAGCTCAAGGTAGAACGATCCTTATTTCTTGTGCCTTTGTGGCTGAAGCATTGTTTTTCCTGCAGATCTGCTTCCTTCCCTATGTGAACTTTTACCTGTCAGTACATATATTTTTCTTCTCTACCTTCATTAGTATTAGATCCTCATATAAGGCTTTCTTGTATAGCACAAGCAATGTAAGGTTTTTTCATTTATAGTTAAATGAAATAAGTGGGAGAGGGCACTTTTGTTTCCTTACTCTTGGGGAGTGAAGAGGAGTTGGTACATAACTTCTAGTCCAGATGTCTGGGTGCATGGCCTATAGCCTTTTTTTTTGTAAACTGCTTTGAGCTAAGAGTAGTCTTCACATTTTTAGTGGGTTGTAAAAAATTAAAAAGAGGAAGACAACAGAGATCATATATGGCTTGCAAAGCCTAAAATATTTACTATCTAGCCTTTTACAGAAAATATTTGCCTGATCCCTGGTCTAGTCACTAAAACTCAGTTATGAGTAAAGTATGTATATGGAAGCTTGCCTGAAATCTGTTTTTCCTTTTGTCCTGATATGCCAGTTTCAAGACAGAATTTTAGTCAGATTACTTAATTGAGTTCTGTTTTAATTCCTGATCGAAATCTGTTAGCGTAACAACTACTGGGTTCATGATACACTGGCATTACAGACTGGCAGGTATTTGGTAAACTATTTGGATTTTATCAGATCTGCAGGCAGGCTTTTACAGGCTCTGTTAGAGTCTCAAGTTTCAGTGGGTAACCGAGCAGCCTTCTCCAATTTTAATTTGCTTCTCTCAAATTTTATTCATTGCTTTCCACCAAAACAATCACACTGTACCACATTTGTTGTGACATCTTCATCTTTTCAGAGGTTTACCATGAACTGAATGTAGAGGAAACACTGCTTCTGATATAGGAAACTGAGAGAATAGTATTATATAGTTAATAAAAGTGGTGCTGGCAAGAGAAAATATTTTATACTTTTAACTGCTGAGTTCCTAATTTCGTTAGGAAAACCAGAAATGACATCTATTTAAGTTCTGGTTAAATTAAATGTTTAAATTTCTAAGACTGTAAGCTCATTCAGGTGATTGAATCTCAGACTCACTATAGTTTTACTACTTGTTAAGTCATCACTTAACTGGATTTGGATATAGTCTTAATGTTCTATAATGGTTATCACTGTGGCATTTGACGGAAATGCTTTGTATTGCTATTGATGTTTTGTGTTGTTTTTATTAAATAGGTTTATTGCTGACAATCAAATGAATCATGCCTGTATGCTGTTTGTAGAAAACTATGGACAGAAAATAATTAAGAAGAATTTATGTCGAAACTTCATGCTTCATCTAGTCAGCATGCATGACTTTAACCTTATTAGCATAATGTCAATAGATAAAGCTGTTACCAAGCTCCGTGAAATGCAACAAAAATTAGAAAAAGGAGAATCTGCTTCCCCTGCAAATGAAGAAATCACTGAAGAACAAAATGGGACAGCAAATGGCTTTAGTGAAATTAACTCAAAAGAGAAAGCTTTGGAAACAGATGGTGTCTCAGGGGTTTCAAAACAGAGCAAAAAACAAAAACTCTGAAAAGGCCTAACCCCATGTTATGGACAAACACTGAAATTTCATTCTAGGGAGTTCAGCCTCTAGGAAAGAGTCTTGTTTTTGTTTTTAATCATAAGTTCCAAACAGGCACTGTCAGATGAAGTAAATGATTTCAACAAGGATATTTTTATCAGGGTTCTATTTCTCTTCATTATGCAGCATTACATGTATATCAGTTTTATTGATGTCATTAAAACATTCTCAAGTTTGAGCATGAAAAGCAATACTTCAAAGAAAGTATTTTTAACTTCAACAGTTGTCTTACGAAATATATTGACTTGATAATCGAGAAATTATTTCATATATTTAAATTACAATGTTTTTTTGCAGTTGTGACTGGCTGTTTTTCTACTTTGTAATTGTGAGACATTTTCTTGGGGAGGGAAAATTGGAAAATTTAGAAATTGAAGATTTTTGTGAAATTATGTTGCATTACTATTTGCAGTCAAACCTTGATCCTTGATTTTGAAATCATTTATCAATTTGGAATGAAAAATTGTGACATAAGATATTTTACATGATGTAAGTTCATTTTACAATTTAAAAATAGCACTTCTTCATCTTACGCCTGTTTGGGAGCATGTTAATTTTTCACATTGTCAATGGTGAAATGTCATGTTGGCTTATAAGGTTACTGACCATCCATTTGTTTTTATGTGGATAATTTTGGTGCATTGCTCACCCAGTATATTTTTTTAAACTTGAACATTTTGCTGGTTTTTTTTGTTTCTTGTTTTTCTTTCCCAATTAGGTAATCACATGGAAAATTCAGCTGTCCATATCTCTTCATTAGGATTGTAAACCAAGGGAAGAATGAGTTCGAGGTTTTTAAGATGCCACTTTTGAGGGAGGAAATGTTCTTATAAAAATGAACCAGAAAATGCTATAACTTTTTTTTTTTCTTCACAAGGATGTCTTCGTAATGTATTTCACGATTAGAATATCCAATACAGATAAGCTGACTTGAATCGTTTTGAGCAATTTTGCCCTGTGTTATATGTGTCTTATGCACATATTTGCAGTTGGATTTTCTCCAACAGAAAGTGGTTTCACTACTGGCACATTAACAAGCACCAATAGAGTTTTTGGTCCAACTCCAAGCACTGTGGTTGAGTAACATCACCTCAATTTTTTATTATCCTTAAAGATAAATGCATTTTCATATTCTTTATTTATAAAGGATCAATGCTGCTGTAAATACAGGTATTTTTAATTTTTTTATTTCATTCCACCACCATCAGATGCAGTTCCCTATTTTGTTTAATGAAGGGATATATAAGCTTTCTAATGGTGTCTTCAGAAATTTATAAAATGTAAATACTGATTTGATTGGTCTTTGAGATGTGTTTAACTGTGAGGCTATTTAACTAATAGTGTGGATGTGATTTGTCATCCAGTATTAAGTTCTTAGTCATTGATTTTTGTGTTAAAAAAAAAAAATAGGAAAGAGGGAAACTGCAGCTTTCATTACAGACTCCTTAATTGGTAAGCTCTCCAAATGCTGAGTTACAGTAAACTCTGATTATGCCTCTGGATAGTGGATTTCGAGCATTTTTCTCGGGCTTTAATTTGCTAATAAAGCTGTGCACATATGTAAAAAGAAAAAAAATAGATTATTTTAGGGGAGATGTAGGTGTAGAATTATTGCTTATGTCATTTCTTAAGCAGTTATGCTCTTAAATGCTTAAAAGAAGGCTAGCATTGTTTGCACAAAAAGTTGGTGATTCCCTCCCCCAAATAGTAATGAAATTACTTCTGTTGAGTAAACTTTTTATGTCATCTTATAATAAAAGCTGAAAAAATCCCTTTGTTTCTATTTATAAAAAAAAAAAAATTCTTTTCTATATGTACCCTTGTTAAGAGATTTTGAAGAAATCATGTAAGATGATAAAGCATTTGAATGGTACAGTAGATGTAAAAAAAAAAAATTCAGTTTAAAAGAACGTTTGTTTTTACATTAAATGTTTATTTGAAATCAAATGATTTTGTACATAAAGTTCAATAATATAAAAGCTGTATTCTGTTTTGTTTTTGTTTTTTATTATTATGCATTGTCAATACATGCACAAAAATTTGGGCTCGGCTAAGATAGTAAGGATCCAAAAAAATTACACCCGTCAGAGCTAATAAGAAATTAAGAGAAAAATTAATGTGAAATCCTGCTTTCAGTTCTAGTAACATCAGTTGCAACTAGTATGTTATTTATGGTATTACATAAATATTTTAAAATTTATATTCCAGAATAATGTCAATATTAGTTAACCTAATGTTAATCCATCTTTGGTTTTTTCATTTTCTTTTGAATGAAAAAGAATTTATCGTGGCCTTCAAAAAGCCCATAGATTAAGAGTGGGATACAAATGATAACGTAAAACAATATATTATATAATAAAATTGTATGCTACATTCTGTGAGGTCAATAGTTTGTTGAAATAATTAACTTAGAAGAGTTGAGGGAAACTTTACAGAAGTGTTGACAATTCCACTGTGCTTGCTTTATTTACAAGTAATAGCTTGCCTGTATACATGTTGCTTTGTATTCTTTGAGCTGAGCACCCCTCTGCTTCCAGAGCTCACTGTGTGTGTTTCGTTTAAGCATCTGTTTCCTTTTCATTAGACTGCTAAGTCAGTCTCACTGGCCTTAGTACTGTGTCATGGTCTTAGTTGGTGTTCAGACATTTGCCACATGAACTGAAGGCTTTACATGCCATGCTAAGCGACTGGATTTCAGGCAGTAGGAAGTATTTGGAGATTTACTGCACAGACATGACACAAACCCATTTGTGTTATAGGTGAGCCATGGTTACAAGAATTTGGGAGGGGAGAAGCTCTACAGAGGGAGTATCACTAGAATGCTGTTGTAGTCCTCCAGGTGAAATATCCAACTACTAGAACACTGCCCGTCGTGAAGTAAGTGCCCAAGAAGTAATCACTGAGTGGTGTTTGTTTCAGTGTGAAGGAATGAAAATGAACTAATACGCAGTGACAAAGCCGAAGGAGGAGAGTTTCAAAAAGGAAACAGTAGTGCTGTAACAAAATGAGTACGATATCACCTTCAAGGGAGTTTAGTGATAGAAAACAGGTTTAATGAGCCTAGTAAATGGAAAATGAGTTGGAGAAGTTCAACATGAAGATGTGAAAAATGGGGCCATAGGAGGAGGGAAACAGGCAAAGGAAGAGACCGGGGAGAGTGGATGGGAAGGTTGAGTATGTATACTGAGGAAGACACAGAGAGGACCAAAGATGCAAGTTACCAGAAAAAGGAAGGAATGAGATCAAGAACACAGATGGATTTAGCCTGCTAATAATACTGTTGGTAAAAAATGGGGAAGTGGGTACTCAGGACATTTCTGGTGGGAAAATAAATTAGTACAATCTCTGGAGACAGCAATTTGGTACTTCCCATGAAAATCACAATGCATTTAACCTTTGCCCCAACAATTTCATCTTCAGGAATTTAATCCTACAGATAAACTGGAACACATGTACACCGACAAACTGTGACCACTGTTGAAAAGAGCAGATTAGACACAAGTCATCAGTAGGAGACTGGTTAAGTAAGTTATAATCCATATAAGTGGAATATACAGCCACATAAAGGGGATCGGGAAGGTTTGTTTTTAACCAATGCGGAACAAATGCCAAGATATAAGTTCCATTTTTTAAAAATTTGAAAAGTTAATATATGCCCATATTTGCTTGGGTTACAGAATATGACTAAAAGGATACACAAAAGCAACTGCTTTCAGAGAAGATGGCTGGATGAAAGGACAGATAGGAAGGTGGCTTTTCACTGTGCCACTTCTGAAATCTAAATGTACTGCCTATTTTCTGTAGTTCTTATATTTTAAAAATCTAAAAAAATAGATAAGGGAGTTCAAGAAGAGGGATGATTTCTCACTGGGAACCAGGTATAATGGATAAGTGGTTAGCACAGAATTGGAACATAGTAAATTTGTATTAAGTAAGACGGGAAGTTCACTGTGAAAAAATAGTTTCTAAACATTCAATTTATATTTTCTGTTTGTTAATCTAAATAGTATGCTGATCTTAGAAAAGGGGAAATACATGAGGTTTTATTAACTATACCAAGTACCATATTAAAACGGATCATTGACGGTTCCCAGTTGTTGACAGTGTAAAAATCGTATTCTTCCTCCCTGATCTGAATTCACTATGTTTTCAGTCTTATCTCTCATGTATGCAGTCTCCCCTCCAACCAGGTGAGATACCAGAGTACAGCATGGTACACACCATGCATTCTGGTGTTCTCTGTACACAGTCTACAATCCAGTTTCTGGAGCATATTCTATTCCTATGTACTACTTGTACAAGTGTAAGGTTGATTTTTATACAGAGGTAAAAATTCACTCAAGTACATTCTTAGGCAAACAAGATTGCTACTGAAGTGTCACATGGATGAATCACGTTATAAAGTTGGTTCTAGAGAACAGGGTGGCTATCTCCTGGACTACTATATTTCATCTGTTCTCTTTTCCCATTTCTGACTACCATCCTATCCACATGGCAAAGCTTCAACCAGGGGCTACCTGCAAGTGCACCATCTCCTGGAATCATATTTCTGTCCATGCTACCCCATTCTTTTTCAGAACCCAAATAGCTTCCACCTGCTCTTGTAGCATGTTACCACTAGCAGCCGTTCTGTCAATCATCTGTGAATGTGTGCCAGCACTTGTCCCAAGCACTGGGAATGAGAAGTTGAATAAGACTCAGATCCTGTTTCAAGGATTCTCCCAGTCCCCATGGATCAAAACTACAGTCACTTCTTTCTCCTCCTGTCCCTAAACAATCATATACCTCTTTGCTAGATTTATTGCTCATTACTCCAGAGAAGGGGTGAAGTTATACAGATATCAGAATAAAACCTTTTTATATTTTGAGACAAATTTATGAATCACCTAATACAAGTACCTAGAACGTAACAGGGGTCCAATAAATCTTAGCTTCTTCACTAATTCAACTAAGATTTTCTTCTGAATGGATCCTGTCTATCCCTATTTCTCATCTGGGGGGCTGGTTCTTCTGTGCACCCCTGTAGGGAAAGGACCAAGGTTGCCATGCGGGTAATTAGCCTTAAGGAGCCTTACTTATTCGTTAAATACTTCCTGGGCGCCTACTATGGCCTTTGCCTTAAGCTAAGCATGAGGATAAAAAGATGAATAAGCCAGACATTGTTCCTGTCCTCATGAATCTTAAATTCCAGAGAGGGAAACATTCCCTCATGTTTTAGTAAGCCGTATTTCCAAGTGTCTAATCTCCAATTGGTGCCCTGAGACATCGGGTAGTGTGGACAGAGGGTATTCTGGTAGAAGAACTGATAGTCGATAGTCTTGGATTTGAATGCCAACTTTGGTGCCTTTGCAGCTTCAAAACTCATAGTTACTTACCGACACTGAGTTTGTTTCTTCAACTGTAAAATGGGCTTAAAATGCCCCCTTCAACAAGGGATCTAGCACAGTAACCTGCTCTTGGTTAGCATGACTGTTTCCTTTCCCGATGGCCACACGGTTTTGCCAACTTCAATCCTCAGCTCTCACCGCTAAAGAAAAACCATATGCTTGCTCCCTCTTCCACAAGCTGTTTTAAGAACATGGAGACGTCTCCTGAGATTACATTAACAAAGTCTAATTCTCTACAAAACTGCAAGTTTTCTAACATTGCCTTATGTAAGACTAATGAATAGAAGTGACACAGAAAGGTCACTTTTCATTTAATCAACATGAAATTCCATGAGAGATAGGCTTTTGTGAGAGATTAGTTTTATTTTGCTGAATATGGTTTTTGTTTTTTAAAAAGAAAAGTACTGGTCTTAGTTCAAAAGTATTTATCATATATATGGGAAATATATTTCCCATATATCAGGAATTGTAGGGTAGTAAGTAGATCCCAGCCTTTCGGATTTCAGAGACCAGTAATATACATTCAAAAATTTTTTGACTTTTTGTCAGATAAGATTTATGAACAAAACAAGCAAACCTGACATCTACTGTCACTTTCATGTTATAGAAGGACACAGTACAAAAAGCAAGAAGGATAATTTCAGAATAAAAGGTAGTCTTTCAAAGAAAATTTAGATTTACAAAATAAATTACTACGGAGACTGGACTTTTGGTTACTTTGGAGCAGTTACTCCCAAATCTGCCTTCATAACAGAATAATTTCATTTCTTTAAAAAAAAAAAAAAGTGAGCGCCACTAGTACCAATTAAATCAGAATTTTTGCTGTTTTTAAAAGCTCTCCAGGAAATTCTAACGTGCAAGCAGGATTGAGAATAATTGCTACAGAAGATACAAAAGCTCAAGGAATTTATAATCTAGCGGGTTTAAAGTAAGTGTCAGAAATTCATCTACCCATAGGGTCAGCAGTTAAATGAGCTATGTAGCTGAGTGTTATACCAACCTAGGAAGACAGAATAAAAAGATACCACAGTCTTCCAAAGAGAAAAAACATACAACCTACAAACAAATGGGCACCAGAACGGCATCAACTTTTGGTTGTATCCTAGGTGACAACAGAGCAATGCATTCAAATTCTGAGGGGAAATGATCTCCAACCTAGAATTCTTAATGAGTCACAGTCAAATGTAGGATAAAGAGATTTTCAGACCTCTACCTTTCAAAATATTTACCTCTTGGGCACCCTTTCTCAGGAAATGGAGGAAGTGCTCCACTAAAATAAAGGAATAATCCAAGAAGGAGGAAGACATGGGACACAGGAAACAAGTAATGCAGCAGTAGATCTGAGCTGAGCAAACTATCCATTCTGACACTGGTTGATTTACATACGTATGGCAAGTTCTGTACCAGTTTAGGAGATACCTAAATGAGTGTGTGACCGTCAATCACAGTTGTCACAATAGTTTGTTCTCAATAATTGAATAAATCTCACTTCTTGAACTAAATCCTTCACATTTAACACAGGAGCTAGATGCTTACTCTGCTCCCTCTGGAGGAAAACCCCTCATAAGAGACGTATTTACCTTTCATCTCTACTTCTGTTTTTGTTTTGATATTAAAATCTATTATATAGCTTCAGAATTTATGCTTCTGAGAAGATGGAATAGCATAATTTCCCTATTCCTCCTGCTAAGTACAACCAAAAACCCTGGAAAAAATATAAAACAAACATAAGAAGATTCTGACAGATGGCCGAGGAACCTCAAAACTCAAGGAACTCAGTACTGTGCGTTCCTAGGGTTCTCTTGTCTTACGTATCTCAGACTTGGGGCTGAAGAAGCCAGCAACATGGAAATACCAACAGACACAGACAAAACCCCAACAAAAGCCTGCTCTCTGTAGCCAAAGGACCAGGAAGGTGGCAGCCTAGCAAGACAGAAACTTACAGCCAACCACCACTCCACTCCAGCCAAACACCATCGTCAGGGTTGAATGGCGCTGGCCCACAAAAAGACATGTCCACACCAGAACCTGTGATAGTGATTTTATTTGGAAAAAGGGTCTTTGAAGATATAAATATATATCTTCTTTGAAGATATAAATTGAGGACCTTGAGATCATCCTGGATTATCTGACTGGGTCCTAAATCCAAGAGAAATGTCCTTTTAAGAGACCAAAGGAGGGAATACCCTGGTGGTCCGGGGGTTAGTTAGGACTGCCGCAGCCCAGCTAAAAACAAAGCCCAAAGGCCATGGGAAGACAGAGACTGGAGTTATGCAGCAACAAGTCAAGGAATGCCTGCGGCCACTAGAAGCTTCCAGAGACAAGGATTCTCCCCTAGACCCTTTGGAGGGAGTACAGTCTTGCCAATATATATGTTATATATGTATATATAACTTATTCATTTTATATACATATGGATCCTCCCACTTAAAAGTGAAGATGACTTTTCTCCCTCTACTTAAAAAAGTAAACCTGAATTAATTAAATCTCATGAAAGAAAAAAATACACACATATACCTTTTAGTTTTTTATTTTGTTTCAGACAGTTGGACGAGGCATCTACATTCTAGCACATCTTCTTAACAGTCACTAAGCAAGTGAAAAACAGCTTACTTATAATATAAAAAGGCAAGGGGAAAAGGTCATGATTGTCTAATAGGGAACTGGAATCCCCAAATAAATTATCTCACAAAAATATCAAACTTGCTTTTCCACTTTTCTGTTAAAAATGAAAAAAAAATTCACATTAAAGAAAAAAGATCTTAAGCTGTTATATAGCAAGATAATCATTTTTACATCCTAAGTCCTTCAAATAAATATTTTAAACAAATTTAAGTTTTCCAAAAAATAGGTCAAGTATTTACCCTACATTTGTTTGGTCCACTAAAAGACCATTTATGAAACTGACATGAAACTGGACTGCAGCTCAGACCCTAGGAAGAACAACATGCACGTCACTGAGGCTGGATATGCACCTGTGCATATTTCAAACATGGGACATGGCTAACACTGCTGTGCATACTACTTCCATAAGTAGTTTTACCCTGTAAAAACCCTCTAGCCTATTGTGAATTGAACTGCAAGGAAAGAACAAAAGAAAACACGTTGCCTGTTGTAGACATTTGCTCAGTAATTTTTTTTTTTTTTTTTTTTTTTTGCGGTACGCGGGCCTCTCACTGCTGTGGCCTCTCCCGTCGCGGAGCACAGGCTCCGGACGCGCAGGCTCAGCGGCCATGGCTCACGGGCCCAGCCGTTCCGCAGCATGTGGGATCTTCCCGGACCGGGGCACGAACCCGTGTCCCCTGCATCGGCAGGCGGACTCTCAACCACTGCGCCACCAGGGAAGCCCAGTAATTTTTTAAAATACAAAAATTATCATGCTTTTGGGACTTAAAGATTCCTGAACATGAGATAAAATTCAATACTGCTTACAAATCCCTGAATATGAAGAGCATATTCAACACTCCTGTGGAGAACACACAAGAGAGTGTACATTACAGCGTACGTGGTGGCACGTTCTACCTGGTCTCTTCTTGCCTATTCATTCTAAAGTCTTGGATGGCCTTGGATCTTTAAAAGATAAAGATTTAATAAAAAAAAAAAGTTACGTTACATTTTTGTGTTCTTACAGCCAACTTTAAAAAGAAGTACAGTGGAAAGGTACATAGGGCTGTCTATATCGCCTCACACTTTTAAAAGCCAATTTGATTTTTATTGTGATGTGATATTCCAATTAACACTATGCTAAAAATAAAATGGATTGCATTACTGTTTTGTCCACAATATTCACGCCTCTTATTGCTAAGATATTGGAAAATAAATCCAGTAAATAATTTCTGTTTCCAATGACTTAACTGAGAGATGAATCTAACCATTTTTAAGCCAATGACAACTGAACTGGGCTGAGGAAAGCTATGTGAAACCCCTGCAAACCCAAAGCCAATCATCTGAAAATCTAGAATACCAGCACTTTCCACCCAGGATAGAAAAACGAGCATCCAAAGTAAAGAGAACCACAAGACTGATCGAGCAACCAATCAAACACCACTTCTCTGTTATTTGAGCTAATAGTTACTCGAAGCTTGATGTTTCCGCCTTCGTTATTATTGCTGGATCCTAGAGTCACAGCTTCAATGTCAAATGTGACAGTGGACCCAGAAGTAACTGCGGGCAACTGATTAGTCATTTCTTTTCCATTTACAAAAACTGCACCTAAAATGTTAAGGTAAAGAGTCATTCATATGTGAGCAATAACTAAGAATGGAAACAAGATTCTAGATTATTGGTGATACAGCTAATTTCCTAATTCAGATAAAGAAAACATTTTGGAATGCCAACTGGTCAAAGATAAATGCAGTTAAATATGTTAATTAATCCCCATCCCCAAGGCAGAAGAAGAAGTTAAAGCTTTAATAACTTTTTAGAGTTCTGGTCCAGGGTTCCACTCTTTTGAAATACAGACCATGAGTTTCCCATATGGATGGCATCAAAAGAAACTTGACTCCTTTATAAAATTACATCCTGTGGAACAAGACTGTTTCACATGGAATAAACAAGAATCTTGTGCTACCTACTGTTTGACCCACACAGCAAAATATTAATACATCTTGGCAGTGATTTTTAAAAGTGTGATTACTGCAAAGTAAGGGACCAAAGAACACTACAGATGTAAACTCTCTCCCCGTTTCCCTAATCTACGCCGAATTTATGTTGTCTAATCTATGTTGAATTCAGATCACCCAGGCACACCGAATCCAGGGGTAAACCGCCTGGTGAAAATCCCAGCTCAATCACCTCCAAGCTATGTGAGTTTAAGCCAGCTACTTCACCTCTCTGTGGCTGTTTTTATCAACCACAAAATGGATATAATACTACTCCTCACTTCAAAAAGCTGTTAAAAGGATTAAATAATGTGTTATTTTTAAAGGGTATAGAATAAGGCCTGGTACATAGCAGCCACATAGATATGCCATTAAGACCTAAACTTTTTCATCTTCTGCTATAATGTGTGATATCGAAACTGATTCAAATCTTACTACAGTGAATCATAGATTTCAAAGAGAACGGCAGTAATTTCCCTCTTACCATTTGTACTAATGCAAACTGCTTGATCCCGCTGCAGGGAGTCGTATCCGTTCTGTTTTTCTGCACACACTCCTATACTGTCTCTTCTGTCTGGCTGTCCCACAGTTTCAACTCTGTCAATGAGGTAGAAAGGTCATTTAATCTTTTTTACTTAACGTGATATCTGATGCTTAAAAAGAGCCATCTCATCACAATTACTCTTAAGAACAGCTAACGATGATTCAGGCAGGACTTCCTGAATTCCAGGCACTGTTCTAAAAACTCTGTGTCTATTTACCTATCTATAAATCATCTCATTCAGTTCACATAACAACCCATGATGTAGGTACTATTAGTATCATACCCAGTTTATACGTGAGGAGACTGAGGCACACACAAAAAAATAAGGTTAAATAAACTGATGCTGATCACCTAGCTGAGTGGTGGAACTAGGACATGAACTCAGGCATTCTGACTGCAGAGTCGACGTTAACTATTTGTAACTATGACAGCACATTTCTATTCTATATTCTGGCTCTAGACGTGTAGAAAATGTGTCATATTTGCCATTATAATGAATGTGACCATTACTGCCATCACCTAAACCTTCAGTATGAGAGTCTATGCAATGATTAGATTACTGTTTATCAAGAATTTAAAAACAAACATTATCATCTTTTTCAAAAGAGGATAATACAGTTATGGACATATTTTGGTTGCAGAACTTCATACATAGAAAGTTTAAGCATTTCCTTTTGTGTTTTAGTCTCAAATAATACATCATCATGTACTCTAGAAATGGGAAACTTAGATATAAAGGTCAATCTACATCCCTATTACCAGGGTCATCTTTCCCTGCATTCCAGAAAGCCAGACTTTGCAAGGACAGGAAAAGAAAAATTAGCAAGGAGCAGAATGTAGATTTATCAAGGGAAGATGAGATTATTTATACTCAACGTGGCCTCAAAATGTTTTTCTTTGTAAAGTGGCAAACATACAGGTTCATAGTAAACATGTGGGTGCGTTTCTTAAGTCATTTCACTTCTAAACCAGCAGCATAAAGAAGTATGGGGAGGAGGAGAACGATGTCAGCAAATACAGCAGAATTGTACGTCCCAGGACTCATTCTACCACAGAAACACCACTTTCAAAACGATATACAGACCAAAATACCTTTATGAGATTTCCAGAATCCAGCTAAAAAGTCCCAAAGGAGCACAAAGCTGAAAACAGCTGTACTGAAATGGATAAGAAGAGCAATTTCACTGGCCCCACGTCAACCCCTCTTCCAAGCTACCACAGTTTGGCGCCAGGCAAGAACAGCCCAACTCCTGACTTTTCCTTGAGAAAGGAATCACAGGAGTGGAGTATGCCTCCAACATTCTAGCTCTTTGGAAGGTGGCCTGAAGGACGGGTTTCTGACATGACTCATTTGGAGCACTGACAGAACTGGCATAGCACGGATGCCTGAATGCTGCAAAGGCCAAAGAAAAGTGAGGGGTGGCATCCTGCAGGCAGTGCAATTTGGCATGGGAGGGAAGGAGAAGAGGAAAACTTGCTTCTGGTGTGCTAGCTTTTCACAGAGCTGCTCAAAGGAATCGTATCTGTCTCACCTCATGGGGAGCCGGCATACCCTGGAAGCCTGAGAGAGAGAGCAAAGGCACCCTGCTGCTGTAGCACCAGAGAACTTGCAGTGCCACAAACAGGCACCAGAGGGAGCAAAAGATTATGAGCTCCTAAAAAACCATCAAGCTTCTCTAACTGAGAAATGGCACACACAAGCCCAGAGAAGTCACATCCCACCAGAAAAGGTTTCAGAGGCCCCCCCGGATCTTTAGCTGGGCTCATGTGTGAGGGTCTTCTCCTGTATGAAGCAAGGCCATAAAGATTTGGAAAGGTGGCTGTTTTTCCATACGTGCAGATCCCAACACAAAATTATGAAACATGAAGAAACAGGGAAACCTGGCTCAGACAGGAAAAAAAAAAAAAAAAGAAAGAGATCTGCAGAAAATTATCCTAATGAAATAGAGGTATATGAATTATCTGACAAACAATTCAAAATGTCCATCATAAAGATGCTCTACAGGCTCAAGAAAATGAGGCATGAACAAAATTAGAAAACCTACAGAGACAGAAAAGTTTTAAAATAACTGAAGACATTTTGGAACTGAAGAATATAATAACTGAAAAGTTCATGAGAGGAATTCAATATCACACTTAAGCAGAAGAAAACAACATCAAACTTGAAGACAGGTCGTTTGAAATACCCCAATCAGAAGAACAAAAGGAAAAAAGAATGCGAGTGAAGAAATTCTAAGAGACTTATGAGAGAAGAGAGAGGAAAAGGGGCAAAATGTTTAAAGAAGTAATGGCCAAAAATTCCCCAAATTTGGGGAAGGAAATGGACTTTCAGATTCAAGAAGCCTAAAGAACTCCAAAGAGGATGAACCCAAGGAATCACACTGAAACTCACTACAATCAAATTGTCAGAAGTCAAAGACTGAGAATTTCGAAAACAGCAAGAGAAAAGTGACTTGTCATGTACAATGGAACGCACATAAGACTAACAGTGTATTTCTAATGAGAAATCTTACAAGTCAGAAAGGAGTGAGATGATATATTCAAAGTGATTAAAGAAAAAAACCTACCAACCAAAAATACAATATTCAGCAAAATTGTCCTTTAAACATGAGAAAAAAATAAAGACATTCCTACATAAACAATAGCTGAGGGAGTTCATCACCACTAAACCTGCCTTATAAGAAATGCTAGGAGGAGTTCTTCAAGTTAGAACAACAAGACACTAAACACAACATGAAAGTATGTGAAAATATAAAGCTCACTGGTAAAAGTATATAGGCAAATAAATACTGTAATACTTTAACAGTGCATAAATCACTTTTAATTTTGGTGTAGAAATTAAAAGACAAAAGTGTAAAAAATATAACTATAAAAATATGTCAGGGCTTCCCTGGTGGCGCAGTGGTCGAGAGTCCTCCTGCCGATGCAGGGGACACAGGTTCGTGCCCCAGTCCGGGAAGATCCCACATGCCGCGGAGCGGCTGGGTCCGTGAGCCATGGCCGCTGAGCCTGCGCATCTGGAGCCTGTGCTCCGTGACGCAAGAGGCCACAGCAGTGAGAGGTCCATGTACCGCAAAAAATATATATATATATATGTCAATGAATACGCAATATAAAAACTATGTAATTTGTGACATCAATAATAAGTGTGGAGGAGGAAGAAGTAAAAGTGTAGAGTATATGTATTCAATTGATGCTAAGTTGCTGTCAGCTTAAAATAGATTGTTATAACTACAAGATGTTTTATGTAAGCCCTAGGATAACTACAAAGAAAATACTCATAGAAGATACACTAAAGAAAACGAGAAAGGAATCAAAGCACATCATTACAAAAAAATCAGTGAAATGTGGGCTTCCCTGGTGGTGCAGTGGTTAAGAATCTGCCTGCCAATGCAGGGGACACGGGTTCGAGCCCTGGTCCGGGAAGATCCCACATGCCATGGAGCAACTAAGACCATGCACCATAACTACTGAGCCTGCGCTCTAGAGCCCACGAGCCACAACTACCGAGCCCACGCACCACAACTACTGAAGCCTGCATGCCTAGAGCCTGTGCTCTGCAACAAGAGAAGCCACTGCAATGAGAAGCCTGGGCACCGCAATGAAGAGTAGCCCCCACTCGCCACAACTAGAGAAAGCCCTCGCACAGCAATGAAGACCCAACGCAGCCAAAAATAAATAATAAATAAATTTATTTTAAAAAAAGAAAAAAGAAAAAATAACCAAACTACGTTGGTTTTTTGAAATGAGCAACAAAATTGACAGACTTAGCTAGATTAACTAAGAAAAAGAAAGATAACATACAAATAAAGTCAGAAATGAAAGAGGAGACATTACAACCAATTCCAGAGAAATAAAAAGGATTATAAGAGACTCTTATGAATAATATATACTAGGAAATTGGATAATCTAGAAGAAATGGATAAACTTCTACGAATATACAACCTACCAAGACTGAATCATAAAGAAACAGCAAATCTGAACAGACTTACAGCTAGAAAGTAGATTGGATCAGTAATCAACCACATCCCAGGACCATCAGTAAACAACAGCCCAGGACCAAGTGGCCTCACTGGTGAATTCTACCAAATGATTAAAGAAGAATAAATAACAAACCTTCTCAAACTCTTCAAAAAAAACTAAGGAGGAGGGAATACTTCCAAACTTATTTTATGAGGCTAACGTTATCCTGAAACCGAAGTCAGAGAAAGACACTACAAGAAAACAAAACTACAGGCCAACAACTCTGCTGACAATAGATGTAAAAATAAAAATCCTAAACGAAGTACCAGCACTCTCGGTGAGAATGTAAATTTGTTCAGCCACTATGTAAAACAGTATGGAGGTTCTTCACAAAATTAAAAATAGAACCACCACATGATCCAGCAATCCCACTTCTGGGTATATATACAAAAGAATTCAAGGCACTGAGAAGAACACAATATTACTTCTATAATATTTCTGCTGAAGATGCATAACCTGAATCTAACCACCAGGAAACAGAAAAACCCAAACTGAGGGATATTCTATAAAATACCAGACGTATACTCTTAAAAAATGCCAATATCTGGGCTTCCCTGGTGGCCCAGTGGTTGAGAGTCTGCCTGCCGATGCAGGGGACACGGGTTCATGCCCCGGTCCGGGAGGATCCCACATGCTGCAGAGCGGCTGGGCCCATGAGCCATGGCCGCTGAGCCTGCGCATCCGGAGCCTGTGCTCCGCAACGGGAGGGACAACAACAGTGAGAGGCCCGCGTACCGCAAAAAAAAAAAAAAAAAAAAAAGCCAATATCATAAAATTTAAGAGAGACAGAGAAACTGTTCCAGATTAAAAGAGACATAACAAATGAATATAACACATGATCCAAGATCTTTTTTTTCTGTAAAGGACATTAATTGGGACAACTAAATCTGGTAAGGTCTGTAGGTTAGATAATAGTATATCAATGTTAATTTTCTGATTTTGATAATCTCTTTTTACAAAATACTCACAGAAAATGATTTGGGAAGAAAAAGTAGAGGACTTCCCTGGCAGTCCAGTGGCTAAGAATCCATGCTTCCACTGCAGGGGGCATGGGTTCAATCCCTGGTTGGGGAAGATCCCACATGCCACATGGTGCAGTCAAAAAAAAAAAAAAACGTAGAGAGAAAAATGATGAAGCAAATATTGAGGCATCTGGGTGAAAGGTATTTGGGAATTCTCTGTACTATTCTTGCCATTCTTCTGTAAGTCTGAAATCATGTTTATAAAGATTTTAAAAATACACAAAATACTACTGGATAAATATATACATAGAGAGAGAGAGATGTGGGAAACACAAGATACCTGAATTTTATCCCTAACATCCCTAATGTTGTTTCCTAAAAAATAAAAACCTGCTAGTATTATTAATTATAGATGGAAGACAGCAGTTACTTGTGTTTAGTATTGTGTGATGAAATATTTGGCTTGATCCTGGCAGGTAACCTTTAAACCACTGCAATTTCCCAAGTGATAGGAGTGTCTTTGTTATTCATGGTGGGTCCCTCAGACCACATTTGATAGTTTATACTAATGAGGTGCTCAAGGTGGGCCCCTAGATAGTTTATGCTAACAAAATGACTCAGGATGGGAACAGGTCACTCCAGAAAGACTAATCATATGATTACAGGGTTGAGGCTTTGAGCTACATGATGTCAGCCTATTCTCCTAGGAGGGCACGGGAGGTGGATATTGAGTTAGGTGGGGAATGATTTAATCAACCATGCCTCCACAATAAAATCCCAATAAAAACTCTGGACACCAAAGCTTGAGTGAGCTTTCCTGGTTCGTAATACTCTGAGTATTGTCATGCCAAAAGGCCTTGCATCCCTGAGATGTATGCTTTGTCTTTGGAATCCTCCCAGATCTCACACTATGAGTTCCTCCCTTTGGCAGGTTCTGATTTATATATCCTTCTGCTATAATAAAACTGTAATCATAAGTGAAGTGCTTTCTTTCTTTCTTTCTTTTTTTTTTTTTTTTGCGGTACGCGGGCCTCTCACTGTTGCGGCCACTCCCGTTGCAGAGCACAGGCTCCGGACGCGCAGGCTCAGCGGCCATGGCTCACGGGCCCAGCCGCTCCACGGCATGCGGGATCCTCCCAGACTGGGGCACGAACCCGTGTCCCCCGCATCGGCAGGCGGACTCTCAACCACTGTGCCACCAGGGAAGCCCCTCTTTCTTTCTTTTTAATATTTATTTATTTAGCTGAGCCAGGTCTTAGTTGGAGCAGGCGGGCTCTTTTAGTTGCAGCATGCGGGCTCTTAGTTCCCTGACCAGGGATCAAACCCCAGTCTCCTGCATTGGAGAGCGGAGTCTTAACCACCGACCACCAGGGAAGTCCAGTGAAGTGCTTTCTTAAGCTGTGTGAGTCATCCTAGCAAATTATAAAACCTGAGCATTGGTCCTGGGGACCCCTGAACTTGCAGCTGGTATCTGAAGCGAGGGCAATCTTTTAGAGGACTGTGCTCTCAACCTTGAGTTTGGCTAGCTCATTGCAAGTGTACATTTTTTTCTGTGATTAAACTTTTTAAATAAATAATTAACGCAAGTAAAATTTCTTGAAATTAACTAAAATCCTGGGAAGAAGGAAAAAAACTCCTTATTTGAATAAATCACAAAATTGTTCCTAAAAGCATCTTACTTAACAGCATTTGATAAATAAGACAAGCCTGGCATTAAAAGCTTATAAAAGTTTCTCTGAATATAAAATGAACCACGAAAGTAAAGAGCTACTTTGCCTTAACAAAGAATTATTTTCACAGCTCACTAAGAAATAGAACGGAAGTTTAAAATCTTTGAATTTTCCCCCCCTTTGGCCACACCGCACGGCTTGTGGGATCTTAGTTCCCCGATCAGGGATTGAACCTGGGGACCCGGCAGCAAAAGCTTCAAGTCCTAACCACTGGACTTCCTGCCAGGGAAGTCCCTAAAATCTTTGAATTTTTAAATTGCAAGACAAGTAGTCAGGACATTATTTCCTAAAAAACTACCCAAGTGGTTCTCTCACATAAACAAGTCCTATAAGAAACTCTGCCATAAATCATCCAAATATAAAAAGTATATAAAAAAATAAAAATGGTATACAAAATAATTCATAGTAGGGTACAGTGACCTCGGAGATACAATTAATAAAAAAAATCAACTTATGCACAAGTTGGTAGGAATGCATCCATTACATAGAGTCATGTAGAAAGTTCTAGGTGATAATTTTTCTCAAAGGTAAAGTATTCTGAGAAAGAACATGGTTCAGAACAAAAAGGAAAAATTTCGATGGCAGCAAGAAAGCTAATCTATTCCTACTACTCTGGCACTTTGGCTAACTGACTGGATTTAAGCGGCAAATTCTCATATAATCTCAAACGTCCTTCTTCTCACAATGAACACCTGGAGCAAAGATCCAAAAATTCAGTTGCTTGGCTAATATGTCATAATATATTATGAAAAATATCCAAGCTTATGATAAATGTAAGAAAGAAAATGAAAATATTATTATGTCCTACAGCTACAAATTAGGTAAAAACAGTAATACTTAATACTGACAAGGATGCAGTGACATCAGTCAGGACCCTCACACACTGCTGGGAAGACTGCAAGTGCTTCCAGGAACACAGCTAGTTGGCCTGTGTCACTAACAGGAAACTAGCCCAAGGAATAAAGAATAAGCCGTATGTCAAAAAAGAGGGTCATAACACAGCTTGACCTGTCAGGAAAAAGAAAGAGAAGGAAGGGATGTCTTATCAAGTCACAGTAAACAAGGAGTTTTGATATAGAAATAGACTCCTTACTATACAAATCCTAAAATAGCTTTTATCCTCTTCTTAAAATGAAACCGATAGTCTTATATCTATTATAGAAATTGAAAATCTTCCAACAAAAAAAATTCCAGGATAGCGAATTCACTGGTGAACTCTACCAAACATTTAAGAAATAATACCAATTCTCACAAACAGTTCTAAGAAATAAAAGAGGAAGAAATACTTCCCACCTCACTTTATGAGGCTAGCAATTACCCTGATACCAAAGACATCATAAGAAAAAACAGACAGATATCTCTCTTGTGAAGAGACATAAAAATCCTCAAAAAAATATAAAAGTTAAATTTAGCAACATATATAAAGAATAATACATGGTCAAGTGGGGTTTCTCATGGAAATGCAAAGCTGATCCAATGTTAAAAAAATCTATCGTAACCATATCAACAGAAGAAAAACCATATGATTATCTTAATAGATATATAAAAATAATTTGACAAAATTAAACATCCATTTATAGATAAAACTCTCAGCAAACTAAGAATAGAAGGGGACTTCCTTAACCTTATAGAGGGTGTCTACCAAAAAACCCTACAGCTAGCATCATACTTAATGTGAAAGACTGAATATATTCCTGCTAAGATCTGGAATAAGACAAGGATGTCTGCTTTCAACACTGCTACTCAAAACTATACTTCCTAGCCAGTGTAACAAGACAAGAAAAAAATTGCAAAACACTGATGGAAGCCATTTTTTAAAAAACTAAATGAAGATGGCAATTCCCTGGAAGTCCAATGGTTAGGACTCAGTGCTTTCACTGCTGCGGGCCTGGGTTTGATCCCTGGTTGCGGAACCAAGATCCCACATGCCACTCAGTGTGGCCAGGAAAAAAAAAAAAAACTAAGTGAAGGGTGACTTTCAGATTTACAGCTCTACAGCCTGTCCTCCGTTGCTATAGGAAGGTCCTGCCTTATAATATGGCTCTTCTGTGAAGCCACATCTCCTTTGACACTCAGAAACCTAATCTGGTTCAAAAGAGCTTCTATTGCCAGACCTCAGTTCTCTTCAAAGGCTGCTTATAAACTACTCTCCACTGTCACCAAGGGACACAGTCCTTGCTTCCTAAGATGATGCACTGTGACTCCCCTGGACATTTTTCCCACCTTTTCTCTCTGCTTCCTCAAGAACACTCAAGCACTGTTCAGTCTTGGCCCCGTTTATAGTCTTAGGGTGGAGTCTTCTCCTTGTGGGACTGAATATTTGGAGATTTCTGAGACTGGCCAGCAAACTCATGATTTCCAGGCTAGTTGTGTCTTAGGGGGCCTTTACAGCTAATTTGGAATTTGAGTTTTCCGTATTTCTTAGTTCTGTTGAAAAAGTACTTATGGGTCCCTACCCCCCACCTCTTTATTTCTCCAAAAAGTTTCCAGTAGTGGAAAAATTCAGAACTATGGTGCTACTATGCATCTATTGGTCTCCAAAGATCCCATCTCTCTTTTGAACCCACTCTAATCAAGCTTCCCTCCACCACAGCTCCCCTGAAACTGTTCATGTCAGGGTCACCAATCCACGTCCACGCTGCAAACCCAAAGGCCAATTCTCAGTCCTTTTCTAATCTGTTGGGTCAGCAACATTTGACATAATTGACCGCTACTTCCCCTTGGAAACACTTCCTTTGCTTGGCTTCAGGACACCACGTTCTCCCACTTTTCCCGTCTACCTCACTTGCTGCTACTCCTCAGAATCCTTTGCTGGTTCTTTCCTCCCCAAAAGCTAAATGTGAAGAGTTCTCCAGTGTCCTCTCCCTATACTCATTCCCTGGCTAATCTCATGCAGTCTCACGGCTCTAAACACACATCTATATGTTAAAAACTCTCAAATTAGTATCTACAGTCTGGTCTTTTCCACTGAACTCCCGATTTGTATATCTGACTGTCTCTACCCCCCATTTTCACTTATATGTCTAATAAGGAACTCAAATTAATTTGTGAAAGAACTGATATTCACCCATAAATAGGCTCCTTATAAGGCCTTACCTACCTCAGTAAATGACAATTCTACCCTAAGTTACTTAGTCCAAAAACCCTGAGGTTACACTTGACTCCTTTCTCATACCTCACAACCAACCTGTCAATAAATCCCATCAGTTCTTCCTTCAAAATAAATCCAGATTCTGACCACTTATCATTACCTCAACTGCTCCATCCTGGTCCAAGCCACCATTAGCCATCACCAAGATTAATACTGGAATGCTGAATACAGCCTTCCCTCCATTTCTGGTAATATTTTTGCTCCTCCTCTCCAGCCTCCTAAATGGTCTCCTTCCAGCCTGTACCGCTGTACAGACTATTTTCCACCCAGCAGCCAAAATGACTTATAAAACATATGTCATATCACATCATTCATTTGCTCAATGTCCTCCAATGGCCTTCCAACTCACTCTAAGTCCAAGCAGAGTCCTACAGGGCTAGACTGCTAGGATTTGCATCTCAGCATTACTATGAAGAATCTGTACAACCTCAGGCAGGTGGTTTAATCTTTTTACATCTCAGTTTCCTCATCTATAAAATGTGTCTACCTCCTGAGCATGTAATGAGGATTTACAGACATTAACTCAATACTTAAGAAGTAACACACAGTAGGGTTCGACAAAGGTGAGCTGGCTGTTATTATTTTGTAGCCTAGCTCAACTCGTGAATTCAAGAAAAGTCAAATGCAGAGCATGACTCCCAAGACAATGAAATGTGAACCTGACTTGGTTTTACTTGGTGAAGACTTTTGTTGGAAAAAGGAAAAAAGAAAAAGACCTCTGTCTGTGGTATCAAATGCCCTCCTTATAAATGGGCACAAGTGAGCTCCCAAGGGGCAAGTCTTTGAGAAATTGAAAAAGAAATAAATATACATAGCCTGTCCACAAGAATGTCGTACTTTTCTGGGGTTCTGACTATACTCCCATCTCTATAAAACCCATTCACACTCATTACTTCCCGTTCTTTATATTTTTTTCTCCTCCGTATCTTTGGTTCTTGCTTTGTTTCTCTACCTGAACTTTCCTTTTCAGCCCTACCTGAGATAAAGCCTTCACCAACCCCTCATCTAGAAGTAACTCTTCCTTCTTCTATATTCCACAGCAGTCAGGATCTTTCTTATACTTTATAATTTATAAACTGCCTATTCTGTGGTTAGATAAGATTCTAGTTTTTTCTTTTTCTTAAACTTTGCATTCCCAACAATACCAAGTACTGTAAGTACCATCTGAATGGAATAGGGTTGTATGAAACAATCAGCATCATTCACAAAGACCACAGGCGAGCAGAACTGTCCTTACATTTTAGAAAAGCAGTTTAAGACAGAAGGATATGGACAGGGAAAAAAAGTCTAAGGAATATTCCTTAGGTTATCTGGGAGGAATAGCTATTATATGTGAACATCCCAAAGCAGACATGTCTCCCTGACTTCATGTAATCCTCCCTCTACAAACAAACTAAAAGCTAGGGTTTAATATGATATCACTTACATGTGGAATCTAAAATACGGTACAAATGAGCCTATCTACAAAACAGAAACAGACTCATAGACAGAGAGAAAAATATGGTTTAAAAAACAGTAAGAATGGGAAATCTTAGAAGCAAGGGAAAGCAGGAATGTTCAAGACAGGAAATCAGAGAGAGGCCTGGAAGGAGGGGGTTGCTAGCAGACCCGGGCACCACATGAGACTGGGCTCTAGAGACTGTTAAAAGCCGGCCAGTAACAGGTTCCTTTGGTGTCAGCAGTTCTAAGGATTCCAGAAACTTCAGCAGGGATCGACTGGGCTGAGCAACAGGGCAGGGCTGCAGGAGTATAATCTCCCTTCTGACTATGAGGCCCTCAAAAAGCTGAATAAAGTTTACCTTGATTCAAGCAGGCCTATCTGCCCCCAACCCCATGCGTGAAGGTGCCCCATACAAACACTCTATTCACATCCTCTGCCTTAACTGCCAATGCCTGAAATTCCTTTAAACAAAGAGAGAAAACATTTTCAATCCACATTCAAAGGAAAAATGACAACAATGCAACAGTCTGGCTAAGATAATACTGAGCTTAAATAAGTTTCAGTTAATCACCCTACCAAGGGGGACCCCTTTGGAGGAGGAGGGAGGAACTAATGGTTTACTGAGGCCGACTAAGTGTTGTACTGTCCACAGACAGTACGTGGGTTTAAATCAATGTGTGTAATTTCCAATGTTGTAATCTATATACATTTATTGAATGACTTAAGAAACAAACCTAAGTAGATCATCTATCGGACCTTCCCCTGTGTTCACAGAGGGAGAAGCTAAAAGTAAAAAGAGCATCAGATCACCATCACCCAGGGATAAAAATCATAGAAGAGAGAAAAGGAAAAGAGCTGAGGACACAGTAGCGGAGAAACTATACATTTCCACACTAACTCAAATCATGTTTACTCTCCCATGAAAAAAGAAAAATGAGAAGCAATACAGACCAGTGGTTAAAATTACTGGAGCCAGACTGGGTTTAAATCCTAGCTTTGCCACTTACCAGTTATGTGACACTGGGTAAATGACTTCACTTCTCTGTGCCTCAGTATCTTCATCCCTAAAATGGGTAACTACACCTATTTCATTGGGTTATTGTGAGAATCAAATGAGTTAATATAAGTAAAGTGCTTAGAACAGTACCATAGTACATGCAATTTAAATATTAACTGCAATTTGTAATACTATGAGTATTATTCTTACTATGATCTGAGGTATCTGGCCTGAATCTGTTAACTCAGGAAGTCCTATCATTATACAGAAGTACCCTGTTCTCAGCAGACTCACTAATGGGAGTATTTCTATAAACAAGGGCCATCAGCAGAGAAGAGGTTTGTTAGTACAGAAAACTCCTGATTACCTGGGGAATAATTAAATAGATGTTAGGTACCAGACTCCTCATTCCTCTGCTAGTTTTTTCTGGTTAATAAGTTATTCTTTTTTCATAACGTGAGGGGTGAGAGGAGGTGTCAAAAGTGAGACAAGGTTTCTGATGGTGACGACCTCCTCACGAGAACATGCCTCTCGCAAAGGTTCTCCTTCATCCCTCTCCAGAAGAGGAGAAGAGGAAACACAAGAAGCAGCGCCTGGTGCAGAGCCCCAATTCCTATTTCATGGATGTGAGATGCCCAGGATGCTATAAAACCACCACCGTCTTTAGCCATGCGCAAACAGTGGTTTTGTGTGTTGGCTGCTCTACCGTCCTCTGCCAGCCTACAGGAGGAAAAGCAAGGCTTACAGAAGGGTGCTCCTTCAGATGGAAGCAGCACTAAAAGCCCCGGGAATCAAGATGAATGGGAAAACATCCCAATAAACACATTTGGGATACGTCCAAAAAAAAAAAGAGACAAATGGGATTCCCCTGGTGGCACAGTGGTTAAGAATCCGCCTGCCAATGCAGAGGACATGGGTTCCATCCCTGGTCCGGGAAGATCCCACATGCAGCAGAGCAACTAAGTCCGTGCACCACAACTACTGAGCCTGCACTCTAGAGCCCACGAGCCACAACTACTGAGCCCACGTGCTGCAACTACTGAAGCCCGCGCACCTAGAGTCCATACTCCTCAACAAGAGAAGCCACGGCAATGAGAAGCGCACGCACCACAACGAAGAGTAGCCCCTGCAGGCCACAACTAGAGAAAGCCCATGCACAGCAATGAAGACCCAACACAGCCAAAAATAAAATAAATCAATTTATTTTAAAAAAAAAATGAGGGCTTTCCTGGTGGCGCAGTGGTTGAGAGTCCTCCTGCCGATGCAGGGGACACGGGTTCGTGCCCCGGTCCAGGAAGATCCCACATGCCGCGGAGCGGCTGGGCCCGTGAGCCATGGCCGCTGAGCCTGTGCTCCACAACGGGAGAGGCCACAACAGTGAGAGGCCTGCGTACCGCCAAAAAAAAAAAAAAAAAGAGAGACACAAAGCATAAACTAGTGCATTCTGATCATGCTGCCAGTTCAAATGACTTGGCTGGTGGAGAACATGGCAACACTAGCTTAGATAAAACTTTCAGATACACTCCATGCCTTATACAACAAGGGACTGAGACCAAGAGGAACTTGGAACAAGCATTCACAATAAAATCCTATGATCTCACACCTTAAAACTTAGAGGAGAGTTTGCTACACTGAGGTGTGTATGGTGAACATCAGACAAGCTTCACTTTCCTAAATCAAAGTTTGGGCTTTGGTTTTTAGGAAAAGCTATTTAGAAATAGGACCACAGAGAATATATCTCAGACAACATGAAAACAAGAAAAAGGAAATTTTTCTAATACAGGAAGAAATGGATGAAGAAATAGAAAATTAATTGGCGGCAGGAGAGGCACGCTTTCAATTTTATTTTATAGAGACTATATATATAGTGTGTTTATTCTGATAGGTTGTCTCTCACAGATACTTGCTCTTATTGATTCACAAAGAAAAAAAAAATTGGGGACCTCTGAACGCTTAAGACTGATTTTTGAGAGGTATTCTATTTACCAAGAAGAAAGAAACACAGTAAACACACACTATTTATCAGGCAGAAGCAAGGCATTTTATACCCATTATCTCAGTTCATGCTCATAATAACCCTGTGAATACATACGAGAAAAGCGAAGCAAAGAGAAACAAGTAAATTGCTCCAAAGTAACACTACCTAGAAATGACGGAATAAACTCAGGACTGTTTTGATCCGAAGCTCATGGATGCTCTGTGTACTTCACTTACTGCCTAAGGCATGACAGACAGATCTTTTAATATCCACTTGCCTGAATGTTAATGTCTGCCCACAGAAGTAAGTGGGAGCGCTGGAGTAGAGAACACCGGACGATTCAGCATCATTCCGAAGCGCTATGTTTCTTCGACTGCTCAGACTGTACCCCTCAAAGCCAGCTGTCCACTCTTTTTAAAAAGCAAAGATATTGTAAATTGTTAGAATCTTTTGGGGAATATCTTCAACACAGGCACATTAAATAAAACTTGGAAGTGGAAGACGCTACTTAGGGTTCATGGGCAAGTTCAATGAAAGGAAAAATTCAGTGACAGGGTGTCATGGTCAATCCTACCAATCACAAGAAAGATTTCAGTCTCTTCCTACACATTTTTGGCAAGGAAGATCAAATAAGTGTTATCTCTTACCTAATAAAATCACGTTTGAGCTTATTCCAACCTGATTAAGAAGTAATTAACCGAGTCTAAATCTTTTTTTTTTTTTCTAAATCCTTAAAAAAAGTTATATAGGAGAGGTCAATTTTGGATTGTAAGACTTCTAAGAAAAAGCCTCTATCAAGATATACGTTGAAGGTTTGGGTCGAATGTTGCAGTCTTCTAATGCAATATTTAAACTCTGTGGTTTTAGGGATGCTTATAATCCTGCCTGGCACTATTCGGGGACTCTGAAGATAAGAACGAATGAAAATTTCTCAAAATTCACATGAAGCAATTTGAGCAGGAAGTAAAAGACATATTCCATGTTATTCTCCATCAATTCAGGGTTTATCCTTAGGAAAAAGGGTTGTCAGTGTGCTGCCTTTAGCACAGGATACGTGTACTCATACACAGTTAAGCTTCAGGAGTGAGAAGGCAACAGCATACCATGAGGCACCAGCGTGGAATGACCTATCTGGGGGACACTCCAAGGACTCCACTCCTGTCGGCCATCTCCTCGGGCGCAGACTCTGAACTGATAATCAACATTGGGGTCTATGTGCAATACTATGAATTCAGTTTCAGAGCCTACATACACGTCCTCAAAATGACTGGAAGTACATTTACGGAACTGCAGCCTGTAATCTTGGGCGGTAAAGTCGTCATCCACCTGAGGAGAAAGGCTTTACGTTAGGTAAACGTCAGAGAATAACTTCTCTCAGCATCACTACTTAGGAACTTTGAATGGGAGCATTTGGGGCCAAGCATACAGGTCCACATGCTGAATACAGGTTCTTCTCAGGAAGGTCAGAGGAAACGTGCCATTATTATTTCCCTTGTTTTCCTTATTGAACCATGTGTTTTATAACCCCAGTCTGATATGAAGAAAATGTGCTTCCTCTGAAGCAATGGCATGACTTCTAAACAATTAATGCCAAAGATAAGACATTCAAAATTCAAAGACAAGTATCCCAAAACTACATTATTCATATAACCAAGAGAGAGCTAATATCTGAAATATATAAAGGACTCCTTAAAATTAATAGAAGACAGGGCTTCCCTGGTGGCACAGTGGTTAAGAATCCACATGCCGATGCAGGGGACACGGGTTCGTGCCCCGGTCCGGGAAGATCCCACATGCCGCGGAGCGGCTGGGCCTGTGAGCCGTGGCCGCTGAGCCTGCGCGTCTGGAGCCTGTGCTCCGCAACGGGAGAGGCCACAACAGTGAGAGGCCCACATACTGCAAAAAAACAAAAAACAAAAAAAAAAGAAAATAGTTTCCAGAAGCTGACCACCCACCTCTGAATGATGTTATCTGTCAACAGCCGAGACATCATGACTCATCTGGACATGGTTTTTATCTAAAATATGGTAATTCACACGTATAATATGATTAAATATACAAAATTTTTGGCAATGCTAAGAGTGTGAAAAAACCATACTTTAAAACTTTATTTCAGAGGTATTAGTTCAGTGTTGAACAGAAAAATATCCAACACCCAATATTCACTATCACCTTCTGACTTTTCTAATTCTGAACGATCCTCAAGTCACCAAGCGTTAAGTTTGGGAAATATGTGATGGGAAACATTTCGATACAGAGATTTCATAAAGTACCTTCGAAAGTGTTTTTCCCAACTGGAAGAGCTACCTCAGTTCAGGTTCCCTGTGACCTTAGTTGTAAAGCAAAGGGCACTTTTGTTCATGCAGAGAAGAAGACATTCAAAGGCAACTAATAAAAAAAAATCGTAAAGGCCCCCAACTCTCAAATCCATAATGCTGAAGCCATTTCTACAGTCCTGAATTACGTACCTTACACCATCGTACGATGATGCCTCCGGGTTTCTCTATCAATTCTTCTATCTGTACTGGTGGGCGAGACGCTACCGTTCCATGCTTGAAAATATGGTCTTTCACTATGTTAAGAATTGAGTCATCCAACTGAGCAGATAAGCAAGGCACATCAACCAGTAAAGGCACCTCTGGTAAGCTGAGGAAACAAAGCTCATGTGTTTATAAGGCTTTTAACTGAGTTAAAAATACAAGGGAGTATAGCCTTGAGAAACTGCAAATCACTATGCTGTACACCTGAAACGTATACAACACTGTAAATCAACTATATCTCAATTTTTTAAAAAATAACAAGGAATATTTTATTTACTTATTTTTGGCCGTGCTGCACAGCTTGTGGGATCTTAGTTCTCAGACCAGGGATCAAACCCAGGCCCTCAGCAGTGAAGGCATGGAGTCCTAACCGCTGGACCGCCACGCAATTCCCCAACAAAAAATACTGTAGATCAGTCGTATACTGTAACAGTGCAGAAGCCCCCAGTAAATAATGCTAATGGCAGTGGGGGTTTTGCAAGACATTACATTAAAATTCTCTTCCCAAATAAATAAAAGGAACGAGAGAAAATGGGTAGGATCACAATTGTTAAGTTTATAGCAAAAGATCTGGTTTACTGAGCTATGATGCAGGTTTGTTTGTTTTAATTGAAGTGTAGTTGATTTACACTGTCGTGTTCATTTCTGCTGTACAGCAAAGTGATTCAGTTATACATATATATACATTCTTTTTTATATTCTTTTCCCTTATGGTTTATCACAGGATATTGAATATAGTTCCCTGTGCTATACAGTAGGACTTCGTTGTTTGAGCTATGACTTTGTTCAGATTTTTTTAAATTAACAGTTCTCTTACACATTAGGATTGTAGAAAATCGGCAGTAATTCTATACCAGAGATTACAATCACAACTATTTCATACTAGTAATACTGGTAATGGGCAGTGAAAACTTGAGAAATACATTTTCTATATCCCTGAATCCGAATTTTTAACAGGCGAAAAGAAAAAAAGAAAAGCAGACAGCTTAAGCCCAAGAGACACTAACACTTTTACCTGTCCAACTGGATGTGTGAGGCCTTTTTGGTAAAGCTCCACAGTTTTTCATTCTGTTCTCCTACACCACCCAGAATGGCGATCTCACCTACAATCAGGAATAAGAGAACTAGTACAGGGAAAAATGGTCACGTTATAAACTAATCAACACAACCCGTGTCTAAGTGGGTCTCTGGTTCTCTTGAAAACAATTCTTAAGTGATGTCACAAATTCCCCAAAAGTAAACGTAGAAACTATTTTAGGGACTTACCTGGTGGCGTAGTGGTTAAGAATCCGCCTGCCAATGCAGGGGACACGGGTTCAAGCCCCTGCCTGGGAAGATCCCACATGCCGTGGAGCAACTAAGCCTGTGCGCCACAACTACTGAGCCTGCGTGCCACAACTACTGTGCCCGCACACCTAGAGCCCGTGCTCCACAACAAAGAGAAGCCACTGCAATGAGGCCCACGCACCACAACGAAGAGTAGCCCTCGCTCGTCGCAACTAGAGAAAGCCCGCGTGCAGCAATGAAGACCCAATGCAGCCAAAAATAAACAAACAAATAAATAAATAAACTATTTTAGAAACAACTTTAAGGTTAAACGCAAGAGGAAGGGGGTACACAATGACAACATTCTGCCAGAGATGAAAGATTCTGCTCTACAAATGGAAACTTGATTTGTCAACCAATTTTATGCAAGGCATAAGTCCCAGGGACCTCTTCCCATCTCCCCTACAGAATCTTTATCAACTCCAATAGGAGTCAGTGCAAATATTATCCTGACACAAGCAATAGGGTGAAGGGTCATATAAAGGAAATATTATATAAAGTCATAAGAAAATGATCAACATCTCTGTCCTTCCACAGCCCTAAAGAACACTACTAGAACTGTTTCCCATCTCAGTATACCCTGGAGTTACTCAAGTGTTTTGAGACCATATGACATGACCTTCCCCCCTTACCAAAAGGAAAACAGACACACTGAACACTGCCTCAAAATCCTAAAAATTTCATAAATAAGTTTTTAATCCCTCGGGAAGGGAGGGGAGGAAAATGTTTGAAATTTAAAACATTTCTGAAGTATTAAAAAATAAATCAGATGCTGCCACAAGCATGTATGTGCCTCAAAGGATTTATTTTCTAAAATAAAAACATTGGTCAAGCCTCGTGGTGATTGGTATACACTCCTGACCTGTGCTGAACTGCTGCTGAGTTTGTTTCCAAATGCTAAGCGCCCAGGGAAAGACATTCTGAAGTCCTGCTAAAAATAATTTTCTCAAAGGCACTGTTATTGTCAGTGGCAAATAAACACTTCTCCTTGAAGATAAGACAAAAATGTAATTAGTGTGTAAAGATAACATTAGTACTATATTCTAAGTGGGACCAAAACGGGGACTAACTTCCAGCTGGAGTGACAGAGCTGGGAGCCAGCCACGCACTTTTCATCCTATGCCACTCACAGCACTCATCAAAGAACCGATGGTATTCAGTCTCCTTCCCTGGATCCTTTTTCCTCAACGCCCTTTTAAATACTGACGTCCCTCAGAGTCCCACCTTCTGTAGCCTTCTCTTCTCATATTGTACACTATCTCTTGATGATTTTACTTATTCCCATGGATTCAGAGGTGACATACACACCATTCACTGCCATATTGACATCTCAAGGTATGATCTCTCTCCTAAGCATCACACCCACATTCCCAACTCCTGGCATCTCCGGCACCTTGAACTAACATACCCCAAACCAACTGTCTAACTACCCACCCTCCCCCTTCATGTTCTGTGTCAGTCAACGGCACAATTCACCGGTCGTCTAAAATCACGCTGGGTTGGGTCATCCTAAATTCTTCTCTTTCTCCTCCATCCTATAACCAGGCAATCACCAATAATCAACACTTATGGCTCAGTAAGATCACCATTAATTCTATCTCCAAAATATCTTTTTTTTAATTTTACATTTATTTATTCATTCAGTCACTCATTCATTCATTTTTGGCTTTGTTGCTGCGCATGGGCTTTCTCCAGTTGAAGTGAATGAAGGGCTACTCTTCATTGCAGTGCACAGGCTTCTCACTGCAGTGGCTTCTCTTGTTGCAGAGCATGGGTTCTAGGTGCATGGGCTTCAGAAGCTGTGGTGTGTGGGCTCTGTAGTTGTGGCTCATGGGCTCTAGAGCGCAGGCTCAGTAGTTGTGGCGCACGGGCTTCACTGCTCTGCGGCATGTGGGATCTTCCCGGACCAGGGATGGAACCCATGTCCCCTGCAGTGGCAGGCAGGTTCTTAACCACTGCACCACCAGGGAAGTCCCTCTGAAAAATCTTAAAACCAGCTCTGCTTCATCTTCACCTGTCACCATCTCCCATCGCTGCCTATCTGACTGCTGCCACAACTTCCTCATCGGTCACTTTTACTTCCTTACAACCTCTAACACAGTCTCCAAACTGTGGGCAGTGTCGTTTTTAAAAAATGCAAATCTAACTGTGTAACTCTGCTGCCTAAAATACTGCATTCAATATCTCCCAGATATGCCATTCACTTTACTCTTGACGTTACTTCTGCTTCCAATCGTGCTGTGACCTCCTTTTCTTCCTTTGTCTGCTTGATGAATTTCTTCAAGCCTCGGTGGAACTCCTCCTATAGAAAGCCATCCTACACTCTTCCAGAGGTAAGCGTTTCCCCTTCTGTGCTCCCGTGAGGTCTTAGATCTCTCTCATCGTGTGTGCTTCTATCACTGGGCTGTGAACCCCAAAGGGCAGAACTTATTACCTTTTTATTTAATGTACCTGACAAAGACCTACAGGAGGGAAGGAGGGGAGGTAGGTAGATGTGGAGACAGGAAGGCAGCAAGGCAAGAACCGAGCATGATTTAACCAAAATAACTGACTAAAGTTAGGGATATAACCAGTGCAATTTCAGGAGTCAACACCAATCCTACTCGTTAATCTCTAAAAAGAATGATGGCATTAAATCCTATAGACCATTGACACTCCGAAAAATATGCGAACAGACTCAAAGTGACCGTGAAATCACTGTGTTAACAGAACCATGAGAAAAATCCTTATTTTGTAAATGATAATTTACTCCATATTTTGTAAATGATTATAATTAGTACATTAATTGCATTTACCCTAGGATACCTCACTGTACACCTGTCATCCTATATCACAAACTGTCCCAAGGTACGCATGGCCTAAGCACCCCACAGCTGGCAGGAAGCCTGTTGGAACCCTGAGATACCAGCAGTGTCAATCTGAATGTGCTGTGTTTAACAGGCTCCCTGGACTCCCCACCTTCTTTTTTTTTTTTTTTTTTTTTTTGCGGTACACGGGCCTCTCACTGTTGTGGCCTCTCCCGTTGCGGAGCACAGGCTCCAGACGCACAGGCTCAGCGGCCATGGCTCACGGGCCCAGCCGCTCCGCGGGCATGTGGGATCTTCCCGGACCGGGGCACAAACCCGCATTCCCTGCATCGGCAGGCGGACTCTCAACCACTGCGCCACCAGGGAAGCCCTCCCCACCTTCTTGGACTAAGTCCGCTGCAGTGTTAACTCCGTGCTCTATCAGCTTCTGGCAGTCATCTAGTGGTTTAATGGTCTCCTGTTCAATGGTGTCCACCTCTTGCAAAAGGGTCACCAATCGCTCATCCAGGAGCTTCCCAAGGGTTCCTTTCAAATCGTTAAAATGCTGTTTGAGGACATCTCTCGTCTGGGATGCACTCTCTTTGATCTGAAAAGAAATAACATAAACTCAGAATCAGAATCTCTAGAAGGGGCTAATCCACAGGCATCACCCCTAATAATCTCAAGGCACTACACAACCATCACCTTCCATTCAATGATAAACCAAATGTGATTCATTTGTGCAAACTTGCAGACTTCCATAGAGTTGGCCTTCAGGTGAGACAGAATGGTCCCATCATTCACAACTATGTCAATCTGGCTAAGTTAATTAAACACATCATGCCTCAATTCCCTTATTTGTCAAATGAGTATAACAATGCTCGCTTCATGGAGTTGCTGCAAGGATTAAATAAAAATAGTCTATGTACCACACTTGGTAGAACAACGGGCACACTTGTTCTCAATAAATAAATCTTAGAAATAAATATTATCTGCACAAAGTAGTTCTCAGAAATAATACGTTTCAGTACCAAAAAAAATTAAATTAAGAAATTAAAATTCATTTTACTGAAAAGCAATAAAGAAACGGTAGATTAAAAAACCACAATACAGGAACTTCCCTGGTGGCGCAGGGGTTAGGAATCCGCCTGCCAAAGCAGGGGATACAGGTTCGAGCCCTGGTCCGGGAAGATCCCACATGCTGCGGAGCAACTAAGCCTGTGCACCACAACTAGTGAGCCTGTGCCCTAGAGCCCACGAGCCACAACTTCTGAGCCCACATACCACAGCTACTTAAGCCCGCGCGCCTAGAGCCCGTGCTCTGCAACTAGAGAAGCCACCGCGATAAGAAGCCTGCGCACCGCAACGAAGACAGAACACAGCCAAATAAATAAATAAATTTATATTAAAAAAAGGAAGAATAGCTATAAAAAAAACACAATACAAAAAAAATCACTTCATGGACAACATGCCCTCATTATGGTAAAAGAAAACTAAGAATTTATTCACAATCCGAAAGGTTCAGAGGAGGCAGAAGACAGATGTTCAGGAAAAACACACCTTCTGGGACAATGACTTCATCCTTTTTCAATCATGGTCCTCTCTGCGAATCTTAATGAGAGGTTTATGAACCTTCTTCCCAGAAAAATGAATAAACCCTACCCAAAAGACAGTTATTGAATTTCAGAGATTGCAAATTCCCTCAGATCCCAACCATGGCTCGCTCAGAGCAGTAATTCTGAAACTTGCTTTGCAGAAGAATCACGTATCATACAATTGCATCCTGTTATAGTTTAGATGGCAGGGCTCCATCCCAGAACCAGCTTGGAGAAGGGGCTGGGGGAGCGTATGGGCAGAGTTCTTTTTCACAAGGACACCTGTGACTCTGCAGCCCACACGCTGAGAGACACTACCCTAGGTCCACAGAGCCCATATTAAGAACTGCTGTTCTAGAAGATATAACAGGAAAATCTTTACATCTCACAGATATTCTGAAAACAAGTCAGTTGTCTATATAGACACCGGATTTTTTTTTTTAAGAATACAGATAAGACACAATTCACTTTTTCTCACTTAACAGGAAAATTCTAACTATAAGCCAAACATTCAGTTGAATTAAAGCAAACTCATACTTTACTTTGCAGATATTATATTAGTTTCCTAAGACATGTTATGTTTACTACCCTAACCCTTTGCTAACTTGATCTTAGCAGGAGCATTTAACATCCCAGAAAAATACACCAAGAAAAGAACATATCAAAATATGGATAAAGTACAATATTTCAACAGTTAATAGAGAAATTTAGAAAACTTTCTATTCTCTAACACTAAAATTAAAAACAATACAAAACTGTTGTCCAGAAATGTTCACAACCATGTAAAAACAAAAGATGCCCACATCTAAGGACTACAAAGAAACACAGGGGGAAAAAAAGGTTTGATTGGCTGGGGTGAGGAGATCACAGAAACAATTTTTTTCCCCTTTTGACATTAATGTAAGTTATGATGGTATATGTGCGGTAAGTGAAAGAATTTCTTAAATCATAAAGAAAAAGAGAAATCCTAATTTAAGTTTAATTGTTAACTAATCTCTGTAAAGTTACTAGAGAACTTCTAAACCCAAGACGAAGTTTAAAAAATATCAGGGGGCGGGTATATTCAAAATCTCCTTGATCTGGTGCACCACCAACTGTGGGATCCTTGAGAATCAGGCCCTAACATACATAGCACCTAGCAAATAAATGTTCAATGAAATTAAGTTAATCGTGTATGTTTTTAAGACCTTTTAAAAAGAACCAGGAAAAGAATGCCTTATGATTTTGATATATCTCACCTGGAATATTGTTAGAAATGCAAAATCTCAGGCCCCACCCAGAATTACTGGATCAGAAGCTGCATTGGTAACAAGATCCCCAGGTGATTCATACCGGCCTTACAGATACCAGAGTAAATGAAGACAATGTGTTGGCGCACCCTCACCACCGGGAGGAAATTCTGCAGTCGAGCGCTGTACCAGTGAGGTCCTATCTCCCTCTTCAGCGGACACCGCACACACAGGAAGTGCATTAGTTAGGTAAAGTCAATTTCCTCTTTAGGAAGAATTCAAAAGCTCCTTCAACTGCTGCAGAGCTCCACTACGTTTTGTTTTTGTTTCAGAACCTCAGAAAAAAAGGAAGTGTGTGAGCACAAAGCAGTGAGAGGGCCAGCGAAGGGAGAATCCATTTCCAAATCCACCTCCTGCAATTTCATTATAAATTTGACTCCTTTTTGTTCATAGATACCCGACCACTGCTGTTCCAAACTTGACACTACCTTGGCATCATTTTCTTCTCCCTGAAACAGTTCATAATTCAAAGCCACAGCCACCTTTAATTGAATCATGTAACTAATCAAGTTCATTCGCTTGGCTTTTAATAAAACTAATTTTAAAATGCAAACTTTGCTGCTGAGTGAATTTCTTCATATTTGAGGTGGTACCATGGTCCATTGAGTGTTATAGCTCACTCAATCTTCCCAACAACACTGAGAGGTAGGTCTGTATTGTCTACGTTGAAGAAAGTAAAGCTCAAGGAAGTCAAATAACTTCCCCACGGCTTCCCAGTGCCAGAAACAGTGCGACTCCAAGGACCATGGTCTGTCCACTACACCAAGCTGGTTAGTGCTTACAGACCCCATTTTAAAGCATTCCCATAAACCGGTAAATTATGTATTGGATGAAGACATTTCCTGCTGCAATGTGTATTTCTTGTCCTTGCATAAAGAATCATGTGGTAGATTCCATATATGTGTCAGCATATGGTATCTGTCTTTCTCTTTCTGACTTACTTCACTCTGTATGACAGACTCTAGGACCATCCACCTCACTACAAATAACTCAATTTCATTTCTTTTCATGGCTAAGTAATATTCCATTGGATATATGTGCCACATCTTCTTTATCCACTCATCTGTCGATGGACACTTAGGTTGCTTCCATGTCCGGCTATTGTAAATAGTGCTGCAGTGAACACTGGGGTACATGTCTTTCTGAATTACGAATTTTCTCAGGGTATATGCCCAGTAGTGGGACTGCTGGGTCATGTGGTAGTTCTATTTTTATTTTTTTAAGGAACCTCCATACTGCTCTCCATAGTGGCTGTATCAATTTACATTCCCACCAACAGTACAAGGGAGGGAGATGCAAGAGGGAGGGAATATGGGGATATATGTATACATATAGCTGATACACTTTGTTATACAGCAGAAACTAACACAACATTGTAAAGCAATTATACTCCAATAAAGATGTTTAAAAAAAAAATGTGGTAGACAACCACTCAGGGCAAAACAACTGTGATGGTTTGTAACAAAGTAAATTTAAGAAAAATACAAATGATACACAACTCAAGGTCTCAGAAGGGAAACTGTAATATACATTGTTTATGTTGATTAACAATATTCAGAACGAATTTTCTACTAAAACCTCTCCTGTAACAATAGACCATTAAATCTTATTTACAAAGTTTCCACTGCAGTTGACTCTAATTCCAAAGCAACTGTATTTTTAAAGTTTTAACATGAGGATAAGTTCTCAAAATGCCAAAAAGTCATCAAGATTATACATCAATACTAAGCCATGCAAAAGCCTAGAAAATATATACTTCACAGCCCTCCAAGACAACAGTGACGGATATTTTCTAGAGTTTAGCTACTAAAATGTCATAAGATCTACCTAGAATCTGATTTAAGACACCTCTGGTCTTAAGTGGCAATATACAGTTGCTCTATCTATAACACAACATAACGTGTGTGTGTTTCAGGAAATTAAGTAACTGGAATCTCCTCTACCTCCTCTGAAACATGCATTTTCATGACTTTATAGAAGAAAAGAATTTTTATCCTCCAAGGGTAATCTAAGAATTTATTTTCCCAATTGTTTTGCTTACAGGAAACTAACTAAAACTATTTTAAAATTAGAGACTGTCTTTACACACTATTAGCTAACAAGAACATAGGGATCAAAAATAAAAGACAAAGATAAAAAATAGTCAACTGAAATTGAAGAAGCTAACCAAAATGTTTCTTCTCAGTTCATATGAAATGTACTGCATTAGCTATGTGTCTTCACACTGACACCAAGATATTAGTCATTAAAAATAAAATGGCAATAATAACAATACAACAGCAGCTCCCACCTACTGAACACCTACTGTGTACCAGGAACTTATACCCATGGTCTCATTTAAATTCTACCACAACCCGATGAAAAGCTAGTCAAGTGGCAGGAAATCTGAACTGTCTGCTTCGTGTATGGACTCACATGTGCTGCTACATTTCCTTCTTGTCTCTTACAGTTAGGCTTTCTGTTTTTTTAAAAAATATTCATTTATTTATTTGGCTGCACTGGGTCTTAGTTGCGGTATGCAGGATCTAGTTCCCCGACCAGGGATCAAACCCGGGCCCCTGCATTGGCAGCGTGGAGTCTTAACCACTGGACTACCAAGGAAGTCCCTACAGTTATGTTTTTTTAAAACATGCTTATTAAAACTTTCAAAAAGAAAATCTTGATTATATTACTTGGTAGTCTGTTACATTAATGGCCCCAATGAACCAGGAACCATGCCTTGTGGTACTCATATCCTCATGCAGACCTCTCCCCTAGACAGGAGGCTGGGCTGGTGACTAGCAATGCAGTCACATGTGCATCGTTATAGAGTGGAACTGAGCTGTGCCAGCTCCAGGCCTCAGCCTTAAGACTACCTGGCAACTTCTACTTCTGCACTGCAAGAATTCCTGAGCCACTGTGTAAGAAGCACGGCTATCAGGGCTTCCCTGGTGGCGCAGTGGTTAAGAATCTGCCTGCCAATGCAGGGGACATGGGTTCAAGCCCTGGTCCAGGAAGATCCCACATGCCGTGGAGCAACAAAGCCCGTGTACCACAAGTACTGAGCCTGTGCTCTAGAGCCCGCGAGCCACAACTCCTGAAGCCCGTGTGCCTAGAGCCCATGCTCCACAATGAGAGAAGCCACCGCAACGAGAAGCCCGCGCACCGCAATGAAGAGTAGCTCCCCCTCAACACAACTAGAGAAAGCCCGCGTGCAGCAACAAAGACCCAACGCAGCCAAAAATAAATTAATTAATCTAAAAAAAAAAAAAAAAGAAGCATGGCTATCTTTCTTGAGAGAACAAGGGGGAGAAGAGTGAGAGGGGTGGGAGGAAGAGTGTGGGAGGGAGAGAGCTTGGCATCCAGGCTCAGCCATGCCAGCATTCCAACTGAGTCCTACTACTACTTAAGGCTCCACACAGGTAAGTAAATGTTCTATCTTGAACACTCCAGCCTCAGCTGCCATCTGACTGCAATTACATGAGAGCTGCCAGCAAAATCAGAACTGCCCAACTGAGCCCTGGTTAATCCGCCGAACACTAAGCAAATTGTTGCCTTTTAAGCCATTGTGCTTTGGCATAGTTTATTATGTAGTGACAAATAACCAAATCATGATAAAACAAATGTTTAATTCTTGCTTATCTGCATTAGTGAATAGGGTGCCTATAATCAAGACTACGAACAATCTAAAAAGAATGTCTGCAAAATCACACCCACAACATTCATAAAAGCATTCATTCTATATTTATTGAGGTCTAGTGCCAGGAACTGGGGTTATAAAGATGAATAAGGCATGATCCTGACCTCAAAAAACTATCATTCTAGTAAAGGAGACAGTTGCATGCACATGTAACTATAGTAAAAAGTACTAAGTCCTTATGTAAGTGAGACAGCCACAAACCCATCAGAGCTCAAAAAGGTCATTCTGCTGGGAAAGAGAGTAGGAGACATTTAAAGAATAAGTTACCAGTTGGAGAAGTAGGGGAGGTCACCTTGAATAATAATAATATTTGGTGGCATTATTTCTATGGCTAGTATTTATTAAGCAGTTCATATGTCCCAGGCATCGTGCTAAACGTTTTACATACATTTCTCATTTTAATTCCCACACTGGCCAAGTAAAGTAGGTACTATCCTTATCTACATTGTACAGATAGGGAAGTGAGGCGTCAGGAAAGTTAAGTTTCTCAAGGTCTCACACCTAATAGGGGCAAATGCAAAAAAAGTAAAATAACTGCAAATATAAATGATTCATGGATACCCCTCAAAAATAAAAGCCTGTCCCAGGAATTCCCTGGTGGTCCAGTGGTTAGGACTCGGCGCTTTCACTGCCAGGGCCCAGGGGCCTGGGTTCGATCCCTGGTTGGGGAACTAAGATCCCACAAGTCATGCAGTATGGCCAAAAAAATTTTAAAATAAAAATTAAAAAAAGTCTGCCCTACATTTGTTTGGCTTTAGATCACAAATTAGCCATATTATTTACCAGGTTTCTAGTAATAAGAACAGTTCTTCTCTATCAAATTTAAATTTACATTACACTCTATATTGAAAAAAAAGTCTACACAGAGAGAAACTGGGTTCCTCTGTGACACTCACACACTTTTTGAGGTTAACATTATAGATTCTGAATGCTTGTTTAAATTCTCATTTATATCCTACATTTCAAGTGAGGTTTGGACTCAACAAGCAGCTTTCAGAGTGTCGTGTTTAAAGACAATTTGTGAAAAGACTTAAAAAAGGATGACTGAAAAGCCAATGTAAATATGTGGTTTTTGCACACAAATATATGTGCAGCTTTTTCCCTTGGTAGTTGATTATTTAATGTTGCTTCTAGAGTTTTGCTTCCAGTATTTTGGCATATTTGAGTCAATACATTTTCAGCCTACCACCAACAAATGCTCCGTAAGTACCTATGTAATAGACTATTCACCTCTGCATTAAAAATTAGACTGTACGTGGGAAATTTTTCATAATGCTTATGATATAATGCTAACCAAAAGAAAACAACAAATATAAAGTTGCATATACAGCAGTCTTTCAATTTGGCAAAATAATATGTCTAGAAGGATACACCAAAATGCTAACAGTGGTTGTCTGTAAGGAGTAGAATTATGGGTGATTTTCAGATTATTTCATCTGTTCTTGGTTTTCCCCAGCTCCAGATTTAACCTTTTCTTAGGACACTATAATAGGGGCATTTTAAGTACTACTGCAGTAACAGATTATTTTCAAACAGATTTTTTGGACTGTTTTGAAAACGGGTAACAGAAGGGGAAGTGGGAGATAAAAGAAGCAATAACAGCTTTCTTTTCTTTGCTGAGCTACTAAGACTTCCTGCCCTGTTTTTCTGAAATAACTTTTTTCCCCCCACTGAGTTCTCTATCTGTTCCAGTCCTTAACTAGTATGCTACGTGTTTTCAAATCCTGTGAGAATAATGATCTATGGAGAACCTGGTATTGTACATTAGGAATATCAAAGTTCCTAATAAGATCTTCAAAAAATTATCTGAAATCAACTATTAAAAAATTGAAAACAAAATACTATTAGAGGGCTTCCCTGGTGACGCAGTGGTTGAGAATCCACCTGCCAAGGCAGGGGACACAGGTTCGAGCCCTGGTCTGAGAAGATCCCACATGCTGCAGAGCAACTAAGCCCATGCACCACAACTACCGAGCCTGCGCTCTAGAGCCTGCGAGCCACAACTACTGAGGCCTGCGTGCCTAGAGCCCGTGCTCCGCAATAAGAGAACCACTGCAATGAGAAGCCCGGGCACCGCAATGAAGGGTAGCCCCCGCTCGCTCCAACTAGAAAAAGCCCAGGTGCAGCAACGAAGACTCAACGCAGCCAAAAATAAAAATAAATAAAATAAATAAATTAAAAAAAAATACTATGAGAGACAAATTGTCACAATACAGATGTTAAGACACGCTAGGGCAAGTGCTGGCTCGAGATCGTCAATTATTCACTTGTCTGTCACTGCATAATTATCTAAACCCATGCTATTTCAAACAGCGTTTTAATCTTGAGGATAAACCACAGCAGTTTACAACAACACACCTACGGTTCAGGATAAACTACAGAAATCGGTAGAGAGCTGATGAAGAGTTAATGGTATCCTCTAAGGCACTGTGCCTCTATTTTTAATGTGCATACACATCACACCTGATGATGATTCACCAGGTCTAGGGGGGGCCTGATTCCTGCATTCTTCACAAGCTCTCAGGTCAGGATGACCCTGCTGCGGTCGTGGACCACACTTGTAGTAGCAACGATCAAAGGAACACCACTGCCCAGAGCTGGGCAGGGTCCTCGCCAGTGTCTTAATTAGGCACCAGGATCTGGCCCTTTACTCTGAAAGAGCAGAGACTTGCTCTTGTCAACGCCCCTACAGACACTGGATCACACTAATTAAAGGCACATGAAGGCCAACAGTTCATTTTAGAGTAAATTATAACTGTACACAGACTAGAATACTGGTATTTCTCACTGTTGGCACCTCCAGTACCTCAAACTAATCCCCCTTTGATAATGTACAAACATGGAGTTTCTGGACCTGCAAGGCTTAAAGACTAGGTCCTGGACAGTGGCAATGTCATCAAACTAGTGTCACTCTTTGAGGCATATCTGACTGGCCAGCTGACACACTACGTGACATCCTGATCAGCTATTTCTACTTACAACAAGCAGGAAAGTCAACCTGTAGAAGTCAGCAAGGGATGAACAACACAATGGAACTGAAATCTAAAAATGAATACACAAGAATTTAGATTTCTCCTATTTGTTTTGTCTTTAGGTTTTAGAGTCTGATGACTAGCCACCAAAGGAAAGAGTAAATCTGTGAGAGCAATGCTCTGTTTCCCTACCCACAGTATTTCTAGGACCTAGAAGTATCTCTGACCCACAGAACGCACCCAGTGCATATTTATTGAGTAAATGAACAAATGAGTATTTAAGGAGGTAATTTCTTTGGTATTTACATCTTAATACCAAGGATTCCAGGGAGCTATACAGAACTATTCCTAATGATTTCAACATCAGTTACTCCAGGCTGACTGTAAAGATTATCTGATTTCCTGAAGACAACGAACATCTCTCTAGTCTTTAACGTATTCAAACAGTAAGAGTTACAGACTACCCTTCGTTCCTACACAGAACTTCCTTTTCTCTGAAGACAGAGGGTAGGGCTTAAACTTAACCACAAGAAGAGAAACTGCTACATGCTGCCAGTTGTTTTTCACACTAAAAGATTGACAGTAAAAAAACTCTTGTTCCTTCTAAATTTTCGTAGCCATGATTTCCTAACAGGAGGCAAATTTCATGAGAGATGTTTAAAGGGTAAGAAACAAAAGCAAAGATAAAATGTATGCCAAGAGTTCTTGAAAAGGTTAAACGAAGAGTTACCACACGACCCAGCAATTCCTAAGTACTAAAAGAACTGAAAACATGTCTACACGAAAACTTGTACATGAATGTTCACACCAAGATTATTCATAAGAGCCCAAAAGTGAAAATAACCCAAATATCTATCAGTTGATGAATGGATAAATAAAATGTGGTATATCCACACAACAAATATTATGCAGCCACAAAAAGGACTAAAGTACAGCTACATGCTACCTCATGAATGAACCTTGAAAACATTATGCCTAAGTCAAAGAAGCCAGCCACAAGGGGCCACAGACAGTATGGTTCCATTTATATGACATGTCCAAAATTGGCAAATCCAAATAGAGACAGAGAGTGGTTTAGTGGTTATCAGGGGCTGGAAGAGTGACAGCTAACAGGTACGGGATTTCTTTTTGGGGTGATGAAAATGTTCTGGAATTAGTGGTGACGGCTGCACAACTTTGCAAATACACTAAAACTGCTGAATTGTACATTTTAAGGTATGAATTTTATGGTATGTAAATTACATATCAATTTTTTAAAAAATCCTATGCCAAAAGGAAACAAAATCGGCAAGTAAAAAATATACACAAAGGGAGCATCTTTCCTCTCTGCTCTCTCATCCTTCCCTGATACAAAATCTTTGACTGAAAAGCCATATATTTAATGTAGTTATTCTGAAAATGACTGGAACCCTAAAAATATCCTAACCACTAAACAAAAGCAGCTGCTTATTTTGATAACATTTTTGTAACACTGACCTTCCTTAAAATGCAAGTTGACAGAGGACTTATTCTACAAACCCAAACGTGTACAACCCACTGGAATTAGCTTTGAGGAAGAATTAAAGCTTTTAGAACTAGAAGCTGTTGTAACTGGCACCGGCACAAAACACACTTCAGTTCACAATAGTATGACATTACTTCGTCTAGTCCGAAGGCAATGTCATTAAGAACCTAAGCTAATGGATGTTCTCTTAGTGTCTTCTGTTTCAAGCACAAGACAATGGTCCTCAAAAACAAAACAAAACCCCATACCAAACTCCACTAAGTTATAGGAAAGTATGTTCTGTCTTTAAATTTTTGGACATAGAATTTAAAAGAATGTAGGTTTGGAAACAATACTAAACCATTCAGGATGAGATCATACTAAACTGTTTTAACGTGTTCAATATCACACGAGAAAGTAATAAGCACTTCTCCCAGGTGCTAAGCTCATTCATTTAGCATCACCTCTGTTTCTTAATCCTTGATGCAGTTAAACAATAGTCTCATTCATATATGACATCTTAATTGGCTGCAACATTAATCATATAATAAGAGATACTTTAATCTCTTTTTAAATATGCCCTAGATTTAGAACCTCTATTTCGAAACAGCAGAAGGAATAACGCAGGTGTTTTCAAGTGGAAATCAAAATGAATATACTGGAAGGCCTTAAAAAGCATTCGTCAAATCAGGATCACCATATCTAGATCTTGCTCCCAGATTTGCTACTAAACTACAAAAGATGCCTGGCCTACATTTAAAATCTACAAGGATTTTTAAACGTATAAAACCTAAAGCATGTTGAGTATCCTTAATGATGAGAATATCCAAGGGCACTATTCTACCAGTTGTAATTTTCAGATTCTGTGCAGCATGGGAGTTACTAGGATGACAATATATATTAATAACAAAAGTGATGTTGAAAAATCCCACTCACTCAAATAATTCCACTCAAATGGAATCCCACTGACTCAAAAAGCACTTATTAAGCACCTGAATTAATAGTAGCTTGAGGATTATCTGTCCTCCTGCACATTGGCAGTGGGTTATATCTTTTTCTGTATATGTTCCAGGGTGTAGAGAAACCATGTGGCGTTCCTTTATCTTTGATAACCAGGTCCCCATGGAGCAGATAACTGCCGTCACTTAAAAGTATATTTAGCTTCTCCTTTCAACACTTCTCTCTTTAAATCTGTTTTTCCATTTCCCTACACTTTTGTATCCCATCCCCCAGAGGCTTCATTTTCCTTCTTTTGCCCTTCCAACATAGCTTCACCTTAAAATCCAAACTCTCTAGAATGGGATCCCGCTACATGATTTTTTAATGCGTTCAAGATCATATGAGATACTAAGTACTACTTTGACATCACTTCCATTCATTTAGTGTTAACGTTACTACTCCTCCACTCCTCTGTCTCTCCTTAGTACATCCCTTCCACGGTCCATTCCGCCTCCACTTTGAGCTCTCCCCAAGTCACTGCTACACCTTTTCCTCACGCTCTCTAAAATCGCTCTCCATCCACAAGGTAGGTTTTCCAAAGAATCTCCACCTCCCCCAACTCTCTCAATCTTCACTACCCTCTGTGACGCCCTCGGTTTTTGCTCTGGTCCCTCACTCCCCCAACCTCGGACCCCATCGCATCCCCGACACCGCCCCACACAGCTTAGGGTACTCCCCTCACACTCTCCCTCGATCCCCCAAATTTGCCCATTCCTCTTAAGACCCCCCGTCCCCCCCCCCCCCCCCCCCACAGAACCCACCTCCCCATTCCCAGACTCTGCCAGGTCTCCCGAACCTTCAGAGACGCTTCCCTCCTCCCTTCAGAGTTTCCGGACACTCCCGCCCCTCGCAGCCCTCCGTGCCCTCGCCCATCGCCTGGCACCCCGCGCCCTCCCCGGGGCCCACAGCGCCCTTGCGGGCGCGGCCCTCCGACCTGCCTCCGCGCCTCCCGCAGCCCCTGCAGCCTCTGGCCTAGCTCCCGCCGGTAGCTCTGCGCCGCCTCCACGCTCTCGCGGGCCTCCTGCAGCAGCAGCTCGGGCTCCAGCTCCATCATCCCCTCGTCCGGCCGCGCGGCCGGCGGCTGCGGGCGCGGCTCCCGACTGTCCCGGGCGCCGCCGAGCGGCCCCGAGCGGCCACGCGCAGGCGGAAGCACCGCCCCGCCCCGCCCCACGGCGGCCTTGATTGACAGCAGCGCTCAACCTGCGTCCGGGGACCGGAGCCTCTTGCGCTGCAGGGCCAGGTGGTCTCAGCTCAGCTCCCAAGCAGCACCTGCCAGTGATGCTTCCTCGGGGCACGCATGGAGCTAGGGAAAGATTAATGACTACACCTCACGAAGTGCTTCCCGCACCTTATCTTATTCTGGCCTCACTACGAGGCCTCCTTGCACCTCTATCCCACAGAGGAGAGAACTGGGGGACAGAGAGGAGAATCAACTTTCTCAAGCCGTCGGGATTTCAAGCCGTTGGGATTTCAACCCGGATGGGTCTTGAATCATCATTGTCCTACCTGCCTAGTAAACGAGCATCCCTGCAGTGGCTAGTGTTTTAGGAGGTTACTGTGAATCAGGCACCACGCTCACAGGAATCAAAGGCCCCATCACCCAGAAGCTCGTAGTCTAATGAGGGAGCCAAGACAGAGGCCTAAGCGTGGGCCGGTGGTAGGTACCTCAATCCTGGCAGAGCTGCAAGGCGGATGTTATCAAACTTTCCTGTGTGGGCCAGATAATTGAAAATGTGGAGCTCGGTGGGCCATAAGGCCTCTGTTGCAATATAGTGAATAAATGGGCGTGACCGTGTGCTAATAAAACTTATGGACACAAATTTGAATGTCACATAATTGTCACATGTCACAAAATATTCTTTGCATCTTTTTCTGTTTTGTTTTTGGTACGCGGGCCTCTCAGTGTTGTGGCCTTTCCCGTCGCGGAGCACAGGGTCCGGACGCGCAGGCTCAGCGACCATGGCTCACGGGACCACCCGCTCCGCGGCATGTGGGATCTTCCTGGACCGGGGCACGAATCCATGTCCCCTGCATCGGCAGGCGGACTCTCAACCACTGCGCCACCAGGGAAGCCCTCTCTGCATCTTTTTTCAACTACTTAAAAAGGTGAAAACCATTCTTCGTTCAGGGGCCATACAAAAATAGGTGGTGGGTCAGATGTGGCCTTGGCCATAGTTTTTTGTTTTTTGTTTTTTTAAAGTTTTTACTGGAGTATAGTTGATATACAATGTTGTGTTAGTTTCAGGTGTACAGCAAAGTGAATCAGTTATACATATACCTATATCCACTCTTTTTTAGATTCTTTTCCATATAGGCCATTACAGTGTATTGAGTAGAGTTCCCTGTGCTATCCAGTAGGTCCTTACTAGTTATCTGTTTTATATATCCTAGTGTGTATATGTCAATCCCAATCTCCCAGGATATCCCTCCCCGCTTCTCCCCTCTGGCCATGGTTTGCTGACCCCTGGCCGAGGATCGTAGAGTTGCCTCCCCAGGAAACAAAAACAGAACAGTGATTGTCTCAAGGTTACACAATTAATCTGTGCTAGAGGCTAGATTGCAGTTTTCCTGGGCCAGACTAAAGCCCTTTCTACCACATTGTTTGGTGCTAAGTAAATGACACTTGAAATTAGAGAAGTTTAGAAAATGAAGGCTCTTCTGGAGAAAATGGGAGATTATCTTTATCCTGAAGTAGCAAGCCACTCAGTAGATTCTCAACAAATACCTGTGGAATGAATCAAGGCATTAACTAAACAAAAAGGAGTAAGTGAAGGCACCCCAGGTAAGATAAAACTAAGGAAAGGGTATAAGGACTTGCAGACAGGAATATAAATGGATTGTGTAAGGAAGGAGGAGCAGACCACTTTGCCTGGAGAGGAAGGACGGAATAATATATTGGAAGATGAAGTTAAGAGAAAAGTAAGGGCCCTGGAGTTCAGGTTAAGAAGCTTTGACTTTAATGAATAGACATTAAAGATTTTTGCATGTGCAGTGACATTTGCAAAACAATGTTTTAGGAAGATAAATGATAGAGAGGTGGGACTTCGGTTTGTCTTAAGGTAAGGCAGGGGTTGGCATACTGTAAATTCTCAATAAATATTTGTTCAGTGAAATGAATATGCATGAGATAACTAGAGGGGAGTAAATAGGCAGAACTAAATGGCGTTAGTCTAGTTATGATATGATGGAGACTTGAATTAGGATGTTGGCTTTTACAGAGTTTTGTGGGGGTTTGTTTGTTTGTTTGTTTTTAATTTATTTATTTTTGGCTGTGTTGAGTCTTCGTTGCTGCGTGCAGGCTTTCTCTAGTTGCGGCAAGTGGGGACTACTCTTCGTTGCGGCGCAGGGGCTTCTCATTGCGGTGGCTTCTCTTGTTGCGGAGCACGGGCTGTAGGCACCCGGGCTTCAGTAGTTGCAGCACGTGAGCTCAGTAGTTGTGGCTTGCGGGCTCTAGAGTGCAGGCTCAGTAGTTGTGGCGCACGGGCTTAGTTGCTCCGCGACATGTGGGATCTTCCCAGACCAGGGCTCGAACCCGTGTCCCCTGCATTGGAAGGAGGATTCTTAACCACTGTGCCACCAGGGAAGCCCTTGTATGGAGTTTTGACAGTGAAAGCAGGGGGAAAGATAGGCAAATGGTTCAAGGGAACAGGAGAGTTTGGACACACATTGAGTCAGTAAAAAACAGGATTTATTAATTGTTCTTGAACATGATATGTTCTGTGAGCTCTCTAAAGCTAATTGAACAGAATTGGCTCCCACTCCAGAAAGCTTTACTAAGTGAAATTTAAAAAAAAAAAAATTAAAAGGAAAACTTCCATAAAGACAAGCTACCAACCTTAGTCTCATTCAACTTTATTTCCTTGACCTACTAACTGATGGGAGGCAGGAAATGTGTATCTAATATATCCACACTACCCACAAAAATAACACGAAGAAAACTGAAGAAAAGCTGTAAAACTGTGCCCGCAGGCTCGAAATATTTTTATTTTTTATTTTTTTTAACTTTAGAGCACAAGTTTCTGAAGAATAAATGCCCTGGTCAATAACAGAGAGGAAGATTGATCTAGAGGTGGTGATGACAGAAGCCAGCAGGCCGTCAGACAGGGCTTTACAGAGTTTTTAATCTCCTTGTCACCACATTAGTCTAGCACTGACTTGAATTTCAAGAGTACCCAGAGGTGAGCAGATTCAGAGGCACAGACTCCTCATGCTACAAGAAACAAAGGACTTGGGCTTCCCTGGTGGCGCAGTGGTTGAGAATCCGCCTGCCGATGCAGGGGACACGGGTTCGTGCCCCAGTCCGGGAAGATCCCACATGCCATGGAGCGGCTGGGCCCGTGAGCTATGGCCACTGAGCCTGCGTGTCCGGAGCCTGTGCTCCGCAACGGGAGACGCCACAACAATGAGAGGCCCACGTACCGCAAAAAAAAAAAAAGAAAAAAGAAACAAAGGACTTCCTAATTGATTTATTTACGATAAGAATATAATTGCCAGGCTTCCCTGGTGGTACAGTGGTTGGGAATCCGCCTGCTAATGCAGGGGACACAGGTTCGAGCCCTGGTCCGGGAAGATCCCACATGCCGCGGAGCAACTAAGCCTGTGCGCCACAACTACCGAGCCTGCACTCTAGAGCCCGTGAGCCACAACTACTGAGCCCACATGCCACAACTACTGAAGCCTGCGCACCTAGAGCCCATGCTCCACAGCAAGAGAAGCCACCGTAATGAGAAGCCTGCGCACCACAACGAAGAGTAGTCCCCACTCGCCACAACTAAAGAAAGACTGAACGCAGCAACAAAGACCCAACGGAGCCAAAAATTAATTAATTAATTTTTTTTAAAAAGCACTGAAGTTTAAGTTAGGAGACTTGGCTAAACATTGTAACTTTGGAAACATGTGTGAGCTACATTTCTCTAAATCGACAATAGTGTAAATGTGTTCCTCACAGGACTCATGCAAAGGCTGAATAGTATGGCCAGGTAAAAGCACACATTTATTTACAAAATATCTAAAGAGTACAAGGTATGTGTCTGGCTCTGTGCTTAGGTGCTGGGAATCAAATCGGGAATGAGACCTAGGACTTGCCTTCATAGTCCAGTAGGGGGATCACTCACACATAAGCAGGAATTTATATTCTAATATATTGAGTGCAATGAGTAGAAGCACAGAGACAGCCACCTAATCCAGCCTAAAGTATAGTGGAAGGAAGGAGGTATCAGGAAAAGTTTCTTGAACAAGGTAAACCGTAAACTGAGTCTTAAGGCTTTTCTTGGCTTGGCCACAGGTGCTTCTCTCCTTTCCCTTCCAAAACCCCATCAAAATAACAATTAAGGGATTTAAAACTAGATTAGGAAAACAAATGGATTAGGGACAAATGGAACAGTAGAGAACACAAAAGAGCACTAGAGAGTTCCATAAATTTTTGGAAGATGGAAAGTGGAGTAGTAGTAATTGCCCAAGAACACTGCCGGAAGTTACAACCTAAACTGCAGAGGATGAACCTTTCAGAATTGGGCTAACTCTCCCCAAAGACTCCTGAGAAACTCATGCTATATATCCTTTTAAAAATTTTAGTCACTTAAAAAAACTCACAACGCCTATTCTGACATTCCTTTCCTTATCCTACTTCCTGCATTATTTTCTCCTCAGCATTTAGCCCTGTCTTACCATATACTTTACTTATGGATCATTTTTATTACGTGTCTCTTCCAACCAGAATATAAATTCTAAAAGGATAGGCATTTTTGTCTGTTTTGTTCACAGCTGCTTTGTTCATAGCTGGCACTCATTTGTATTTATGGAATGGATGGAAGGATGAATAACACAGCACATGAGAATGAGGTATGGAACTGAAAAGGGGAGACATCAGTTAATATTAGAGTTAGATATTTTAGGTCCATTGCCCTATTCCATGCATTTAGGTGATGCCTCCCTATTGCTTCCACAAAACTGCATGAGATATAAACACCTCTGCCCCCAAACAGATTGGAGGAGAAACCAAGTGGTCCAGAGAAAATACCTCCACCTATTAACATTAGGAAGTCCCCCAATGAAAATCTCCTGATCATCCTACAGTAGAACCCACTAGTGAGTCCCACCTATGCTAAAAACCTTCAATCAGCTTGAACCATTTTTTAAACAGCTTTATTGAACATAACTGATTTGCAATAAACTGCATATATTTAGAGTATATGATGTGATGAACTTTTTCATCAGTAGATACCTGGGGAACCATCACCAATATAATGAACATTTCCATCACTCCTCAAAGTTTCCATGTAACCTATTCCTTTGTAATCTATCCCTCCTTCAACCCCTGAACACAGGCAATGATGATCTGCTTTCTGTAATTAGAGATTAATTTGCATTTTTCTCAAATTTTAAATAAATGGAATCATGCAATATAGACTCTTTTCATCCATGTTGTTTCATGTATTGATAGTTCATTTCTTTTTGTTGCTGAGTAGTATTTCATGGTATGGATATGTTTCTTAATGTACCTGTTGATAGGTTGTTCCAAGTTTTTTACTATTACAAATAAAGCTGCTATCAACATTTGTGTACAAGGGTACAAGTCTTTATAATATAACTATATTGGGAATGTGGGAGGAGAGAAAGTATGGAGGGTGGTGTTACAAGAGAATTAACCACCATAACAGGACTTTAATGAATACTGTTTAAAATTGTTAGATCAGGGCTTCCCTGGTGGTGCAGTGGTTGGTAGTCCGCCTGCCAATGCAGGGGACACGGCTTCAAACCCTGGTCCGAGAAGATCCCACATGCCACGGAGCAACAAAGCCCAGGAGCCACAACTACTGAGCCTGCGTGCTGCAACTACTGAAGCCCATGCGCCTAGAGCTAGTGCTCCGCAATAAGAGAAGCCACCACGATGAGAAGCCCACGCACCGTAACTAAGAGTAGCCCCCGCTCGCCGCAATTAGAGAAAGCCGGTGCGCAGCAAGGAAGACCCAACACAGCCAAAAATAAATGAATAAAATAAATAAATTTATTTAAAAACATAGTTGTGTAAAGATATTGAAATATCTAAAGATCAGCAGATATTTATAGTGCTAGAAGACCAGGGGTTGAACCCGTGTCCCTTGCATTGGCAGGCAGATTCTCAACCACTGCACCACCAGGGAAGCCCTCAACACATTTTAAATGCTTAGCTTTTTAGAAGAATAAAAAGCGCTAGAGACATACCCTACAACCCAGCAATTCCACGTTTAGGTGTGTATCCTGGAAAAGCACCATTTGTGTTCAAGGAGACAAGAATGTTCGCTGACTCATTGTCTGACTAACAGAAAATTGAAGACAATTTAAATGATCATTACTGAGGAAATGGATAAATAAAATGTTGTGCATAATTGGGTGGAATGCTCAGGAATGAAAGGGAACGAATCAGATCGACCTGTATAGCTCTTGAAGACAATGATGAAAGAAACAAATTGCTGAGTGATATTTACATTGTTACCTTTTATGTAAAGAAAAACAAAACTAAAGATTTTTCTACGGATACGTATATGTATGTAAAAGTATTAAGAAAGGCTGCAACGCTATCCACCAAATAGGTAATACTGGCTGCCATTGGGGCTAAGAGGAAGAGACCGAGTTAGGGGGTGAAAGTCAAACAGACTTTCAGTTTTTTCTGTAGTTTTCTAATTGATTGCTCCTCCTCCACGCTCTTGCTCTTCCATCTTCTCCTCTTCGCCGTCATTCTCTTTGCGTCGCGTTCTTACACTACGTGAGTTATAAGTAAACGAAACCAAAACAACAAAACAGTTTATATTTAGAAGTGCAGTCTCCCTTCCTGAAAAACCTTATCCGGGGTTAATAATTTTCAAGGAGAAAGTAATTACCACTAATTTCATTGGAGAAATTTGTACCCTTTATGTTGTCCAGGCAATAGCAAATACCATAAAGATAGACACAATTACGTCAACAGTTAACATCAGTTTGCATAACCCGACCGAACAAGGTGGCTTCCCGTTACTATTTGACAGGTGTATTTACATGACTTGTTTCAGCTCTTACATACCGTGTAGTTAAAACTAGCACTCAGACAAAATAAACACACTCTCTATATTGCAAGTGCAACGAAAAAAAAAAAGTAAAGCTAAACATGTCTGTGAAAACAATGCAAATGATGTATGAGATTATCTTCACTACAAACTAGCAAACTACTGGTACCCAGCAACAACTCGAACACACGCCAGCCAACTGAGGCGACGACCTTGGGCTCCTAGCTGCTCGCGAGGACGAAATCCACGGGAAGAAATGCCTCCTGAGCTCAATTAGGGGTAAAAAGTCGAAATCTCGGACCCCAAGTGGGCGTATCTCTAGGTAGGACGCTTGCCAAAATAACATTTTATTCCGTGTGGGAGTGTAATCAATTGTTATTCCCTTTTCTGTATTTTTCGAATTTCCACTTTTAAAGGGGCTAGTCTGGGGCGTCAAAAGTATGGGGTTCTAATTCTGCCACCAACGGACTTAGTCAAATCATATCCTCATCAGTGAAACTGGGCGTAAGAAGTTTGAATCTCCGAAGTCCCCGCTACTTTTAGATTCACGGTAAAGCAATCCCACCTCCTGCAGTCTTGCCGAAGAAGCATTTTGGCCCTCTCGGCTCACTGTCCGCGCAGCCTCCGGAAGCAATCTAAACTCCGCCCCCTGCACTCTGGACGGCGCGAAAACCCAGTTGACAAGAACTCCCTGCGAATCCCGCGGGTAGGATCTGTGTTCGGCCTGCTTTCCCCGCGGGATCCCCAGTCCCTATCACTCAGAACTGGAGCGGCGGCCTCAGGGGCACCCCGCGCTCACCGACCGCGCCCGAGGGTCTTCGCTGCCCGCGCTTTCTCACCGCCTCTTCCCGCGTTCTACTTGGTTGAGCTGGGCCCAGCCTCTGCGACCACCCCGGGCAGTGGGCGCGGGGGAGTCCGAGGCGGACCCCGCGGCCCAGCTCCTCGCTCCTGCTGGAGCCGGCCGCCTCCATGGCCTCCCGACAGGCCGGGCCGGACCGCGGAAGGTCCTAGGAACCGGGATTCCGGGAAGCAAGGAGCATGGTGGGGGTCTTGGCCATGGCGGCGGCAGCTGCTCCCCCTCCGGTGAAAGACTACGGGAATGAGGTGAGTTTGAATGTCTCCGAATGTTGGGTGTGGGGGAAAGGTAATCCCGACTTAGGATCTATGAGGGGGAAGGAGGGATCTGGTGACGCCCCAGAGTCTGACATTCTGTGGAACAATTGCTGGGGTGTGTCGTTTCTTAAAGACGTGATAGGTCCCTAGAAACATTGGGATTGTGAGATGTTTGCGGGGACCTTAAGATGCCTAGTAAAGGACTAGTTACCAGATCCTGAAATGTTTCTGGAACTTGATGTTTTGGACTTGTGAAATGTTACGGAGGATCCCAGGGTCAAGTCTAGGGTTCATGATAAGGAATCATAGAACTTTAGCGTTGAAAAGAATCTTTAAGTTCTACCTGTCCACCCAATCACCTGCTCTAGGAATACCGCTTAGATTGTCACTACAGGAATCAAAAAAGGTACGTCATTTAAAAATCACTATCTCATTGTTCTAGGTAGGGCTTAAGATACTGCAGTTAGAAGTCCCAGCTTGGCATGCTGTTATTCTCCTGTGTTCATCAAATTTCAGTGAAATGTACTAAGCAGTTGTTGTTAAGAGATTCTAATGCCATGAAGTAGTGGAGTAGCATCTAAAAGTAGACGGTTGCTATATTTTTACACCTTTCAAGCTCGCATTCTAACTGAAGTATGCAAACAGATGTCTTCGAAGTGAGTCAAGATGTATATTCACTTATTTCGCTGAGACTCTTACTTTTTAGAATTGAGTACTTTTGTCTGCTTGCTAATAGATGTTACGCTGATACTTCTTTGCTGAAAAGGCAGTTGCTCTGCTTGTCTCAGGTGTGAAGAAGGACTTTTGATACTTGAATTACACAGTTCTTGCTTTTTGTTTGCTCAGTTTTCCAGTCTTTTCATTACACGCTCTGCTTTTGGTGCCCTGCTTAGAGGGCTATTTCACAGTAATGATACTTACTGTTTAGTATTTTAAGGGTAAGGACCTTATACACATTATTTTACTTAATATCAGCCCTGTGATGAGGTGTTTTTATCTGTATTCTACAGATGAGAGAAGGTTAAGAAGTAATTAAAAGTAAGTTAGGTTAGAAAAAGTAAGTTAGAAAATTAACAGTAATTTGCTTAAGGTCCCACACTAGTAGATGTCAGAGCCAGCACTTGAGCTTAGATCTGCCTGACTCCAGAGCCTATGGTATTGTGCCTCTGATACGAGCTCACGATAATAATACTACTAACAACTCATTAGCATTTTCTTCTAGTACATTTATCATTTCATTTTAAGATGTAAAATTTTAATCTGTCTGTAATTTATTTTGTCTCATATTTATCCAGAGGGTTAAAATTTGTCCCCGTACTATTTATTAACTACTTCTTTGCCCACTAACTTGAGTGCTACTATTATAATATACCAAATTCTTAAATACACACTTATGTCTCTTTCTGGTTTTCTAATCAGTTCTATTAAGTTGCCTGCCTATTCATGCATCAGTGCTATGCTTTTAATCATGATAGCCTTATAATCCATTTTAATTTTCTAGACTTATAATTCCTTTGTTACTTATCTTCAAAAAAAACAAAAAGGTTTTCTTGTTGTTCTGGCAAGTTTTTTCTAACAAGTGAACTGCGGGAAGTTAAAAATAAAGTTGCTGGAGCTTTTTTTTAAGGGTACTAAATAGTATAAGAGGCAGGCGGTAACTCTTAATAGCACACTAAAACACTGAAAAGTTTTGTTTTATTTGTAGTAAATGTCCACTATAATTTTCACTTAATTAGTAAATTTTGAGATCCTAGACTTGTTCACCATGTACCTGTTTCTTGGAAATAGTTAGAATAATTTGTTTATTTTTAACTAAAACAGTATAAAGGGAATGGAAATAATATTTATAGAGTTCCTAGCATGCATCAGACTTCACATGTTTGTATGTAATATGTTCATTACAAATTCTGTGGGGTGGGTGGTACTATTCAAAAGTTATAGAGTAAACAGAGGCCAACAGTAATTAACACATTTGTACACAAGCATAGGGGGCCTTGAAACTTTTTATTGCCGTATAATGTATAAAGTACACAAATTATAATTGTATAACTTGATGTGACATTGAGATTTGAATGTAGGTTTAACTTTAAAGCTCTTTTTCTTCCTAATATGTAATGTTTATCAACTAAGGGAGCCTTCCTTTTTTTATTGCATTACATAAAATAATAGATCCATGTTTAAAATTTATGTTGCTTGAAATAAGTGTTTTTCTTCTTTTAAATTGATAGGCAAGCAAGAAGCGAAGGAAAGATGATGACAGAACTTGCAAAACAATCACTAAATATTTATCACCAATGGGGAAGACTGCAGACAGGGTTTTCTCTCCACCAAAATCCAGTAATATTCTGGATTATTTTAGAAAGACTTTACCCACAAATGAGAAAACTCAGACAGCAAAAAAGTACAAGATAAAATCATCCACACCACTGCCTGCTGACAGTGACAAAGACTGTAAAACACCTTTGGAAATGTCCTCAAATACAGAGAATAAGAAGAGAGGAAAGAGACTTAATTTATCTCATCAACTAAGTCATATTAAAACTGAAAATGAATCTGCAATTGAAATTAACAGTGATGATAGCAAGGAAGACTCCAGTTTAAGTAACAATTTTGTGGGAAGTAGTACTTCTGCTTTACTCTACAAGAAACATGTCAAGGTACTTGCAGAAAGTATTCAAGATACCAAAAAACAATCAAGCACTATGACCTCCAAAAAAAGTTCTAAGAAAGTAAGTCCTAAACAAGGCCCCTCAAAAAATGATCGCAGAAAATTGAGGAAAAGGAAGCACAGAGAGGTAATAGATCTATCTGAAAGTTTACCCTTAGCAGAGGAACTAAATCTCCTTAAAAGACATGGTAATGATAGTAAACAGATAATGCCTTCCCTAACTAATGAAATGGAAAATACTGCAAATGATGCAGAATCTAGAGATAATATAACTAAAACAGCCCAGTTAAATGATAGTACAATAACTGTCTCATATGAGGAGTTTTTAAAAAGTCACAACGAAAGTAAAGTGGAACAGGCACCAGACTCTACAGTGTCTGTTTGTATTCCTTCTGAAACTGTTGACGATGCAGTCAAAAGTGGTTGTATGACTGACCCAGAAACCTATGAAATTTCCCAACAGGTCCGCTTTAAGACAGTCACTGTTCTTGCCCAAGTTCACCCCATCCCCCCAAAAAAGACAGGGAAAATACCCTCAATTTTCTTGAAACAAAAGCAGGTGGAAATGGAAAATAGTCTGTCTGATCCTGAGAATGAACAGACGAGTCAGAAAAGAAAATCTAATGTCGTTATACATGAGGAAGAACTAGAATTGGCAGTGTTGGAAGCTGGAAGTTCTGAAGCTGTGAAACCAAAATGCACTCTAGAAGAAAGACAGCAGTTTATGAAAGCATTTAGGCAGCCAACATCAGATGCACTTAAAAATGGAGTCAAAAAGTCTTCTGATAAGCAGAAAGAGCTCAATGAAAAATCTTTAAATGAGGAAGGAAGAGACAATAATTCTAAAAAAATCATGGAAAATCCTAATATCCAAATGATTTCAAATAATGGCAATTCACAGACACATGCTGATAAAGGAGGTTTTCCTAAGGAGAAAAGTAAAAAACTGAAGAAAAAGAATAAAAAAATCTTAGATACTGGTGCTATTCCAGGTGAAAATAGAGAGAGAAATCCTCAAGAGAAAGAATCAACTTTTTCCTTTAAAGAGAAACAAAATCAAAACAGGCTTAGAATGAGTTTAAGACAAAAGAAAACAGAAGTTTTCAAAAACAGCACATTACTTAACAGCAAAAACCTTGTTTGTGAAGGTGCAGCAGATGATGACCCTCTAAAAATTTCCTCTCCGTGTAACAATAAGTCTTCAAGAAAAACCGGCATACCAGTTAAGGATAAGGTTATACACTCTAAAGCTGAGACTGAAGACAGCTTGGTATTTGTTTCTACACTGAAACCAAGCAGAAGATCTGTAAGAAGTAGCAGCACACCTGCTACAGTAATCATTAGAGCTACTGATTCTGAAGACGCACAAGACGATAGTCCAGTAAAAGCTTCCACTCCAAAAGCAGCGAACTTATCAGGGAAGCGTAGCTTATATACAGCGGAATTAATAACAGTATCCTCTGATTCAGAGAGTCCTATTAGGTAAAGTTTTGTTTTGTTCTCAAGTTCTAAATATTCTGCATGTATTATTAGATGTGAAGGAAAATATGTCAAGCACTGAAGAATTTTTTTTTTTTTCTAGAACACAGCTGACTTATAAGAAAAAGAAAACAGGGTTTCAAAAATGTTGCTTATTTTCCATATTTAATTTAAACTCAGGCATGATTTCAGAAGAATTCTAGTCGTATTTTAGATGAGTTTTAAACTCTTATTTATCATAGTTGTTAATTCCTGGAGAAATATCCTCCAAATATGAATTCTGTGTGTTTAACAAACATAAGATTAAAAATAAATCATAGAACATTTTTAGGTAAGCTGAGCCATATACTGTGAGGTGTTGTGTTGGCCAGAAAGTTTGCTCAGGTTTTTCCATAAGATGCCTCGGGAAATCCGAATGAACTTTTTGGCCAACTCAACATATACTTGCATGTTGGTTCTGGCTAATCCTAGGGGCTAATATTCTGGAAAGCTTATGATTTATAAAATGAAACTTTATATTTTCTAAGAGTTTAACATTGAGTTTGGCTTACTTTTGAATCAGTAGTTTGAAACTGATGGGGGGTGTTTTTTTTCGTTTTCTGTTTCAGAACTGTCCAGAAATTAGAGCCCTAGTTGGTTCCTTTCTATATTTAATTGAAATTCTTACACGTTATAATCACATAAATGTTTGTGAATATCTTTTTGGGTTTTTTTCAGAATGAAATTCACCAGAATTAGTACTCCCAAAAAATCTAAGAAAAAATCTAAGAAAAGATCTAAGAAATCTGAAGCAGCTGATGAAGATTTTGAGTCTCAGACTAGAAAGGTAATTGAAATATTAGGGTGTCCTGTAAGTGGTATTCTGTTTTGTAAAACAATAACTATTACTATTGGAAGTGATACGCCAAAAGAAGATTCACATATTTCATAGATTGGTTATGTTAACTATAACCCTATATTATTTTTTGCTGTTATTTTATTCCTCTAGTTAGCTTATTAAGAGATCAACATATCTTATTGTGAGATGAAAGCAATTGATAAAGACAGTATCGTTTACTTAGAAAAAGTTTTCTTAGTGACAGTTATATTCCAATCTTTTTGCCTAAGGCTGCTTATGGAAATAAGCATGATTGAATTTTTGGTTTATTTTTATAGATTAGAGGCTAACAAGTGGGGTCTCTCAACCCTGGTACTGTTGACATTGTGCGCTGGATAACTCTTTGTTGTGGGGTACTGTCTTGTACGTTATAGGATGTTTCGCAGTAATCCTGGCCTCTACCCGTGAGATGCCAATAGCACCCCAACTGCCCTAGCTATGACAACCAAAATATCTCCAGTCATTGCTAAATATCCCCTGGAGGGAAAAATCACCCCCAGTTGAAACATTTTTCTAAAGGGAGAGGTTGTATGTATAAGAATAGTTTAGCTGCTTTTGTAAAGTAAACTGCTTATCCCTTATGATGAGAGAATTGGATTCTCTCCTGGGTGAGTAGGTACAAGTGTGTGTGTGTGTGTGTGTGTGTGTGTGTGTGTGTGTGTGTGTGTGTGTGTGTGTGTGTGTGAATCCTTGGGTGAAAGCCACTGCCACAGAAAGTTGGTATCTCTTTTGTTTTTATTTAACAACTCTCTTCCCCGCCCCCCCCCGCACCGCGTCGGGGTGGGGGGGGCTTCTTATCTCACTCTAGGTACTATGCTTGGTACTCTTATCATTAATCTTATAAAGTAAATATTTAACCCTGTTTTTTTTGTTTTTTGTTTTTTTTTTTTTTGCGGTACACGGGCCTCTCACTGCTGTGGCCTCTCCCGTCGCGGAGCACAGGCTCCGGACGCGCAGGCCCAGCAGCCATGGCTCACGGGCCTACCCACTCCGCGGCATGTGGGATCCTCCCGGACCGGGGCACGAACCCGTGTCCCCTGCATCGGCAGGCGGACTCCCAACCACTGCACCACCAGGGAAGCCCCCTAACCCTGTTTTGAAGGACAGTGGCGCCAAAGGAGGTGAAAATATTTTTGAGAGTTGACATGATATATGATGGAATTTAAGCTGGGGACAGGGAAAAGGGGTACCAGGGGCTGATAAATAAGGAGAAAGTAGAGAGCTGTCAGGACGGAAGTTCCTGTTTTAGTCAGGAGTAACCAAGTGTGAGCTGGGAGGACAGGCAGCTAGGTCAGAAAGGAGGGTGTTGGAAATGACTGGTTTTTGAGATGATAGGACTATGGTTGGTTTTGATTTTCTTCATTTTTCTGTTTTTTGTTTTTCTATAAACGTGAACTTTTAAAAACTTTTATCAGAAAAATAACGATTAGGAAAAAAAAAACAGATTTCAGGTAATAGCAGAACTACATGCCAAAATGCATGTGGATTTTTTTTTCACACTTTCACTAAAACATGTCTTTTTTTTTTTTTTGGTACACGGTCCTCTCACTGTTGTGGCCTCTCCCGTTGTGGAGCGCAGGCTCAGCGGCCACGGCTCACGGGCCCAGCCGCTCCGCGGCATGTGGGATCTTCCCGGACCGGGGCACGAACCCATGTCCCCTGCATCGGCAGGAGGACTCTCAACCACTGCGCCACCAGGGAAGCCCTGTTTTTCTTAACTGTTTCAATGATTGAGTCGTTAATTTAAATTTAGCTGAATTATTTTGAATGCTAACTTATCCTAAGGTTCATCAGCCTGTCAAAAATTTTGCTAGGGACTTCCCTGGTGGCGCAGTGGTTAAGAATCCACCTGCCAATGCAGGGGACACGTGTTCGAGCCCTGGTCCGGGAAGATCCCTCATGCCGCGGAGCGACTAAGCCCGTGCGCCACAACTACAGAGCCTGCGCTCTAGAGCCCGCGAGCCACAACTACTGAGCCCACACACCTAGAGCCTGTGCTGTGCAACAAGAGAAGCCACTACAATGAGAAGCCCGCGCACCGCAACGAAGATCCAACCCAGCCAAAAATCAATCAATCAAATAAACTTATGAAAAAGAAAAAACAATTTTGCTAGCAGAACAACAAAAATCTGTCACTCTACTACTATAAAGCAGATCCTTAACATTCCTAACCTCCTTATGTATGTTCTGAATATCCATATCTATTCTTTTTTTATATTTTAGTTTTAATTAAAAAAATATTTTTTTCCGTGCCTATTCTTTTTAATGTTTTTAAAAAACATTTTAAAAGTTTTTGGAATTCCCTGGGGATCCAGTGGTTAGGACGCCGCGCTTCCACTCCAGGGGGCACAGGTTCGATCCCTGGTGTGGGAACTAAGATCCTGCATGTCACAAGGCACAGTCAAAAAAATTTTTTTTTAACTTTTTAAAAACGGCAAACATTTGTTTAAAAGACACAGTAGTATATAAATTTAAAAGTGAAAACTTTTAAAATTTTCTCTCTCCTACTGTTTAGGGGGAACCCACTTTTTTTTTCTTAATTGCTATCTCTCTTACTTTTTAGAAAGATTCTACTGAGCTTTTAAATGCTGCTTATATTATTTATTTATTTGGATTTAATTTAATTTATTTATTTATTTGACTGCCTTGGGTCTTCGTTGCTGTGCGTGGGCTTTCTCTAGTTGTGGCGAGCAGGATCTACTCTTCATTGCAGTGTGCGGACTTCTCATTGTGATGGCTTCTCTTGTTGCAGAGCATGGGCTCTAGGTGTTCCGGCTTTAGTGATTGTGGCACACAGGCTCTAGAGCGCAGGCTCAGTAGTTGTGGCGCATGGGCATAGTTGCTGCACGGCATGTGGGATCTTCCCGGACCAGGGATTGAACCCGTGTCCCCTGCATTAGCAGGCGGATTCTTAAGCACTGTGCCACCAGGGAGGTCCCCAGGGGGAACCCACTTTTAATAGTTACAAGTTCATCTGTCCAGACTTTTTCCTATCCTTAAATATTTATATGTCATTTTTAAAAGGGATCATATAATGTGAGCTATTTTGCAGCTTGCTTGCTATGTGTTTTCTTTTGGGTTTTTTTTATGCATCTTGGTGATCACATTTATTGGAAGGGTTGGAGGAAAATAAAAATGCCATTTAGCTTAAGAATTTGTGAGTTATCTACAAATCAACTTATTTCAGAAGTTGAAGAATTCTTGGTTATTTCTTAAAATCAAAACATACGCCGGTTTCTCTTTTGAATATCTTCTACATTTAAAGAGGCAATCATACAAAATCTCCTATTTTCCACACAGGATAAATTCTTTGTTTCAACCAACTCTCAATGGTGGGGCAACTAGCACAACACCGTCTCCCCGGACAAAGAGCATCGGGATATTCCGTTTGGTTGATTTATATATCTCTTCATATGTTTCTTCATCAATTTCTATAGTTGTCACAGTTTCTTCCACATCTCCCAATATCATATTTAAATGCTGATCATAAGCATGTAACCTGCCTCGAAGCTCTCTGTCGTTTCTCATTTTCACATAGATTCGTTCATCCAGACTGAGCCTGAAGAGATCCAGAGGCTCTCCTACAGTGTTGGTAGTTTGTTGCTGGTCTACGTCGTCCGCCATCTTCCAAACCCTGTGCTCTTTGCTTGCTATGTGTTTTTAATTCAAATGTAAAAACGTGTAGAACTCAGAATATGGAAAATACATTATCTGGAAGATAATATTTAAATGCATAAGGTCGCTTAGTACATCAGTGGCAGAGCCAGGCCTGAAGGCCAGACTTTATTCTTATCAGTGCTCTTTTCCATACCTACTACCTTTTCAACCTCTCTTCAAAGGACTCAGCCTAAAAGTGACTAAAATCAAAGAATAGGTGCCATGAAGATAATGGGGAAATAATCAGTAATTCTGATCTGTACAGACATCTATTTGTTTGTTTTGGCTGCACCACGTAGCATGTGGAATTTCCCTGACTAGGGATTGAACCCATGGCCCCTGCACTGGAAGCACAGTCTTAACCACTGGACCACCGGGGAAGTCCACAGACATCTTTTTATTTTTTTTTTTCCGCGGTACGCGGGCCTCTCACCGCTGCGGCCTCTCCCGTTGCGGAGCGCAGGCTCCGGACGCGCAGGCTCAGCGGCCACGGCTCACGGGCCCAGCCGCTCCGCGGCATGTGGGATCTTCCAGGACCGGGGCACAAACCCGTGTCCCCTGCATCGGCAGGCAGACTCTCAACCAGGGCGCCAACAGGGAAGCCCGGCAGACATCTATTTTTAAAAAATGTTTTATATACAGACATTTAATATGGATATCTTTTTGGGTATTTTTCACAAATGTAATTATATTTATCTGAATAGATTTCAAGCAAGCAATAAAGGCAAACCAAGTATAATTAGACACATTTTAATTTCATTTCCTTGGTAAGATTTGAATAACCATTTTTTTGGTCTTTTATTTAGTGTGATCTGTGATTATATTTTTCTATTATATATGTACTTAGTGGACTTCATTTTTTTAGAGCAGTTTTAGGTTCACAGCAAAATTGAGCAAAAGGTATAGATTTCCCATATACCCAGTGCTGTCACACATGCATAGCCTCCCCATAATCAATATCAAAATAGTACATTTGTTATAATTGATGAACTTACATTGACACATCATTATCACACAGTGTCTGTAGTTTAAATTAAGGTTCACTCTTGGTATTGTACATTCTGTGGGTTTAGACAAATGTAAAATGACATGTATCCACCATTATAGTACCATACAGAGTAGTTTCACTGCCTTAAAAATCCTCTGTGCTCTGCCTATTCGTCCCTTTTTCCCTGGCAACTACTGATCTTTTTACTGTCTTTAAAGGTTTGCCTTTTCTATTTTTTTTCTATTATTAAATATAAAATATTTGCCAGTAACCTAAATTATTATTTCACATTTGTGTTTAGGTAAGCAGTGCTTCAAAAAATGTATCCAAAGCAAAACAATTGATTGAAAAAGCAAAAGCTTTACACATTAGTAGGTCAAAAGCTACTGAAGAAATAGTGACACCTTTAAGGCGTTCGTCCAGACATCAGACGCTCCCTGAAAAGTCAGAAACAGAAGTAAGTATTACAAATATTTATTGATATAAATTCTGTTCTGTTCTTCTGTTTGAAATGGGAGAAGGAAACTGTTATAAAATTATAAGGTAGAATTGTAGGAAGCCCTGAGGTTGTAGAAAAAATATCATTTTCCATTCTCTTCGAAGGCTTTGGCTCTCTTTTGCCTACAGAATACACTCTGAATCCTTATCAAGTCATTCAAGATCCTTCTTAGGCTGAACTAGCTCCTCCTTTTCCTCAAAACAACCCCCCTTCCTCAAACACACTCTTTTTGCTCCGTCATACTAAATTATTCATTTTGCCCCAAAGGCTGCAATTTTTACTTTTTTCAGTTTGTAGTTTCAGCATAAAATGTATATTAGGTACTCTCTTCCACCTGAGGAATTCCTACTCAGAGTTTAAGATCCTGCTAAATTATGCCACCATCTCTCTCTCTTTTTTTAAAAAATATAATAACATGATTTATTTAAAGTGTGCAATTCAGTCACTTTTAAAGAGTGTGCATTCATTCACAGAGGTGTGCATTCATCACCACAGTCAGTTTTAGAATATTTCATTACCCCCAAAGGAACCCTCATTCTCCTTAGCTGTCACCTTCCTATCTCCCCTCCCCCAGCCCTAGCCAAACACTAATCTACTTTCTGTCTCTATAGATTTGCCTATTCTGGACATTTAATATAAATGGTATCCTACCATATGTGTCCTTTGTATCTGGCTTCTGTCATTTAGCGTAATGTTTTTTTTTGTTTTTTTTTTTTTTTAGCGTAATGTTTTAAAGGTTCTTCCATGTTGTAGAATCAGTATTTTGTTTCTTTTTATTGCCAAATAACACCCCATTATATGGAAATACCACATTTCATTTACCCATTCATCAATTGATGGACATTTGGGTTGCTTCCACTTTTTGGCTATGAAAAATGCTGTGAATAATCGACTACCTACTCTTGAAAGCTTTGCTGATGCCTTCAAGACAAATAGTCTCCTTCCCTATATGTACTTTAATTTACTTTCATGGGGTTTTTTTTTGTATTTAGTCAGTATTACTTTCACTATACTATATTATAACTAGTTAAACTATGTTTTAAAATAAATTTATTTATTCATTTATCTTTGGTTGTTTTGGGTCTTCGATGCTGCGCACGGGCTTTCTTTACTTGTGGTGAGTGGGGGCTACTCTTCGTTGCGGTGCACGGGTTTCTCATTGCGGTGACTTCTCTTGTTGCGGAGCAGAGGTTCTAGGCATGCGGGCTTCAGTAGTTGTGGCATGTGGGGTCAGCAGTTGCGGCTCGTGGGCTCTAGAGCACAGGCTCAGTAGTTGTGGTGCACGGGCTTAGCTGCTCTGCGGGCATGTGGGATCTTACTGGACCAGGGATTGAACCTGTGTCCCCTTCATTGGCAGGCAGATTCTTAACCACTGCACCACCAGGGAAGCTCACTAGTTAAACGATTTACTCATAGATTAGCTCTCCCTCTGTCCCCTAAACCCTGGTGGAAACTTGACACCAACTCTAGAGTTTCATTTTTGTGTGCGTTCCCAGTGCCTGCTGTATTGCCTAACACATAGTAGATGCTCAATAGATGTATGCTGACCACATGAGAACTTACCAGACTACATCTAATACATATCTAGGATGTATAGTTCTGAAAGGGAACAGCCATAATTTTTATAGCTTAGTTGTATTGATTCTTTTATCTGCAATATAATCTGTTCGTTGCTTCTTTAAAAAAGAAAACCCATGGTCATAATAAATCCACTCTTTGATCTCGTGAACTTGTATGATATAAGCACAGACTATTGCCATTCATATCCTGTGTTTTCTGTGTTAGTTTCTGACAGGGAGATGTATGGAGTTGCTAATGTGATTATCTTGTCATGGCTTCTAGCACTGTAATCCTTTTGAAATTTTAATAACATTAATTGTATGTTATTAAAATTTTTTTTCTTATTCTGTCTTAGGACTCTGTAATAACAGGTTCAAGTCCTACTCCTTTAAAGCATCCTGAGAAAAATCAGAAGAAACTTCAGTGTCTGAATGATGTATTAGGAAAAAAACTTAACAAGACTCCTAAAAATGTCCCTGGTAATCAGATTTGATAACTTGATGATGAACATTAGAATGTTTTGGGGGGATTATATTGTTCTGAATTTTAACTTTATCTCATTTTGATTTAATCTCTTGTCTTATAAAATATAACCTTTTAATTATATTAGATATTTCTATTTTAATGAGTGAGTAAAGTTATAATGTAGTGAAGAGTTTTACAAAAGGTAACTGAGTGTATTTTAAGTGATTGCATTTCTTTGTATCTATTTAGCCTCAGTTAACTTAGTGGTTCCCAAAGCTGACTGATTATCAAAATCATCTGGTAAATTAAAAAAATTTTTAAATCCTTAGGTCCTTCCCTAGACATACTGACTGAGAATCTCCAGAGGTGGGTTGTGGGAATCTGTAGTTTAAAAAGAAGCTCCCCAAGAGATTCTGATATTGATTTTGCCAAGTTGAGAGATCAGCTCATTATAGAAAATTTTTTAATTAAAAAAATTTTTTTTAAGTTTTAAAAGTAGCTAGAGGTAAGTGGAGATGATGAACCTTGATACTAACCTAAGCATTTATTTTTCTAAGGAAAAGTGAAAGTCGCGCCTTTATTTCTTACTAGAAAGGCTCAGAAAACAGCTGATCCTGTCCTTGGTTTTGATGAAAGCAGGTCAGTCTGATACAAATTTTTAAATGTCAAAATATTTCATGGAATGTATTTTGCATTCATTTACTTTGATGAGAAAGCATTTAAGTTATCATCTGAAGCTTTGATAAATCCATTTTAACAGATGACAATATTGACAATGCTACAACTGCAATTTGAATATCTTGGTCTTTTGCAAACATTTTGTGTCCATCTCTAGACAAAACAGTGGGAAAATAAACAAGCAAACCAAAAAGCTGATTTATGAACTTGTTCAGTAAATATTTAAATACCTACTATGTAGCAGGTGCTGTTTTTGGTACTAGGAATATCATAGGGAATAAGACACATTCCCTGTCCTCAGGAGGCTTATACCCTAGAGGAAAGACAATCTCTGATTAAACATTAATTGGGCCAACAAATGAAAAATTGCAGTGTGCTAAGAAGGAGAGGTACAAAGGTCTATTAAAAGTTTGTTGAGGGCTTCCCTGGTGGCGCAGTGGTTGCGAATCCGCCTGCCGATGCAGGGGACACGGGTTCGTGCCCCGGTCCGGGAAGATCCCACATGCCGCGGAGCGGCTGGGCCCGTGAGCCATGGCCGCTGAGCCTGCGCGTCCGGAGCCTGTGCTCCGCGACGGGAGAGGCCACAACAGTGAGAGGCCCTCGAACCGCAAAAAAAAAAAAAAAAAAAAAAATGTAAAAAAAAAAGAAAAGTTTGTTTAGTCGATTTGGTCTGATCAAGCAAGGATTTTCTTTTTTTTTTTTCTGCAGTATGCGGGGCCTCTCACTGTTGTGGCTTCTCCCGTTGCGGAGCACAGGCTCCGGACGCGCAAGCTCAGCGGCCATGGCTCACGGGCCCAGCCGCTCCGCGGCATGTGGGATCTTCCCGGACCGGGGCATGAACCCGTGTCCCTTGCATCGGCAGGCGGATTCGCAACCACTGCGCCACCAGGGAAACCCGCAATCAGAGGGTTTTAAACAGAAGTATGGACATAAACATTTGGATTTTGAAAGTTTAATTTGACTGCTGGATTAATTTGGCTCTTGTACAGAGAGTGGGATGGAGGAGGGATTAGAGTGGATGCAAGGGTTTGGGTGTGAGATGATGGAGGTGTGGACTCAGGTGCTGGAGACGATGTATGAAAAGATTTTAGGAGATAAATTTAAGAACCCTTGATGCTTAATTAGACACGGGGGCTGGGGGTGGGAGAGATGAAGGTAGAAGGATGACACTTAAGTTCTGGTCTGTGCCAGTAGATGGCATGATGGAAGAAGACCAGGTTTAGGGACATGAGTTCAGGTTATTTGTTTCTTTTCCTGTTTCAGTTTTATTGAGGAATAACTACATATTGTTAAAATGCACAAATCTTAAGTATACAGTTTTGATAAGTACACTTATCAAAGTGTATCAAGATGTCAAGATATAACATCTTTCTTTTACTCCCTAACGGTTACTTACTCTTTTTCTGTATCACCACCATCACCACCACAACAAAAGGTTACCACTCTTCTGATTTCTATTACCATCAGTTAGTTTGACTTCGGTTGCCATGGGTTAGTCTTTTCTGTTTTAGAACTTCATGTAAACTTTGTATATATTGTTTTGTGCCTAACTGCTCTTGTTCAGTACACATATATTTTTTAAAATCAGCTTTATTCAGGTATAATGTACATACAATCATATGCACCCATATTAAGTGAACAGTTTGAGGTTTAACAAATGTACACACCTGTGTGATCGCCACCACAATAGAGAACATTTCATCACTCTCAAAAATTCCCTTTTGCCTCTTTGCAGTTCATCCCTGCCTTCCACTCCCAATGCCATGCAACCTGTGATCTGCTTTCTGTTGATATAGATTAGTTTGCCTTTTCTAGAATTTCATAGAAATGAAATCATACAGGAGGTACACTTTTGTCTCTGGCTTCTTTCAGTCAAAGAATATCAGTAGTCTATTCTTTTTTATTGCCGAATAGTATTCCTTATACGAATATATTTACCACAATTTATTCTTTTATTGGTGGCCATTTGGGTTGTTTCCAGTATTTACCCATTTACTCATGGATTCCTGTTTTATTCTCTGGGTTTTAATCCATTAATAATTTTAATGCTCAAATTGATTCTAATTTGGCCATTGGAAGCCCTTCAGCTTGGTTTCTATGCCCCTTTGACACATACTCATCATTTATAGAGCATTTCTTACTTTTTTGAACACAAAGATATTCCAGGCTCATCTTTTATTTGCCCTGCCCCAGCTCTTTAATTAGCCTCTTCTGCAAGGAGCCCTGGTTCCTTTTAGTGGAGGTGCTTATTTTGCTCCTGAGGTATCAGTGCTTCTAGGCTTTCTCAGCAGATAAAGCTAGGAAATACACACACACACACACACATTAAAACTATTTCTAACTGTATATAATATATGTGTGTATATTTTTTATTAGTACCTTGTACCCCCTCCTTAAAGTTTACCTTCCGCTATAGGCACATACTAATATAGCTACTTCACCCATCTTTTCATCCTCCCCTCTAATTAATAGTCAAAAAGGTACACCTCCTCTTTTCTGAGATTAATCTCTTCAGTCTGGCTTTAGATCTCATCTTTTCTTCATTTCTCTCAAATGGGAAAGGAATGGAAATTTTTGAAGCCTCTTCTTAATTACCAACCCAAATTTCAGTTTGCAGAGAATATTACAGTCCTCACTCTATATATGGCAGGCTAGGAAGGGTGTATAAGCCGTGACACACCAGCACCATGCTCTCTTTCCCCTCCGCCACTCCATCATCCCATCCTCCTCTACCCTTTCACCAACTTCCCGCTAAAGTCAAGATTCTTATGATTAGCAATACAAGATAAGCCAGGTGAAACTGAGACATCAATAATAAGGGCCTTAAGGTTCCTGCTATTGTATTGGAAACAATATTACCTTAGAAGTTCTTGTATTAACTTTTAGAAATGTGGCACTGATTTTGTTTTCTGATTATAATATAAATGTATGTTTAAATTAAAAAAAAAGGAAGACAGACATTTTGGTGGATGTCCTTCAAGACATTATTTTCTGTATATACTTATTTTTATTTAAATTTTTTTAACACTGAAAGACTTTCGTTTTTACGATAAGCAGAAAAAGAATTTGACCAGCTAACATCTCAGGTAGCTGATTAAATTTTTTCAAATAAAATTAAGAAGTATTTATTGTATAGTTAGTTTATTTTTTTAAGTGTTTATAACCTTAGCTCTCCTTTTCTTACATCATTTTCTTAAAAGTCAAGATGCAACTGAGAAGCCTCAGGCTTGTGATGTGCAGTTTAAAGCAAAGCGTGACTTTCTAATGAGTGGTTTGCCAGATTTGTTGAAACGACAAATTGCAAAGAAAGCTGCTGCGTTAGATGTGTACAATGCAGTGAGTACCAGTTTCCAGAGCGTCGTTCATGTTCAGCAAAAAGATGATGGTGAGTTTATTACTATGAAATACTTTTAAATGTTAGTAGTAATATGAAACTATGTAAGTTGGTTTAAGATGAGACAAAGGTTTAGGTATAATTCTTATGGGGAATTTAGTGTTTTATCCTCTCTTCTTCAGCCTTGGACTGAGGAAGGGGGTGGGGCAAGAAAGCCAAAGGCATCCTCAGCCCTTACCCCTGATGCCAGGGGAGGGCAGGCACATGTGTGGGCCCTTAAGTGAATGCTGTCCAGATGGGCACTGTGTTCTAAAAGGAAGGCAGTTCCCTTCTGAAATCATAGCCTGTGTGTGAACAGATCATCTTTAAGAATTTCTCAGAGGAGCTCCAGCCCTGTCTTTGTCCAGTCTGCTGTTCACTGTTCAAGGGAAATCTGTTTGCCTCCTTTCCAGAACAACTTGTGCTGTTTAGTACCACAAAAGTATCTTGTGGGCTATATCCTGGAATTGGTAACAGGGAGCTCCATTGGACCAACAATGGAGCAACAGTGCTCCATTGCTCTAGTTCGCTGTTTTCTCACATGTACCGTGCACGAGAGCGAGCTGTTTGCCCAAGCCTTGTAAGGTGGTGTTAGCTTGATCCTGAGCTAATTCTCTTTGGATCCAAGTGCTATGGCAACCACAGTCCTACTTTACTTATGTAGTTTTTAATTACTGATAATGTACAAAGCGTTCTACCTTTACTTTGTTGTTGTTCCTACCTAGAGTTTTTTTGTCAGCACAAAAACAGTTATATTCTTCTCAGCTGGCTTTGTGGTTTGGTTTGGTCTATTCCCTCTACTCATGAAATGTTCACTATGTTCTGTTCTCCTTTCTTTTCCTTTTATGTTTCTGACCTTGATAGTTGTTTTTTTTTAAACCCACATTTATTTATTTATTTTTGGCTGTGTTGGGTCTTCGTTTCTGTGAGAGGGCTTTCTCTAGTTGTGGCAAGCGGGGGGCCAGTCTTCATCGCGGTGCACGGGCCTCTCACTATTGCGGCCTCTCTTGTTGCGGTGCACAGGCTCCAGACGCGCAGGCTCAGTAGTTGTGGCTCACGGGCCTAGTTGCTCCGTGGCATGTGGGATCTTCCCAGACCAGGGCTCAAACCTGTGTCCCCTGCATTAGCAGGCAGATTCTCAACCACTGCGCCACTAGGAGAGCCCATGACCTTGGTAGTTTTTGAGTTTTGTTTAGCCTCTCGTTTATGGGGAACTTCCCAGTCAGTCTTTCTAGTAATATTCCACTTTTCTTTTTTTCCCAGTTCTTTCACTGGCCATTCTGTTGATGAAGGCTTTCTTGTTACTTTTACTAGTTTATTTTTGTTTTTACATATTTATTTATTTCATTTTCTTTTTTGCTGAGTCGGGTCTTAGTTGCGGCACGCAGGATCTTCGTTGTGGCACGTGGGCTTCCCTCTAGTTGTGGCGCGTGGGCTCCAGAGCACATGGGCTCTGTAGTTGTGGTGCAGTGGGCTCCCGAGTGTGTGGGCTCTGTAATTTGTGCATGCAGACTCTCTAGTTGAGGCGTGCGAGCTCAGTAGTTGTGGTGCGTGGGCTTACTTGCCCCGCAGCATGTGGGATCTTAGTTCCCCGACCAGGGATCGAACCTGCATCCCCTGCATTGGAAGGTGGATTCTTAACCACTGGACCACCAGGGAAGTCCCTAGTTCAGTTTTATAAAGCATTTTCTAATAGTATGTTCAATTATAGAAGTTAGTTATGCTTTTCCTTAGGATCATGCCCACGCTCACCTAGTAACAGAATTTGGATTTCAGGATGCTAACTGCCCCTGAAATTTTTAACCTGATTAGCAAGGTTGATTTAAAAAGGAAAGAAAATATGCTAATATTTGCTTATTTTTAACAATTGGGAGGGAAGACTGGGTAATTTTTATGAATTGTATTTGTTGGAGGTGAGGGTATTGTTTCCTGTATACTCATTTGAGTTTTGGTACATTTGTATTAACTATGTAGTTGTTGTCAAGTCTTCTCATGTTTATTTAGTTGGTATTTGATAAGTGGATAAGGATATGAATGAAGGTAATTAACATAATTTTTCTGTTTTTCTTTAGGGTGCCATTTGTGGCATTTGAAGCCACCCACTTGTCCTCTCTTAACTAAACTTAAAGAACTGAATACTAAAGTAATAGATCTCTCAAAATGTGTCATGGCTCTTGGTGAATTCTCAACATTGAATTCAAATTCAAAAAGTAATACTTCTGCTGTTGTGGTAAGTATGAGAGTGGTCATCCATTGTAGGCAGTTTCCTTCATATCTTTCAGAGGGAAAAAATTTTGGATATTTACTGTTGTGGCCTAAAATTCATCTCTTCCTAGAGTCCAATTTTAAAAAATAAATCCCAGTTGAAGTACATATCTGTTTTAAATACTCCTAGAGCTTTAAAAACATACTAAGAATTAATGATAGCCAGTTTTAAAAGAATATTAGATTACATAGCACATTTAGATACTTTATCAGTCAGAATTATAATCTCATAAATGAGTAAAATACAATTAGTTGAAAAGAAAGAACAATAAAAATATGAACTAAGGAACTTCCCTGGTGGCACAGTGGATAAGACTCTGTGCTTCCAATGCAGGGGGCCTGGGTTCGATCCCTGGTCAGGAAACTGGATCCCACATGCATGCTGCAGCTAAGAGTTCACATGCCACAACTAAGGAGCCCTCGAGCCGCAACTAAGGAGCCCTCCTGCAGCGACTAAGACCTGGTGCAACCAAATAAATAAACAAATAAATATTTTTTAAAAACCATGAACCAAGTCCTTCTAAAGCTGTGCAAATGCAGCTTTGCCATCGAGATTGTATTTAGTGACTAAAGCTCATCCTACAATGACATAGACTTATAGACAGAAAGTAGTTGGTAGTATTCTGATTAATATTAATGGACAATGTGGGTTTAATTGAGCATTTTATTCTTTATTGCAGTTTGTTGGGAGAAGGAAGGATTTGACTGAAGAAGTACGAAATCTTTTGCTGGAGGAAATTAGGTGGTCAAATCCCGAGTTTTCTTTGAGGAAATACTTCCCTTTGCTTCTAAAAAAGCGAACTGAGCCCCAGGTACTTTCCAAGTGTCATCGTAAACAAGGTTAGTGATAATTATTATTTCTGTTAACATTTCAGTTTTGAAAACACTAAGCTTAGCCATTGACTCTTGGAAGTGGTCACACCGAGAGAACATTACTTATGGTTGATAGGGAGAACGGTTCAATTAAAGTAAAGCAACTTGTGTGATACAGTGTTAGCCCCTGACAGCTTCCAGAGTTGGCAACACAAAGACAGCTTTAATTATGTTAAAATACTAATAATTTATTTAAGGAAAGCCTTAGATGAGGTAGTTTATATAGCCCGTACAAAAGGCAATCTAAATAACAAGTTATCCAGCTTACTTTCAGTATGCCACATTTGATTCTTGTGTTTTCACTTTATAGATAAGGCTATTGGATATTTTGAAGTGGTATTAAGATTATTGGGTATTAAAATTTGTTTTTTGTTGATTAATAAGCACATGCATTTCAATAATTCCCCAAATAGAAAGTCCAAAACTAGAGCCCGACGTCAGTCGAAAAGAAACCAAAAGGAAACGAGTGGAAATGGAAAATCATAAATCCAAAAGAAAGAAACCAAATGAGTATTCAGAAAGTCCAAAAAAGATAAGTGGAAAACTAGAAGAACTTGACAAAAGAAACAACTCCAGTGGGATAAAGCTAGATTCTTCCAAAGGTTTATTTCCTAAAACATCCAGGAAGAAACGAACAGCTTTGAGTACAAGGTGTAAAGTGGAAACAGAAGCCGTAGAAGATTCTGATATTCTGATAATAGATGGTGACACGTCTACATCAGAAGTATCTTCTATTCCGGGTAAATTAGACTTTCTCCCTCTGGTCCTAGAGGTTTTTTTGTTTGTTTTTAACTTCTCATTTTTCCCCTGTCTCTTAATATATGCTCACTGTAACATTCAAACAAAATAAGAAGTGGAAGCCTCACTGATTAGAGTCTTCCAGATAACCATGTTTAACAGATTGCTGTTTGGTCTTTGATTTTTCTGTGCTTCCCTAAATACATATGCTTTTTTAAAAACCTGGAGACTTCCCTGGTGGTCCAGTGGTTAAGACTCCACGCTCGCAATGCAGGGGGCCCGGGTTCAGTCTCTGGTCAGGGAACTAGATCCTGCCTTCTGCAACTAAAGATCCCGCATGCCGCAACTAAAAATCCCGCATGCCCCAACTAAAGATCCTGCATGCTGCAACTACAAAAAAGATCCCACATGCCGCAATGAAGATCTCGCACACGGCAACGAAGATCCTGAGTGCTGCAACTAAGACCCGGTGCAGCCAAATAAATTAAAAAAACAAACAAACAAAAAAAACAGGGGGCTTCCCTGGTGGCACAGTGGTTAGAGTCTGCCTGCCGATGCAGGGGATGCGGGTTCGTGCCCCGGTCCGGCAGGATCCCACATGCTGCGGAGCGGCTGGGCCCGTGAGCCATGGCCGCTGAGCCTGCGCGTCCGAAGCCTGTGCTCCACAACGGGAGAGGCCACAGCAGTGAGAGGCCCGCGTACCACAAAAAAAAAAAAACCAACAACAACCTGGAATCACACTCTACCTATTATTTTACACCTGTTTCACATATTTTTGACATATTCCCATTTGGTTACGTAGCTTTTCTGAAACATTCTATTGAATTAATGCATCCATTTAGATTATGTTTTGATAATTTGTACAGCAAGTCTCTGTATTTTTTAAAAATTATTTATTTATTTTTGGCTGCATTGGGTCTTCGTTGCTGTGCGTGGGCTTTCTCTAGTTGGGGCGAGCGGGGACTACCCTTCGTTGTGGTGCGCAGGTTTCTTTTTGCGGTGGCTTCTCTTGTTGTGGAGCATGGGCTCTAGGCGCACGGGCTTCAGTAGTTGTGGCACAGGCTCAGTAGTTGTGGCTCACGGGCTCTAGAGCGCAGGCTCAGTAGTTGTGGCACACAGGCTTATTTGCTCCGCAGCATGTGGGATCTTCCCAGACCAGGGCTCGAACCCGTGTCTCCTGCATTGGCAGGTGGATTCTTAACCACTGCGCCACCAGGGAAGCCCCTCTATATTAAAGAAAAATTTTTTTAATTTTTTAAAATTAATTAATTTATTTGTTTTTATTTTTGGCTGTGTTGGGTCTTCGTTGCTGAGCACAGGCTTTCTCTAGTTGCGGTGAGCGGGGGCTACTCCTTGTTGTGGTGCATGGGCTTCTCATTGCGGTGGCTTCTCTTGCTGTGGAGCACAGGCTCTAGGCACACGGGCTTCAGTAGTTGTGGCTCTAGAGCGCAGACTCAGTAGTTGGGTGGCCAGGCTTACTTGCTCCGCGGCATATGGGATCTTCCCTGGCCAGGGATCAAACCCCTGTCCCCTGCATTGGCAGGCAGATTCTTAACCACTACACCACCAGGGAAGCCCTTTTTAAAATTTTTCTTGGAGCCTGGTTGATTTACAATGTTGTGTTAGTTTCAGGTGTACAGCAAAGTGAATCAGTTATACATATACCTATATCCACTCTTTTTTTAGATTCTTTTCCCAGATAGTCCATTACACAGTATTGAGTAGAGTTCCCTGTGCTGTACAGTAGGTTCTTATTAGTTATCTATTTTATATGTGGTAGTGTGTATATGTCAATCCCAATCTCCCAATTTATCCCTCCCTGTCCTTACCCCTGGTAACCATAAGTTTGTTTTCTACATCTGTGACTCTACCTCTGTTTTGTAAATAAGTTCATTTGTACCCTTTATTTTAGATTCTACATATAAGCAGTATCATATGATATTTATCTTTCTGTGTCTGACTTACTTCCCTCAGTATGACAATCTCTAGATCCATCCATCTGTCATTTTTTAAAACTATTTTCATGCATTGACTCCACTAAATAAACTATAGATTCCCTTACCCCACAAATTCCACTGGGGTTTTGATTTTGCATTAGAATGTAGATTAATGCCACGTGGTGCGGCCAAAAAAAAAAAAAGAGAGGGAGATGCATACCACAACGTAGATTAATTTGGAGGGGACTGGCATCTTCCTAACTCTTCTCAATTGGGAGTGTAGCATCTCTCCGTTTACTCAGGCTGACCTCCTAGAATGTTTTAATGTATCTTTTTAGTTGTCAAGAAGAGGCTCCATGAAAATTATGCTGCATTTGTTCTTTAGATTATTTCTTACAGTACAAATTATTTTTCATATTTTGTGTTTCTTGAGTGATTATTAAAATTTTTAATGTATACTTTTAAATCTTACTGTCATAAGACTTTATGGTGGTTAGCTTTTAAGAGGGAAGGGTTTTGATGTGAAAATTTTTAAATGTAATGTTAAGTTTTGAAATTGCCTTTTTGGCAATTTGTAAATAAAAATATTTGCACAAATACTTATTGTTACATGAAACAATAATGTAAATGCCTAAGAATATATGTTTATGCCAAGAAACAAAATAGTTTAATATATATTTTTTGCTTTAGATTCTGGAACTGAAGACATGCTTTGGACAGAAAAGTATCAACCTCAGAACTCCGGTGAACTCATAGGCAATGAGCTAGCTATTAGAAAGTTACATAGGTTGGTAAAATTTGTAAAGGAATTGAGAAATAGTTTTTGAATCTAGTTTTAGTATTTATTTTATTTGTGCTAAAATCTAGAAATTATAAAGTAATACATCACAAGGTAAAATCTTAAAAAAAAAGAAAAAGGAAGAAGAATTTTCAGTGAAAAGTAAATGTACCTCTTTTCTCCTGTTTCTACTCCTTAGAGGTAAATGACTATTAAAATTGTCTTGTAAAACCTTCCAGAAAACTTTTAATGCATATATTTGCTCCTTTCTTCTTAACAAATAGGATCATATTACTACTAATTCAGGTAATAATCCTTTGTCTATAATTCCCACCTCCAAAGAGTTCTGGAAATTTAAAGTTTATTAACTTATTATATACATAAATTTTATTATAGTCTTTATCAGCCTCACTTAGTAGGAGTTCATATTTTTTTAACTAGAAATATTCAGTGATTATGGATGTACTGCCACAGACCCACTAGGGGTATTATGTTTTATGTAGTATATGTACCAAATTACATTTCTAATATCTGAAAAATCCTGAATTCTAAAACTCAACTGGCCCAAAGGATTTCATACAAGGAATTGGGACTCATAATAATAAAACCTTTGAGATTGGCAGTGTTCTAAGCACTTGATCATGCTTAGCTCATTTGCTCCTTAGAAAAATCCTATGAGGGTAAATACTGTTCTCATGAGGAATGTGGCCCAGAGAGGTTGAGTTATTTGTCCAAGGTCACACAGCTAGAAAGTGGTGGAGCTGGAATTTAAACTCAGTCTAGCTCCAGACTAGAACTTAATCTTTCTGCTCATACTTAGGATTGTATCAATATATTAGACATCTTTCATGTCACCATACAGTCTATTCAGTTCTTCATAGTTTCTCTGTACTGATTTCTTATGTGAGCATACATACCATAAGGTATCTTTTCCGTTACTGATGTATTTTTAGGTTTTTCCTTTTGGAGGCTAATATAAACAGTGTTGCAGTGAATATCCTTGCACATATTGTCTTGAGTATTTAGGCAAAAATTACTTCATTTTAAAATATTCATGTCCATGTAAAATTATTCTACTATATAGTTGATTCAAAAATGTTATGGAGTTCTTAAAAACTAACAATATACCATCACTTCCCCCGACAATCATTTTAACGTATCATCTAAGAGATATCTATATTCTGTGAATTTTTTTATTAACATATATTTTCTTATGGTAGTTGGTTGAAAGACTGGAAAAGAAGAGCTGAATTGGAAGAAGGACAGAATTTGAAGGGAAAAAGAGATGAGAAACAGGAAGGTATTTTGAGTCATTTTTTTCCATTTCACTGAACATTTTTAGAATTAGATTAGCTGAAAATTTTTATAAAGCTGCTTGTTTGATATTTTATATTTGGTTTTTTAGTTTTTGTACGTTGAATTTCCAACATTTATTGGCAAGAAGTTTGTGGGATTTGGTCATTGGGTTTGGTGAGACAGAACTGATGCCTAAGCAATTGTTTTATGTGCATTTGAATGATTTTTCAGATCCATTGGACGGCATAGACTTTAAAGGCAGTTCAGATGATGAAGAAGAGAATCGTCTTTGCAATACTGTTCTTATAACAGGGCCAACAGGAGTGGGGAAAACTGCTGCGGTATATGCTTGTGCTCAGGAGCTTGGATTTAAGGTTAGTGGACAAATATTAATGTAATAATTACCCTTGAAACAAAAGGAAACATCAACCATTCTGCCATTTTTTCTTATATTCTTTTAGATATTTGAAGTGAATGCCTCTTCTCAGCGCAGTGGTAGACAAATTCTGTCTCAGCTGAAGGAAGCTACTCAGTCCCATCAAGTAGACAAGCAAGGTGTAAACTCACAAAAACCCTGTTTTTTTAATAGCTACAACATAAGCAAGTCACCAAGTAAGTAAATTATTTTCCTGAAGTTGTAATGTTTAAAAACTTAAAATCTAAGACAAGAATTTTAATAATTAGCATTTTTAAAAAATAAATTTATTTATTTTATTTATTTATTTTTGGCTGCATTGGGTCTTCGTTGCTGCATGCAGGCTTTCTCTAGTTGTGGTGCGTAGGGGCTACTCTTCATCATGGTGCGTGGGCTTCTCATTGTGGTGGCTTCTCTTGTTGTGGAGCACGGGCTCTAGGCCCATGGGCTTCAGTAGTTGTGGCTCACAGGCTCTAGAGCGAAGGCTCAGTAGTTGTGGCGAACGGGCTTAGTTGCTCCGTGACATGTGGGATCTTCCCCGATCAGGGCTCAAACCCATGTCCCCTGCATTGGCAGGCTGATTCTTAACCACTGCGCCACCAGTGAAGTCCCAATAATTAGAATTTTGCCATTCATTTTTAATCTTTTCCTATATATATACATGCCTTTTTCATTTTTCTTGGACTTTATGTTTTAAAACAAATCTCAGGACCATCACATAATTTTACTCATGTATATATATTTCAATATGTAGCTCTAACTGATAAGGACTTTTTTAAAAGCATAACCACTATATCATAATCAGACCTAACAAAATTAACTATATACCTTAATTTGATGTAATATGTAGTTTAATTTCAGTTTTCTGTTTCAAATGGTTTGTTCAAATCAGGATCCAAACAAGGTTCACAGTTTACATTTGATTAATGTCACTTAAGTTTCTTTTAATCTAACAGCTCCCTCCCCCTTTCTTTTCATGTCATTTATTTGTTGAAGAACATGGGTCATTTGTCATAAAATTTCTCACATTCTAGAGTTGGCTGATTATATCTTCATGGTATCAGTTAACACATTCCTCTTCCTTGTATTTCTTATAAACTGGCAGTTAGATCTGTGGGGTTGATTAGATTCATTTCCATTTTGGTGCTGGCATACATGCCAAGAGATACGTAACGACTGGTTATCCCACTTTTAGTGATATTTAAATTTTTTTTTTTTTTTTTTTTTTGTGGTACATGGGCCTCTCACTGTTGTGGCCTCTCCCGTTGCGGAGCACAGGCTCTGGACGCACAGGCTCCGCGGCATATAGGATCTTCCCGGACCGGGGCACGAACCCGTGTCCCCTGCATCGGCAGGCGGACTCTCAACCACTGCGCCACTAGGGAAGCCCTAAATATTTTTAAGATTACACCTCTTTCCTTGTGGTGTTAAAATGCCCTATTTAAAAAAAAAAAAATTATTTATTTGGTTGCGTTGGGTCTTAGTTGTGGCTTGCAGGCTCCTTAGTTGTGGCATGTGAACTCTTAGTTGTGGCATGCATGTGGGATCTAGTTCCCAGACCAGGGATTGAACCCTGGCCCCCTGCGTTGGGAGCGTGGAGTCTTAACCACTGCACCACCAGGGAAGTCCCTAAAATGCCCTATTTTTATGACATGATTGTGATATCTATGATAAATTTTTTCAAGCTCAAAATTTTCACTAAGTTTTCTGAACACCTATGATATGCAAGGTCTATGAGGGTACAAAAAAAGAATAGGACAGAGTCATGGAATGGTGCACCTATGCTGGTACATAAAGAAGATCCTGCTCTGAGTCCATATGATAATAACTAGCACTTGTAAAGGCTGAATGAGGGTACTTTGAGAGGAGCAAAGGACACGCTCTGGAATAAATGCCAGGCCACTGTTGGGCTTCTGAAGGGTAGACATCAGCCATTTGTTTTTTAACTTTGTATCCATCTTTCATAGCATATCTAGAAAAACATATCGTTTGCTTGCAATATCAGTTTACTGTGAGTTAAATTGAAGTTGCACAGGAAAGTCTGTAATGTGCTTAGTATGTACCGATATCACTTTTTCTCCAGCCTCTTCTGACCTCAAGCAGATGTAGACAGAGTGAATTAAGGGATTATGAAGATTTTTGCTGCAAGAATATATGTTTCTTGGGAAAGAGTATCTTTTCCAAATGATTGGTTTTGCTTTCTCTACTGGTTGAATAACTAACAATACAGTAATATTTGACTGGAAAGAGAATGTAAGAAAGAAAAAGAATTTTTATACCTTTGCTTTTTAACTGGTAAGGGTAGAAATATACTGTGGATAACTCAATCTTGCCATCTCTTTAATTTTTAGAATATTTGTCTTTAAGTGAAATTTGTTTTTGGCAGAAAAATTAAGCTCCCCCAAGAAGGTTGTTACATCACCAAGAAAACTTCCTCCACCATCACCACAAAGTAGTGGACCAAAGCGAGTACTTCCACCTAAAACTTTGGCAAATTATTTTAAAGTGTCTTCTAAGCCAAAAAATAATGAACAAATAGGAGCACTTCTGGAAAATAGTAAAGGTAAGATACTAAATTGACAGAGGCCCTGATAACATAAAAATATGATCACAGTTCATGAGTTCCTATTGCTATTTATTAAACCTCAGTTACACTGAAGGTCATATATATAGGAGTGTTGATACCTTGTTTCAGTTTTGATAATGGATTTCAGTTTGAGTTTATTCTGTGGAAATATCCAGTGTTCTGTTAAAAGTTGATTTTATCTAAAATATTAATGTTTTATTTATGCAGGAATCAAAAATTCTTTTGAACAGAAACCAATTATTCAGACTAAATCTACAAACACAACTAACAAAAATGTCAAAGAGTTTGGGGCTGAGGAGCCCAACAGGAAAAATGCAACATCTCTCATTCTGTTTGAGGAGGTAGGCTTACAGAGGTATACATTTGTGATACCTCCTGATAAAAACTTATTCTAAAGATTACTGTATGTTTTACTATAAAGGACTGTAAAATAGCCAAGAAGGTCAGGAATAATTGTATCTATTTGAAATTAAAGTGAATGAAACTGTCAGCCATAGAAGAATTTTTTAGGAACATGATTAATGCAATTCAGTTACTGTTTAGTGTTTGTAGAAATTATTCTGACCCATACTTATCCAATTATAGGTGACTGCATTTTTTTGTTTTTAACGTTTGATAATTTTTTTACCCTTTTAATAGTATAAGACGTTGTAAGCTTTCGGCATGGTGTGAAGTCACACTGTTCACAAATTCATAAATTCTGTCTCTAATAGACATATAGTGTATCTACTATGATAACTGATATGATAACATAACAGTTATGATAACATAACTGACATCCAATAAGTGTATTGTTACTACATTAATATTTTAATAACCATTTGTTCTTAGGTTGATGTCATTTTCGAAGAAGATGCTGGCTTTTTGAATGCAATCAAAACATTCATGGCAACCACGAAAAGGCCTGTAATCCTTACAACAAGTGGTAAGTAACCAGTGATTTTACAATTAATTACTATTGGTTAAAATATTTGGGGAAAGCTTCTAATTTTAGTTAGATATGTTCCTTTAGAAGTCTGCTGGTAAATTGTCTGTTTTTTTCCCTAAAACGAGGAGGCTTCTAAATCTTTTTTTTTTTTTTTTTTAATTATTTTTGGCTGCATGGGGTCTTTGTTGCTGCACGCGGGATCTTCATTGCCAAGTGCAGGATCTTTAGTTGCGGCATGCGGGATCTAGTTCCCTGACCAGGGATCAAACCTGGGCATTGGGAGCGTGGAGTCTTAACCACTGGACCACCAGGGAATTCCCTATATATTGTTTTATAACATTCTTTTCTAATATTTGTCATTACAAATATTCAGTAGAATATCTCTGCTATGGATTTCTGTTGGAAAATGTTTGTGTTAGACTCTACTTAGAAATTAATAGCCCATTTGATAGTTAATGATTATACTCTAAAAATATCGATAAAAATCATATTAATCCCAAGTGAGATGGTAGTTTAATTAAAAAGTCAAGATGTAAGTTCAATTCCTTAATGACTTATAATTTGCATATTTTATTTTCATTACTGATGAAATATAGAATACTTTCATAGAAAAGTATGACTAGAGAAAGTACCTTAGTGGTCTTAATGTTTAAAAATATGTTTTTTCCGCATAGATCCAACATTTAGTTTAATGTTTGATGGCTTCTTTGAAGAAATTAATTTTAACACTCCTTCACTGGTAAGTTTTGAATTTTGATCAGCATAAATTATATATCACAATTATATAGAAGGTGGTTTGTTATAATTTTTAAATGTGGTTACTAAGGGGTATGTTAAAATTTCTGCATTTTAGGAGACTTCTGATTATCTTTTTTTTTACTTTAAAAAAATATCTTTTTCAAAATTCATGTATTCAAATTTTTACTAGACTCCAGTGTTCATTAGGTCTTTTTCATAGTAACCAGTGCTTTACTGAGGTGAAATTTGCATATAGTTAAAAATGCACTTAAGGGGCTTCCCTGGTGGCGCAGTGGTTGAGAATACGCCTGCCGATGCAGGGGACACGGGTTCGTGCCCTGGTCCGGGAAGATCCCACATGCTGCGGAGCGGCTAGGCCCGTGAGCCATGGCCGCTGAGCCTGCGCATCCGGAGCCTGTGCTCCGCAACGGGAGAGGCCACAATAGTGAGAGGCCTGCGTACCGCAAAAAAAAAAAAAAAAAAAAGTGCACTTAAGTACACAAATTGAAAAATGTGAACAGAGATAAACATCCATGTAACCATCACCCAGATCAAAATATAGAACATTTCTATCACCTCCAAAAGTTCCCTTGGGTCCTTTTTAGGCAGCACTCCCCTCTCCACCGGAGATAACCACTATTCTTTTTTTTATTTTATTTATTTATTTATTTTTGGCTGTGTTGGGTCTTCGTTTCTGTGCGGGGGCTTTCTCTAGTTGCGGCGAGCAGGGGCCACTCTTCATCGCTGTGCGCAGGTCTCTCACTATCGTGGCCTCTCTTGTTGGCGGAGCACAGGCTCCAGACGCGCAGGTTCAGTAGTTGTGGCTCACGGGCCCAGTTGCTCCGCAGCATGTGGGATCTTCCCAGACCAGGGCTCGAACCCATGTCCCCTGCATTGGCAGGCAGATTCTCAACCACTGCGCCACCAGGGAAGCCTCATAACCACTATTCTAATGTGTATTAACTCAGATTAGTTTTGTCTATTCTGAAATTTCAAATAATAGGAAACATTATGTGTCCTTTTACATCTGGTTTCTTTCATTTAACATTATGTTTTTTAGATTTATCCATGCTGTTCTGTCAGTGGAATTGTTGAATCATATGCATTATGTTATTTTTATTTGTTTAGCTTTTTAAGACTCTGCCAGATAGGTTTCCAGTGCATGAGAATTCTGGCAACTGTTGTCAGTCTTTTTAACTTTGGCCATGGTAGTGGTATCCATCTGTGTGTGTGCATGTTTGCTTTCTGTTAATTAGCTTTGAAGTATAGTTTATTTACAGTAAAATACACCCACTTCAAGTGTATGGTTCAATGAATTTTGACAAATGTAGTTACAGAACATGTCCATCAAGATAGAGAACATCTTTATTACTACCAAAAGTTCCCTTGTGCGCCGTTGTGTTCTGTCCTTTGTCCTAAGCCCTCGGCCCTGCCTACTACCAGTCTGTTTTCTGTCACTGTAATTTTGCCAATTGTAGAATTTCATGTCAATAGAATCTTATAATATGTAGTATTTTTTATTTAGTTTCTTTCACACACCATAATGCTTTTTCAGATTTGCTCATATTACCTGTGCCAGTAGTTTCTTTCCTTTTTTTAAAATAAGTTTATTTATACATTTATATATATTTTTTTCTTTTCTTTTTTTTTTTTTTTTTTTGTTCGCGGGCCTCTCACTTTTGTGGCCTCTCCCGTTGCGGAGCACAGGCTCCGGATGCTCAGGCTCAGCGGCCATGGCTCACGGGCCCAGCCGCTCCGCAGCATGTGGGATCTTCCCGGACCGGGGCACGAATCCGTGTCCCCTGCATAGGCAGGCAGACTCTCAACCACTGCGCCACCAGGGAAGCCCCATTTATATATTTTTTATTTTTGGCTGCGTTGGGTTTTCGTTGCTGCAAAGGGGCTTTCTCTATTTGCGGTGAGCGGGGGCTACTCTTTGTTGTGATGCGTGGGCTTTTCAATGTGGTGGCTTCTCTTGTTGCGGAGCACGGACTCTAGTCGCGGGCTTCAGTAGTTGTGGCATGCAGGCTCAGTAGTTGTGGCTCACGGACTCTGGAGCACAGGCTCAGTAGTTGTGGCTCACGGGCCTAGTTGCTCCGCGACATGAGGGGTCTTCCCAGACCAGGGCTCGAACCCATGTCCCCTGCATTGGCAGGCAGATTCTCAATCACTGCGCCACCAGGGAAGCCCCCTAAGGGATTTTCTTAAGGTTTAATAAAATTGCCTTCAGGATTCAGGTTGGAGAATCTCCCATAAAATTTTCCTTGCTGTCTCAGACTGTATACAGTTAATAAAAGAAGTTTATGTAAATGCTTTTAATTTGGTACCATATTCCTTTATATTTTTCTAGATCATTCTCAATAAGAGCTTAAAATATTGTGAATCTTAGCAAAATTTGGCTTGCTTTTTGATGTTATTGATGTATTTCTGTTAACTCTGCAGTTGACCATGTTTCTTTCCTGTGTCTCTCTCCCTCCTACCCCCACCTCTCCCCTCCTGTCTCTCTCTCACTCTCTCTCAGCTAAATGTTGCCAGCTACCTACAGATGATCTGCTTGACTGAGAATTTTAGAACCGATGTAAAAGATTTTGTAACATTGCTAACAGCAAATACTTGTGACATCAGAAAAAGTATCCTTTACTTACAATTCTGGATTAGAAGTGGAGGTGGATTTTTAGAAGAAAGGCCATTATCTTTTTGTCGTAAGTTGATTTGTTGTAAAAGAAATTTCTGTAATGGGATCCTATATTAAAATATATGCTGTACCAAAACATTTGAAAGATTATAAAAATTTTGAGCATTGAGGTATCATGTTAATATTAAAAGAAACATACATACATCAACTTAGTTGATGAAAAGTTTTGTAAGCATTAAATGTGGGTAAATACAATTAAACTGAACCTGGAACAAATGGTTACTTGTACATTTATAAACATAGTTGCTTATAAACAAACAGAATTATATTATTTAGCAACTTCCTTTTTTCACTTATTAAAAAAATAAGTATTGGTAATTTTTCCATATGTAAATTATTTTTAGATGACTGTATTGTAAGGTCCTTTTCAGCTTCCTTAATAGCCTATAATTCTCTCTTTCCTAAGAACTCTATTATTTCAGAAATGCTTTATTTTATTTCTTACCAATCTTCAGTCACTGTTACCTAATTCAAGTCACAGACATTTACTGAGGACTTTCTCCATGCCAGGTCCTGTGTTTATATGAATAAGACATGGTTCCTTCCCTGAAGAAGTTCATAGTTTGTGGTTTCCATGCTCCATAGTCACAGTTCTGTAGTTACAGATCCTGCTCTGGGAAATATACAAATATTTAATTTTAAAAAAGGTGAAGTTCTGTAATATTAATCCCTTATTGGTTTTCTGATTAGTTCAAAATTTAATATCTTATTTTTTTAATTAATTAATTTATTTATTTGGCTGCGTTGGGTCTTCATTTCTGTGCGAGGGCTTTCTCTAGTTGCGGTGAGCGGGGGCCACTCTTCATCGCTGTGCGCAGGCCTCTCACTATCGCGGCCTCTCTTGCTGCGGAGCACGGGCTCCAGACGCACAGGTTCAGTAGTTGTGGCTCACGGGCCCAGTTGCTCCGTGGCATGTGGGATCTTCCCAGACCAGGGCTCGAACCCGTGTCCCCTGCATTGGCAGGCAGATTCTCAACCACTGCGCCACCAGGGAAGCCCTAATATCTTATTCTTTTTCAAAGTATTTAATTCAATTTAAGCTGGCAGTTTTAACTATTTCTTAGAAGTAAATGTGATAAATAAGACATGGAAAATATCCTATTTTAAACAAAATAGGTAATAACTATCACCATATTACTGGTTATAAAATGCAATACCAAGAACTTTAGCATTATTTCTTTTCTTGAAGATCTTAAATGCATTTCATTCCTGTCTTAAAAATAAAACACAGATACACACTCATTGGAAATCAGACAATACAGTATATAATGTAAAACGTAAAAGATCTTGCCCCACTTCTTAAAGGTAGCTACTGTTAGACCTTTATCTATGCATATACAAATATTGCTACCTACTTATTTAGCAAAATTAACCAATACTATACGTATTGTTAAACAATTTGCTTTTTCTTACCTCACAATTTATTGTCAGTACGTATAGTTCTAGCCCTCTCTTTTTCACAGCTGCATGCTATTCCAAAATATAAAGTGGATGTAACGTAATTTAATTAACCTTTACCTACTAGGTGACATTTAAGTCATCTTCAGTTTGTTGTTAAAGTATGCAGTGAATATCTTTTTTAATTTTGCTAATTTAGAAGGTGAAAAATGAATGGTATCTTATTTTAATTTCCATGATCACTGGTAAAATTGTACATCTTTTTATGAGTTTATTCGATATTTGTGTTTCTTCTGTGACTTGCCTGTCCAGTCCTTGCTCTTTTTTCTGTTGGATTGTTTTGTAAGCCCACCCCACACCCCAGCCCCACTTAACCTATGTAGAAATCATGTTTGTATTGTACGCTTTATGAATTAGATACATATGGGGAGAATAACAAAATGAGGATTAGGTCCAAAAAATGCCAAAGGGGACTTCCCTGGTGGCACAGTGGTTAAGAATCCTCCTGCCAATGCAGGGGATGTGGGTTCAGTCCCTGGCCCTGGAAGATCCCTCATGCTGCATAGGCACTAAGCCTGTGCCTGTGCTCTGGAGCCCGTGCTCTACAACAGGAGAGGCCACGACGGTGAGAGGCCTGCGCATTGTAACTAAGAGTGGCCCCCGCTGGCTGCAGCTAGAGAGGGCCTGCCCGCAGCAAAGACCCAACACAGTCAAAAATAAATAGATAAATAAATAATTTTTTTTTTAAATGCCAAAGGATCTTGGATTTTAAATAATTGTTTAAATAATTGCTTGCTACAATTTGATAAAAATATGGATAGCTAAGGTTTTCTTTTACTAATTTTGTAGGAGGAAATAGCAGAAATGTACAACTTGTTTGCTCTGAAGATGACCCTGATTCCAAAAATAATGCTAAAAATAGTAAAAGGAATCCAACAGACCTTCCCAAATGTGACACTGGCTGTGCTGAGACCTTGTTTGGCCTTAAGAACATTTTTTCCCCATCTGAAGACTTATTTTCATTTTTGAAGGTATTTTCAATGTCTAGTAAATTTATGTTCTTTTTCATCTTCCCAACACTCACTTTTGTCTTTTGAATCTTAAGGTTAACTTAAATTTACCAGTAATTTTTACAGGCTTCAGATTTCTGATTTTAACACATTGTACCACTTTGACAAATGGTGCATAGGCCTTGCTCTAAATGTATATTATAGAATTTAGAATAGAACTTAGAAATATTTCAGGTAAAAGAAGACAATTTCAGAACAGTAGTTTTTAAGCAAATGAGCTTCTAATTATTGAATTAGGGTATATACTGACTATTAGAGAATTTAATTTTTTAAATTAACAGTCTAAATTAATCTTTTAGACTCATGATACTATTTGATGTATTAGGGAAGTATAGGTTAATAAAATTATGAGGGTTAGCGACTCATTACTTTGAAAATAGATAGGAATGACACTATATTCATATGGGTAGAAAAATGTTCAGACTATGTACTGTTATGACATTTCTTTACTCAATATTGTTTTTCAGCACAAAATCAGAACAAAGGAAGAATGGCATAAGCTCATCCAGCTTCTTACAGAATTCCAAATGAGGAATGTAGATTTCTTATATAGTAATCTTGAGTTCATTCTACCATTACCTGTTAATATCATTCCAGAAACAGAAAACTTTTCTGGTTCATCAGTAAGTGTGGACACCAATGCAGCAACAAAAAATATGAAATGTCTTGCTAGGAAACTTTCTGAAGGAGAGAAGCCATTGAAAAAGTCACAAAAAAAGAAACATAAGAAAAAGATGGTAATTTTAGATGATAGTGACTTATTTGACACCGAATTGGACTTTTCTGATGAATTTATTAGGCTTTCCTCTACATCTTCTCCAAATTCAGAAGAAAGCAAAGCTAGAGATAAAGAAAGCAATCCAGAGACAAAGAAACTAAACACATGTCTAGAGTCAAACGTTGAATCTATTCCTCGTTCTCCTAAAACACCAGCAGAAAAGAAATATTCTGTCCTTGTTTCTCACTGTTTAAATTCTCTCACCGAGTTCATGGACAACATGTCCTTCTTAGATGCCCTTTTAACTGATGTAAGGGAACATAGGGAATTTGGTAAAACTGATTTTGGCTGGACAAATGGAAAGGTTAAAAGTGGACTTTGTGATGAGTTTAGTCTCGAGAGTAGTGATGGATGGACTTCTCAAAGCTCTGGAGAATTAAAGGCAGCTGTAGAAGCTCTCAGCTTTACTAAATGTTCTTCTACTATTTCAAAAGCATTGGAAACCTCCCTGAATTCTTGCAAGAAAGTAGGAAGAGATCCAACAAAAGAACTTACTTTTTATGTTTCGCAAAAGCGCAACAATGTACACTTCAGTCAGTCAGCAGCTAATTTAGAGTAAGTCTTGACTTCTGTTTACTTTTTATTTTTCAATAATAAATGATAGAGCGAAATTATTAGTTTCTTTCTCTACTAATTTTGAAATGCTGGCTTTATTGATCATGGTAAGCCCTTCATATTAATAATGTAGCTTCTAATGAGACAGTTAAGGAGACCAGCCTGATTGCTGGGAAGAAAAAGTGAGAGATTGGGGTGGGGGTTAGATTTGGGAGACTCTTGGATAACAGGGAAGGGGTCGATTTGCTGTGCAGACAGCAGGTAGCCATTAAAGTCTTTTCAGTATGGGAGTGATTGATGTGTTGAAAATGATATAGAAAGTGAATCTGGAATACAGTTAATCTAGTCTAGACCAGAAGCAGGGAGAAGCAGAGACCAGCAGCTGGTTTTGGGATTGTTGCATTTTTATTGGGCATTAAAAATCAAAAAATAATGCATTATTTTTAATTTACAGCAGTGCTTGGAAGAGGATAGCAGTCATCAAAAGTGTGTTTTCTAGCCGATCTCTTCCGAACCTGGGTAATAGACAAGCTAGTATAATAGAATACTTGCCAACTCTGCGAAACATTTGTAAGACTGAGAAGCTAAAAGAACAAGGAAAAAGTAAAAGAAGGTAGTTTCTATAAGAACATTTTACATAACTATTTCAAGATTGATAAATATTCTCATCTGATGGAACTATCAATATTAAAGTATGTTTTTCCTTGTAATTTTGACAGATTCCTGCACTATCTTGAAGGAATTCATCTTAACATTTCAAAAGAGACTATGAACACTTTGGCAGCTGGCTTCCCTTAATATCCTACATTTACAGTGCCTTGTACAGATTCTTACATGGTCCTTAAGAGACTTTTTTTTTTTTTTGCAGTACGCGGGCCTCTCACTGTTGTGGCCTCTCCCGTTGCGGAGCACAGGCTCCGGACGCGCAGGCTCAGCGGCCATGGCTCACGGGCCCAGCCGCTCCGCAGCATGTGGGATCTTCCTGGACCAGGGCATGAACCCGTGTCCCCTGAATCGGCAGGCGGACTCTCAACCACTGCGCCACCAGGGAAGCCCAAGAGACATTTTTATAGTGATTTTCATGGAAGAGTTTATTTCTCTTAATGTATATTTAAAACATACTATTTGTATATTTCTTATTAGTGTGTAAATATTTAAAATGAAAATTACAAATTGTATTTATAATTGTGGTAGTGGTGGGGTTTTTTGAATTTTTTTGTATTATCTGATTTAGCGTTGTTGGAGTATTTTTGTATGTGTGTGAGCTGTTTCTAGAAGGTAGAGTTCACTGAATATTTCTAAAGGTGCTTCAGTGCTAAACTAATCCATAATTTTTCCCCTTCTGGTGACCCTTAATCCACGCTGTGAATGTGAATCACCTAGGTGATAATCTTTTTTAAAAATAAGTTTACACAGGGCTTCCCTGGTGGCGCAGTGGTTGAGAGTCTGCCTGCCAATGCAGGGGACACGGGTTCAAGCCCTGGTCTGGGAAGATCCCACATGCCGCGGAGCAGCTGGGCCCGTGAGCCACAGCTACTGAGCCTGCGCGTCTGGAGCCTGTGCTCCGCAACAAGAGAGGCCGCGACAGTGAGAGGCCCGCGCACCGCGATGAAGAGTGGCCCCTGCTCACCGCAACTAGAGAAAGCCCTCGCACAGAAATGAAGACCCAACACAGCCAAAATAAATAAATAAATAAATAAAATAAGTTTATACAATCCAAAATACAAAATAGCATGTATAATACATAAGCAAACTTCCTAGGAAAGAAATTTCAAAAAGTAAGATCTTCCTGATAAAATTATTTTTAGCGTACTCATCCAGTATATTTTTACCATGTGAATCACTGAACGCTGACAAGGTGAAATCAAGATTATGAATTGTAGTTTTCGTAAATCTTTTTTAGCAACCATACAAATGTGATATCTTGTATGTTTTGACAATTCAAATCATTTGTACATTTTTCTTGTATTTTTATATCATTGGTGTTTTATTTCATAAAGATATTAATGATAATATAAATATTTTGGACAAACTGCTATTCACTGAAACTGTAACAAAGGATTCTACCCTAGGATTTCTACATGATAGCCATTTCGACTTAAGGTTATATTTTTGGAGAAAGTATATATTTTTAATTACAAGATTTTAAAATACCACATTTCACTTAAAATCATTTTTGCAATCAGATGTATCTGAAAATAGTTTCCTATTTCAAGTGTTTATATTATATATTAGCTTAATATTCAGTTACATTATCTGGTGAATTAATTTTCACTTCAAAAGATAAGGATCCTAATTTTGTACAGTTGAAAAATAGATGTATACCTGTGTACAAAATGTTTTTACCTCTTATTTGTTCAACCTACCTTTTCTTGTATTGATAGTACACTGATTTAATTAAAGGCTAAAGCTAAAAGACTGCAGTGTTTAGAGAGTTCCAGATGTAATCATCTGGGTAAATATGGATATTGTATAGGCTTGGATATAGTCTATATCTTATAGGTTTTGTCCCTGTACAAAAGAGAATAACATCTAAGGCATTTTTTTAAGTATATGGATTTATTATTTTCTACTGAATGCAAAAGTCCACTACCTGTAGAGCATTTACCAGTTAATTTGGTCTTTAATTATTAGAAAACTCGGATAATCCTCATCAATTGAGGAACCAAAGTAAAATAACTCCATAGAATTGTATTTAAATGAGCAAGAACCAAGAAATAATGGGGGTATTTTCCTCCCTAATAGGGACACATTTAATATCTTTTTTTTTTAAGGTTAAGCATAATTTTGGGAAATATTTTCTCAATTCTTAAAGGTTCCTGTAAGACTTAAGATTTACTTTTGTGATAAAAGTAACCAAATTTTGATGACTCTTCAGTACTTAGCATCTTATCCTATAAAAGTCTAATTTGGACACATTTCACTACAGCTATTTCTAGAAATGTTGAGAAGTAGAATGCCACACATCTGGCATGAACAACTGAATGGTTGGTGAAACTGTTTACTAAAGTATAAAACAATGGCAAATGACGTGGTCTGGAGGAAAGAGAATGATTTCAGATGTGTACTTGGAGGTATCTACAACAGTTACAAGGTGGAGATGCTCACGTATACAGTCACATATGTAGAGATTTACATGTGCACGGCCACAGTCTAGAGTGTACATCAGACTGCCTAGGGAGTTGGAGGTGCTGGAAGGGAGGACTTCCATGTATTTTATAGATTTCTGATTATTTGAATTTTTTTTTCCCAACAAGTATATTTCACTTTTAGATTAAAGGAAAGAAAAGACTTAATGCTTTGACATCAGAGAGACTTGGGTTCAGTATAGGTGAGATATAATGAGGGCCTGAACTAAGGCAAATCTAATGGAAATGGAGAGATGTGGGGAAAAAAGTGCTACTTTTCTCAAAAGATGGTCTGTTAAGTAAAATATTTCAAAGTTTAGGGCTTCCCTGGTGGCGCAGTGGTTAAGAATCCTCCTGCCAATGCAGGGGACATGGGTTCGAGCCCTGGTCCGGGAAGATCCCACATGCCACAGAGCAGCTAAGCCCGTATGCCACAGCTACAGAACCTGCTCTCTAGAGCCCACGAGCCACAACTACTGAGCCCGTGTGCCACAACTACTGAAGGCCGCACACCTAGAGCCCGTGCTCCGCAACAAGAGAAACCACCGCAATGAGAAGCCCACGCACCACAACAAAGAGTAGCCCCTGTTCGCTGCAACTACAGAAAGGCCCGTGCACAGTAACGAATACTCAATGCAGACCAAAGAAAAAAAAATTTCAAAGTTTAAAAATGAGCCTATTGGGCTTCCCTGGCATTCCAGTGGTTAAGACTCCACGCTTCCACTGTAGGGGGTACAGGTTCAATCCCTGGTTGGGGAACTAAGATCCTGCATGCTGCATGGTGCAGCCAAAAAAAAAAAAAAAAAAAAAGCCTATTAAACAAAGCTTATTTGTTTTGGGCTTAATAGATTGAGCTGATGAAAACTCCCTTCTGGAGGCAGTGCATCAAACCACATTGTACTTTCAGAGTAAGAAGAGGATTCTACAAGCTGTGTTATCAGTTATATTTAGCTTTATTCCCATGATGAGCACCATCCAGAAAAATCACTACTCCCTATTTTAACAGTATGAAAATAATGCAAATCCTTTAGTAGAGATGGCATTTGCCTTTCAAGGAAGATAACTTTGTTTCTTGTTTTGGATGTTCAGGGAACATCTTATTTTTTAACGCTTAAACCCAAAAGGCACAGAATCTCGTATTTATTGATTTAGCCTTGGTTTATTATTGCATAAACCACTCAGTAGCCAAAAGTCTGACTTGAAACATCTAAATACACTCAAACTTATGTTTTCTTCTCCATTAACACGGATGTTCAAAACAGTTGGTTTTAAAACTTCAGACCTAATAAATATAAATTAATATGACATTAAGAACATGTAACATACTAACCTCAGAATTTTAAGATTCAGTATTAAAAACTGCCAATTCATAAAAGGCAATAGCTTGTAATAATGAATCATATAACTCTTCTACCCTGTATTGTTCAGTAGATGAAAACATCTGTCTGTAGTGGACTATCTTATCTAGTGGGAAGAATACCCGAGGCTCTTCTTTCAGTACAGACTCTGAGAGGAGCTGCTTCACTACCTCTTTTCCACTAGTCCGTGTGTCACCAATCATCAGTTCAAAGTGCTTCCCCACTGCATTTCGATTCATGCTCAGCACCTGATGATGGCCATCCTGGGTAAAAGTTGTATTCAGCAAGGCATACAGCATGGCTTCCATGATATGAAAATGTAATAGTATAGGAAACAGAGATGAGTTCTGAAATGAAGGTCCTGTTTTCTCCAGGACATAGAAGTCGGCTTTAGGCATCTTTGAAATAACTGAAGAAATCTTTTTTTTTTGGTTGCGGGGGGGAAGGAGGGAAGATAAAATAAGTGAACAGAAATAATTCATTAAGTTTTATTGTTTGGGCCCCCTCTCTGTCCCACTTCTACTTTTTAAATATATAACTTACATAATATTGCTATTGACAATTTTGAAGTAATTGAAAAAGCATTTTATGAAGGGGTCAGGACAGCTAAGTTCTTTCTAGTAGGAACAAGCTGAGCTAAAACAAGTCAGTTAATCCTCCTAATTACTAGTTTCTTCATCTGTACAATGGGCTTCATAATTCCTAAAAACTATATTGGCTTTAAGATTAGACACAATTGTCTTATTTAGCTTTTAAAAAATTCTAGGGTAGAGTATAGGGTTGGAATAACTAGCCTAGAATCAATCACCTCTGCAACTGACTAATCACATCATATACTTGATCGAACCAGTTTTCATAGATATAATCAGGATGATCATTACTTACTGCCCATCTCACCAGGTTTTGAAGACTAAATGAGACAATAAGTAATAGTTTTTGAAGAATAAGCTTTATAAAAATAAAAATAAGAGAAAAGAATAAGCTTTATAAATATGGTAATGAAGTTTCTTAACATTTAGAGTAATATACTTTACCACTGATTTTCTCAGGATCTGCCTTTGATTCATAAGGCATTTCTTAAATGATTCAATTTTTAAAAAATCGTAAGTGATGGAAAACACAGGAATGGGTGAATAATAAGTACCCAAAGAAAATCCATCCTTACTATCTTATTTCATTCCTTTTAGGACTAAAAGACTACACAAGGAGCTCTAGCAGGTAGGGATTTGGAGGTGTAATTGCCTTACCTCTTCTAAATAGACCGACGATAGGTATGTTCCTTTCATCAATCGGCAGTATTCAGTTTGCTGCCAGTCCAGCACTGCCAGTTTACGATCAAGGTGAGCCCAGGCAATTCTTCGAGTACCAGAAACAATGGATACAATACTATTAATTGCCTAGAACAAAAAAGGCTGGTTTAATTACAAGTGTAAACATTTTAACAGATGTAAAATTTAAGATACAAACTCAGAAATCCAAATTAGTTTATTAATAGAAATATATTTACAGTTTATGAACTAAGAATTGTTAAAGAGTAATTATTATTGAAAGGTAACCAGTAGCAGTCTTTTACTTGTTAAACAGAACTTTTACTTGTTCTCAGCAACTAGCTCAAAGTAGGCATTCAAACATTCAGATGTTGCCGGGGAATGTGCTAGATACTGGGAAACAAGGGACATAACCATATATTATAAGAAATGCCACCATACAAGTTACACTGTAGAGAGGCGGAATGGTCAGGAAGACTTATTAGAGGACTAGGAGAATGAGTAAAATGGTAAACGGGGAGTTGTTTCACCCAGATGTCTGCAAATACAGGCTGACACCTCTCACTCAGGCAGTGGAAGAAAGAGTGCAAGTGGGAAAAGGGCAGAGGGGTAGGCAAATTTCTGCAAAAAGTAACTTCCTTTATCCTGAGAGCTACAGGGAGCCACCAAAGCATACAACATTCAGGTGTAACACGAGATATACATTTCAGAAAGAACATGGACAGCTGTGTGGAAGATGGACTGGAGGCGTCTAGACTAGAGGTGGGGATTTGTGTTAGGTACCTGTTGCACGACAAAGTACTAAGAATCTAGGTCACAGTGAAGAAGCACAAGAAACAGATCAGAAGTAATAGGAGTAGAATTAATATGTGAGATGAAGGAGGAGCCTAGGAAAACAGCCATATATCTTCTCAACATTCCTCCTAAGTAAGTCTTGCCCAGACCTACTTCTCTACATCCACTGTCCTTTCTTCCTAGAATGCCTTCCTCTTCCTGCTAGCCTAGTTAGCTCTCCATGATCCAGGCTGAGTTCTTCTAGTAAAGATTCCCCAACCCACAGTTCTCTCCTCTAAATTGCCAATTTACTACCTGTACATCTCATTCTTTGAGAATAACCATATAATAGATTATCTATTTATATGTGTATCTCTGGGCCCACCAACTAAACTATAATCTGCCTGAAGAACCCCGTCTTGGTGCCCAGAATAGTGCTTTGGTTCTCAAATATTTAGGCAGTGTAAGACGCATTAAGAAAAAAAGAGTATACCTTAAGTCTCTCTCTTCCTACTTCCGGTTTGATGAGCTTTCTCAAGAGCCGATTTTCCTGTAACTTCCTTTTTTTCCCTCCAGTCTCTGGATTAAGAATGGAGTTACAAACTTGAATGGTGGTTTTATACTGGAACAAGGGCACATTCATTAAACTCTCCAAATTCTGAAATGGCCCAAACTTTTCTCTGTGCTCTACAATACTGAGGGACTTTTTTCCACGAAGCAATGTGAAAGCTTCAAGTTCTTTATTAGACGCTGTATTCAACACATGCAAGATGGAAGCCTGCTGTTCTGAAGAGAAGAGCTTGTCAAGTGCCTTTCCAGACTCCTTTGCGTTTTCATCAGAAAAATCAACATGGGGAATAATTTTCTTTGGTGCAGTGGATTTTTTCCGACAGCAGGAATTATGTAGGCCCTGGAATAAGGAGAACCCTAATGGAACTGGAAAACATCTCCACCTCCCTGAAAGGAAATTTTAGCAAAATGTAAGTTGAGACGTCTTAGTTCCTTTTAGCGTTAGTTGTGGCCTAACCAGAGCCTTTGCAAAGTGACATTGACTTTCCTATAATTTAACAACTAGTGGGGTTTCCCTGGTGGCGCAGTGGTTAAGAATCCGCCTGCCAATGCAGGGAACACGGGTTCGAGCCCTGGTCCGGGAAGATCCCACATGCCGCGGAGCAACTAAGCCCGCGCGCCACAGCCACTGAGCCTGCGCTCTAGAGCCCGCGAGCCACAACTACTGAAAACCGCGTGCCTAGAGCCCGTGCTCCACAACGAGAGAAGCCACCGCAATGAGAAGCCCGCCCACCACAACAAAGAGTGCCCCCCGCTCACCACAACTAGAGAAAGCCCGTGCGCAGCAACGAAGACCCAACGCAGCCAAACAGAAAGAAAGAACTAGTGGATCATATCCATAAGAGATATCTTCTGATTTCTATGGATAACGCCTAGGTTTTACTACCTAGAAATCTTATTTTATGTCCAAGAAGCATGTATTTAAAAAATGATTTCAACTGCTTAACGTTTTTGAAATTTTTAACCTTAGAGAAATCTTTTTCCAATTAATAGATCTTTTTAACAATATTTATCTTCAATAGTTTCTTTCTCATCCAGTGGAACCAAATAAAACTAAATTTTAGGGAATTCTCTGGCGGTCCAGTAGTTTAGGACTTGGTGCTTTCACTGCCAGGGCCAGGGTTCAATCCCTGGTGGGGGAACTAAGATCCCGCAAGCCACATGGCGCAGCCAAAAATAAAGAGAAAAACCAAATTTTATACGTTTATAATAAATGTTTTAGCTGACTGGTAGGTTTAAGGGCGGTTTTTATTTTCTTTTGTACACTTTTCAAGATTTCTACCATGACTATATTTCTACAAAGAAGAAAAACCATATAAAGAGCAACTTTGTAAAACCAATGGAAACTTTGACATTGCGGCCACAGAACAATAACGCATCCAGAAGCAAGCAAGCAGCCGTTGGACTCTGAACCCTCCGCCCTCGGCGCAGTCCGAGGAGTCGCTCGTGGACCCCTAACCCAGGGAAGAAAGCACAATCGCTCCTAGGCTCGGCGACCAGAACCGCCCCGTCAACTCAGCGGGGACTCCAAGAAGGAGACCTGGACACGGGACCCAAGGGGGAAATACTCCAGGACCAGGGGCTAATGTCAGACGGGAGATTCACCCAGTATTGCAGGCACCCTACCTCCCGCCAAGAGGAGACTAGGGACGTTCATCTTCCACGTTAAAGCAGTAGAGTCCCACGCCCGTCTTCCTCCACTAACTTCCGGTTCCTGCGTGCTTCGCCCAAAACCGCCCGGCCTTTCAGTAGAAAGGTTCCAGCGGAAGCAGCGGGCTGGCCGGCCCGAGGTTGTTCCCGCTGGGCTGTTGGCAGCCGCTCCGCTGCGCCTCTGGGCAGACGCCGGCCGGGTTTGTGCCGGGATCCGGAGCCCCCGGGTGCGCCGCAGGCTCCTTCCACTGCATCCGGGAAACGGCCTCGCCCTCTCCGGCCCGTGACTGCCGGTGAGCAGAATGTCTGGGAAGAGAACGCCTGGGCGGGTTTTAGCCTGTAGTTGGCAAGATCCCTCCTCTGGGGAGACTCTCTGGGTTTATTATCTAGGCATACAGATTGATGAGCTCCTGTTGGGGCCCCGCCTAGAGCCTGGTGGGGGAGCGTGGGCAGGCACATACATAAACCAAATCACCAGGCAAAATGGAGTAACTGGGACAGGTGCGAGGTGGTGTTTCAGGAGCTCAAGGGGGGAACTGTGTGAAGGCAGCCTTCAAGGAAGGGAGAGGTAGGAAGAGGTGGCTTTGACACTGGGCCTCGGAAGTATCCTATTTGGAAGAGATGGAGGGAGCCGAGGCTGGCTCCAAATTTGGCTGGGCCTCGAATGCAGAATGGATCAGCTGAATAGTTCCACGAGGTAACTCGAAACCACCGGGGCTTTTGTAGAGTCAGATTTGAGGTGTGTTTCTAAAAATTTGGGCATATGTCGAAGTGTGAGGCTGGATTGGAGGTAAAGAGCCTAGTAGCAAAGTGTATTTGGAAGCTAGTGTATCTTCTCAAGGGACAGGCAACCATAAGGAATTGAACCTGGGAGGTTGTGTGATCAGGCCACTCAGGATGGCTGTTCTCTTGCTCTCTGTACATACCCTGCTGGAACAGTCCCTGCTTCTCCTACACCCTACTCAGGTGGCTGACCTTTGCTCCTAATTATGGAGCCTAATCAGTAAATGCCTTTGTACTTGCCCCCGGCCCCAGCTAGTGATTTTTCTAATCTATAGCCCAAAACATCTCCACTGGGATAGTTTATCAAAGGGGCAGTGAGGGGCTGTGCTCCTCTGCTGGTTTCCCTGGTAACCAATGTACCCACCTGAGGTCATTTCCCTCTATAACTGGTAACCTCTCCCCCCGCCCCCCAACCCCGCACCCAATGAAGACTGCTACCATGTCCTGCCCTCCACCATGTGGGGCTGCTCCAGAACCCTTTTGCTTCATATGTGTAAGATCCCTTATCCATTAAACCATTGATGTCTCTGTTGCTAACTCTGGGTTCTTTCAGGAAAGATGGGACGACTTTAGCTAATTTTGTGAAAAACAGGGAAGTCAGGAGGGCGGTGGCTTTGGGAGGGAAAGATGGTGTGTTTGCGTTTTTATGAGGCAGCAGTGTCTGTGTAGCTACTGTCCAGGAGGTGGTGGAGATGTGGCCAGTAATAAGTACTCATGAGAATTCTAGGATTCTTGCCAATTTCTGCGGAACTTAGGAATCCAACACAAAATAAAGCCAACTTTTTGTGCAAAATTCTCCAAATCAATGGGAAATAATTTCCTTTTAACTCCAGGGCTTATTCCACTTAATGAGGTGTTAATGAGTTGAAATGTATCCCTCGAAAAAAGATTGTGGCCTTATTTGGAAAGAGGGTCATTGCAAACAATCAGTTAAGATTAAAATGCCATCATACTACAGGGGGTGGGGGGCAGCTAATCTGATATGACTGGTGTCCTTATAAGAAGAGGACCCTGTGAATGCAGGTGAAAATGGGGGCGGAGCATTTACAAGCCAAGGCCAAGGATCATCAGCAGGTCACACACACCACAAGCTGGGAGACAGGCATGATGCAGATTTGCCTGCAGAAGGAACCAACCCTGCTTGCATCTTGATTTCAGGCTTCTGGGCTCCAGAGCTGTGAAAGAATACATTTTTGTCGTTTTAAGCCACCCAGTTTATGGCGATTTGTTACAGCAGCCCTAGAAAACCAATACACGAGGCCATACGGAACACTGGTGATTGATGCTTTCTGAGATGCTGTGGTTCACTGGCAAGATACAACAAATGACTTGCTGTCTGCACAATTTAGACAGTTTCTCATCCCCTCTGAACCTCAGCTTCCTCATTTGTGAAATGGAGGTAACGGTACCTGCCTCACACCGCCAGGAAATCCTGCTGAGAGGATTTCTCGTTAGAGACTGGATGCAGAGAGCCTGGCGTAGAATAAGTGTTCAGTAAATGTTACTTCCCCTATTAAACTTTCATCTCTCCTTTGGAGCTGATTATTAATGACCTTGAGGGGAAACTCCCTCATTCCTCAGAGCATTCATTCAGAATTACTTTGACAAGAGCCTGGAAGTAGTAAGAGGCAACCACTACGCATGATTTACTGTAAATCAGAATCAGTGGGTTCAAAATGAAAGTCATCATCTTCCCCAGAAACTAGCCCCTCACTTCCCTGTTTTTGTTGCCCAGATACAGATAGCCCTGGCCCTTCCCATGCCTGTGTCTAGCCTGTTATCTAGTTCCTGTGTTTTCAAAACTTTTTTGAACGTGACCCAGGACACATTGATGATGTACATGTGAAACAAAAGCTTTATTTAAAAATACTTGTACCAACAAGGACCTACTGTATAGCACAGGGAACTATACTAAGTACTTTGTAATAACCTATAATGGAAAAGAATCTGACAAAGAACATATATATATATATATATATATATATATATATATTTAACTGAATCACTTTGCTGTATGCCTGAAACTAACACAGCATGGTAAATCAACTATATGTCAATTTAAAAAAAGAGAGAGGGGCTTTCCTGGTGGCGCAGTGGTTGAGAGTCCGCCTGCCGATGCAGGGAACGCGGGTTCATGCCCCGGTCCGGGAAGATCCCACATGCCGCAGAGCGGCTGGGCCCGTGAGCCATGGCCGCTGAGCCTGCGTGTCCGGAGCCTGTGCTCCGCAATGGGAGAGGCCACAGCAGTGAGAGGCCCGCGTACCGAAAAAAAAAAGAGTGGGTGTGTGGGAATTCCCTGGCGGTCTGGTGGTTAGGACTCGACGCTTCCACTGCAGGGGGAACAGGTTCGATCCCTGGTCGGGAAACTAAGCTCCTGCAAGCCGAGCACTGCCAAAAGAAAAAGAAAAAGAAAAAAAAAAGTAGGTGTGGTTCTATTTGGGACCTAAGTGGGAAAGATTTTGTACCCTGATAAAGAATGGGAGGGGGTGTGGGAGGGGAAGCGGCCACCTCCCTTTTCTTCTTGGAGCTCTGGTGGTGGGAGGATGAAATCAGAGGAGCAGCCATCTCTCCGTGGACAGGCAATGCTGGCGAGGGCTAGAAGAACAGGCCTTGATAACATTGTTTAGCTGCGGGACAAACCCTGGAAACCACCTACCTGCAGACTTATGGTTCAGTGAGGGAATAACTGACCTTGTTTAAGGCACTTTCGATCAGTATTCTGTTACTTGGAGCTGATCACTTCCTGATTAAGATACCCACTCAGGAGGTGTTCTGGGCATCTCTGCTCTGCGCCTTTGTGCCTGCTGGTCCCTTTCCCTAGGATGCTCTCTCCCTAAAATGATCTGAATTCTGCTCACCTTTTCAGGGCCAACAAGGGTACACTGAGAAGCCTTCCATTAGCCTGAGCCAAAAGCATCCTCTCCCTTCTCTCAAGCATGTGACTCATATCTCCCTCATAGTACAAACATGAACCATAAGCTTTTGGGGGGTTTTTCGGCTTTTGACCGTGTGTTTTTGTCTCCTTATTTGACTCTACATTTTCCCGAGGTGACCTGGAAACTACCAACTAGAATATATCAAAAATCCACTCCTGGTGGCTCAACAGTCCTGGAGACAGAGGAGCTCATGGTGTGCTCAGACTCTGGAATCAGTCAGTCCCGTGTTTTAACCCAGCAAAGCAGCGGTGTGAACTGGGGCAAGTGACATCACCTCTCTGAGCCGCTTTAGATCCGTCTAGAGTGCAAGAGGGATACAAGCCATAATTATATCCCTTATAATACCCAGCACATTGCCTGGCACACATGGGGATTCATTAAGTGATTGTTAAAAAAATTTATGAATGATCACATATAATATATTCCAAAGGTTAATTTTCTTTAGGAAAAGTATTAAAAATTCATGCTCCATAACTTCATGATCTTAACATAGGCAAATATTTCTAAAATAAGAAATGAAAAGCATTAACCGTAAATGAATAAATTGGATCTCATTTAAGTTAAGAACATCTACTCACTAAAAGACACCAGTGGGGGACTTCCTTAGTGGCGCAGTGGTTAAGAACCTGCCTGCCAATGCAGGAGACACGGGTTTGATCCCTGGTCTGGGAAGATCCCACATGCCACGGAGCAACTAAGCCCGTGCACCACAACTACTGAGCCTGTACTCTAGAGCCCGTGAGTCACAACTACTGAGCCCACATGCCGCAACTACTGAAGCCTGCACACCTAGAGCCTGTGCTCTGCAACAAGAGAAGCCACCGCACTGAGAAGCCTGCGCACCTCAATGAAGAGTAGCCCCCACTTGACGCAACTAGAGAAAGCCCGCATGCAGCAACAAAGACCCAAAGGGGCCAAAAATAAATTAAAAAAATAATAAAACTTTTAAATAAATAAATAGACAAATAGGTGAATTCCATCAGATTCTTCTGCATGACTATTTGAGCTTCCCCTGTTACACATGCCTGCCCGTTATTTCTTTCCTTCAGAAAGGAAAACACTTCCAACAAGGACCTACTGCATAGCACAGGAACTATATTCAATATTTTGTAATAACCTATAAGGGAAAAAAATCTGAAAAAGAACATATATATATTTACTTACATGTAAAGTAAATGAATTGCTGTGCTGTACACCTGAAACTAACACGATATTGTAAACCAACTGTACTTCAATTTTTAAAAATTTTGTTAAAAAGAGCAGCCTAGGGCTTCCCTGGTGGCGCACTGGTTGAGAATCTGCCTGGTAATGCAGGGGACACGGGTTCAAGCCCTAGTCTGGGAGGATCCCACATGCCGCGGAGCAACTAGGCCCGTGAGCCACAACTACTGAGCCTGCGCATCTGGAGCCTGTGCTCTGCAACAAGAGAGGCCACGATAGTGAGAGGCCCATGCACTGCGATGAAGAGTGGCCCCTGCTTGCCACAACTAGAGAAAGCCCTCGCACAGAAACGAAGACCCAACACAGCAAAAATAAATAAATAAAATAATAATTACATCTGCAAACATCCTTTTAAAAAAAAAAAGAGCAACCTAAATGTCCATCAGCAGAGGAATGGATAAAGAAGATGTGGTACATATATACAGCGGAATATTACTCAGATGTAAAAAAGAACAAAATAATGCCATTTGCAGGAACATGGATGGGCTTAGAGATTGTCATACTGAGTGAAGTAAGACATAGACACTGAAAGACAAATATCATATGATATCGCTTATATGTGGAATCTAAAAAAATCATATAAATGAACTTATTTACAAAACAGAAGTAGAGTCACAGATGTAGAAGACAGACTTATGGTTACCAGGGGATAAGGGGGGGGAGGGATAAACTGGAGATTGGGATTGACGTACACACTACATATATAAAATAGATACCTAATAAGAACCTACTGTATAGCACAGGGAACTCAATACTCTGTAATGGCCTATATGAGAAAAGAATCTAAAAAATGAGTGGATATATGTATACATATAACTGATTCACTTTGCTGTACAACTGAAACTAACATAACTGTAAATCAGCTATACTCCAATAAAAATTTTTTAAAAAATTTTAAAAGAAAGGAAAACACTTTTGTGACCTCAAGTCCTCTCACTTTATTGTTTATTGTTTTTTACCCCCACTCATTTCTTCATTTATTTCACAAATACTTATCAAATCCCTGTGTTGTTGCAGACAGTTGCCGGGGATAAAATGGAGGGCACACTGACCTGGCCCTGTCTTCACGAAGCTTAGATGAGTGAGGGAGACCAACTACAGTAGATTGTGGTGCTTGAAAATACAGTGTTAAAGAGGGAAAATACAGCGTTAAAGAGGGAAAAGGCTTTGGGCACAAAGTTACTCACTACGGTGTTATGTATAACAGCGAAAAATCAGTCACCATCTATGTATCCAACAACAAAGAAATACATATACCCTATGGACGATTACATAGCTATTAAAATGATGTCATGCATAGAGAATGGACTTGAGGACATGGGGAAGGGGAAGGGTAAGCTGGGATGAAGTGAGAGACATATATACATTGACATATATACACTACCAAATGTAAAATAGATAGCTAGTGGGAAGCAGCTATGTAGCACAGGGAGATCAGCTCGGTGCTTGTGACCACCCAGAGGGGTGGGATAGGGAGGGTGGGAGGGAGATGCAAGAGGGAGGGGATATGAGGATATAGGTATACGTATAGCTGATTCACTTTGCTACATAGCAGAAACTAGCACAACATTGTAAAGCAATTATACTCCAATAAAGATGTTAAAAAAAATGATGTCATGAAGCATCTATAGTAATATGATAAGAGATATAATGTAAAGAAATTTTTAAAAGGATATAAAATTGTATGAAAAATATGGTCCCAATGATCAAAAGATGTATAAAAGACCAGAAGGAAATTTATGAAATATTAATCAATATTAGTGGTAGGACCATTAAAAAAACACCATTAGGTTGAACTGCATGACACTACTACTTTTGTAAGTCAACTTTGTACATTTCAACATAATATTTTGTTGAAAAGGGCTCAAGATGAACTTGGATTTGAATCCCAGCTCCAGTACTCTCTATCATCCAGTATGTATCATCTCAGTTGTGTAACTGTGGACAAATTCACTTAGATTTTCTCTCGGGGCCTCAGTTGCCTCATCTATAAAATGGGCATAAAAATAATCTACACCTCAGGGTTTTATTGAAGAGCAAATGGAATAATGCCCGTAAGGGGCCTGACATACAGCAATCCCTGAATAAATGGTAGCCATAACAGTGGGTGGCGTTTTCTTTCTTCTTTATTGTATTTTCCAAATTTCCTATAATTATAGTTTTTAAAATTCTGTAACTAATAAACATAATTATTTAAAATTTCCAAGGGGTTGTGGTCTAATCTGTGGGGATCTTGAGCCCAGTCCAGAGCTGGGAATGTGGTTGAAGGTTTTCTTCTAGTCCTACTGTGGCTGGGCTCAGCTCGACAGAGACAGTGACCCCGGGAGCAGGGCTGATGTTTGTGCTCTGAGGGATCCTGGGAGCTTTATTTACAGAGGACACTCTGTCCCAGGGCCTGACTGCCCCCTCACCCAGCAGCTGCCGTATGGACTGAGCCCTCGAGGGAGGCTGCCCCTGCCCGATCCCAGTACTCGGTGTCTGCTGGGTCAAGACATCCTTTGGCACAGAGTTCTTCCCTTAGAAGCAGCTCCTGGTTCCCGAATACAGAGCTGAGCTAGACTTTGATCATGTCCAGTCCCCACGAGGGGGCTACAGAGTCTCTCTTTGTGACAATGAAAAAGGTTTGGAAATAAATAGTGGTGATGGTTGCACAGCATTGTGAATGTAATGAATGCCACTGAATTGTACACTTTAAAATGGTTAGAATGGCCAATTTTATTTATTTAAAAAATGTATTTATTTATTGGCTGCGTAGGGTCTTCGTTGCTGTGCGCGGGCTTCTCATTGCAGTGGCTTCTCTTGTTGCGGAGCACGGGCTCTAGGCACGCGAGCTTCAGTAGTTGTGGCTCAAGGGCTCTAGAGCGCAGGCTCAGTAGTTGTGGCGCACGGGCTTAGCTGCTCCGCAGCATGTGGGATCTTCCCGGACCAGGGCTTGAACCCATGACCCCTGTATTGGCAGGTGGATTCTTAACCACTGAGCTCCCAGGGAAGCCCCTAAATGGCCAATTTTATGTTATAGAGATTTTGCCACAATATTTTTAAAAGTGAAAAAAAATCCAGTTATGGGAAGAGGACTAAAGGGAGAGCAGCCTTGTCCTGTGGGGTTTGCCAGACACCACAATAGAAGACCTGGATGTAAGCCCCTGTTCCCACCTTTGCTTGGCTATGATTAGGGTACCTTAACCTCTCATCCTCCATGAGGATAACAGGCTGCTCTCAGAGGGCTGTCATGGAACTCAAGTGTGATCAAATGGTGTGAAAGTCTCTATAAAAACACTCAATATTTGTTAATTAGCATTATCCCTCTCCCTCTCCCCTCTCCCCAAAGAAAGAAAGAAGGAAAGAAAGAAACCCATCACCATGGGGACTTCCCTGGTACTCAGTGGTTAAGAATCCCCCTGCCAATGCAGGAGTCACGGGTTCGAGCCCTGGTCCGAGAAGATCCCACATGCCGCTGAGCAACTAAGCCCGTGCGCCACAACTACTGAGCCTGAGCTCTAGAGCCCACGAGCCACAACTACTGAGCCCGTGTGCCGCAACTACTGAAGCCCGCGCGCCTACAGCCCGTGCTCCGCAACAAGAGAAGCCACCGCAATGAGAAGCCCGCGCACCGCAACGAAGAGGTGCCCCCGCTCGCGGCAACTGGAGAAAGCCTGCGTGCAGCAACGAAGACCCAACGCAGCCAAAAATAAAGTAATAAATTAAAAAAAAAAAAGAAACCCATCACCAACAAAGTTTAACAGTACCGCTTTTTGTTTGTTTTTGTTTCTTTTGTTTGTTTTTGGCAAACCTTGAGGCTTGAGGTTCTGGTGTTTTTTGTTTGTTTGTTTGTTTTGTTTGTTTTGTCTTTAGTTTTAGTTATTTTTTTGGCCACACCGCGGCATGTTGGATCATAGTTCTCCAACCAGGGATCGAACCCACGCCCCCCGCAGTGGAAGTGCAGAGTTTTAACCACCGGACCGCCAGGGAAGTCCCTTGAAATTCTGTTAAATAGAAACTTCCAGAAATAAGGACAGGAAGAGAAGAAACTGAAGGAACCTCTCAATCTCTTGCTTCTCACCGTGAAGGAGATGATATATTTTCCCTTGGGTTGGCTTTTTTGGGACCTCCAGGGAGGGGACGCTGAATCTCAAGGTGTAAAGAGAGCAGCTCAGCGGGACAAAGGCACCCAAGAAGCTCCCCAACATCACTGTTCTGCCCTGGCAGCGGAGAAATGATGTCCTTTGCCTGTCCCCTCTTCGTTCCCCACTTCCCCCCTCGCCTTGCCTTCATACCTTAGGTTGCCTTTCCCAGATTTCTCCTGGGAGATTTATTTCTGTCCCTTTTTTCATCTAAAGCAGCGGAAATGAATCATCTTTCGGCCTGTTTGGTAAACAACCCCATGCCCTCTGACCCCTCTCTGGGCTCTCTCCCTGGTCCCTCTGGAGAGGTTCCTAGGCTAGTCCTCACCCCCACAGTCAAGACCCTCCTGGATGCTTACTCTTGGTAATGTCCCCTTCCCCCAGGGCCTGGAGGCTTGACCTCCTCCACCCTGGGGAAGATGGGAAATGACACAGAGCATTCCAACGGATGATCCCATGAGCTGACCAGAGGGGCAGGGGAAGCAAGGGAGCCACTGTGTTTTGAGGGCTTTGTGTGCCACGTACTGGCTCATCTCAATGACCCTATTAGGTGATCTCTCGACCCTCGTTTTACAGATGAGGTGTCCAAGCCTCAGAGAAGTGAAGGAACTTGCCCAAGGCCACACAGCTGGTCAGTGATGAAGCCAAGATTCAAAGTCTGGATTCCTGAATTCATTCCATTATACCATGCTGCCCTATGTGTTCGCATGTGTATATGCATGTGTGTTGAATTGGGGATGCTGGCAGATCAGGTGCAACCCACCAGAATGGAAACCTAAGATGGTGTGCATTAAGCCTTATGCATATGACAGATATTTGCCTACAGAGGGGATGGCAAGTGTGCACAGTGTGTGCCTTACCAGGAGTCTGTGGATCACTGAGGATGGTGTCAAAGAGGGACAGAGATGGGGGAGGGGGATTCACGAAATGCCCAGATTCAAGACCACCTAAGCCCTGCCCACACCTCATGGTGATGGAACTTCACAGATAGAAATGCCCAGCAGTGTCCCTATTGGTGAAGCCACACTTCCTGGGGGACACAGTCATGCGACTATTTATTAGACTTCTAAAAATGTGCAGGTGCTTTTTCTAGGAGCTGTGTGGGATACAGAAGTAAATCTTCTGACATCTGAGTATCTAGTGTGCGCATGTGTGTGTGTTGGGAGGGGAGGAGGGATTAACATAAATATATAAATAACTGTAATGCAAGATCGGTAGAAAATGCTCAGGGCCAAAGGGCGAAATGGATCCAATAACGGTTGGTATTCTAGCAAGACCAGAAGCTGGAGAGATTACTCCAGGCTAGGGATCAAGGAGGGCTTCCTGAGGAGGTGGCATATGAATGTCTCAAAGTCTCTGAGTAGATGTAGGATCTATAATACCTCAGGAGAACGCTTTAACAGAAGTTAGATCCTTTTTAATCTGCCAAGGACATATGCCCTTATTCCTCTTTTACAGAGGTGTAAACTGAGGCCCAGAGAGGTTGACCAGGTTGTCTACAGTCACAACGCTAGCCAGTGGCGGTCCAGGATTTGTGACCGACTCCAAGCCCTGCTCTGGGTCCCTGCCGGGCGGGCGTGCGCCTTAGAGAGGAACGCAGCCCGCAAACAGGACGCGCCGGGGGCGGGACAGAAAGTCCAGGAGGGGCGGGGCTTAAAGTCCTGGGGGTCGGGACAGGCGGCGCGGGCGGGCTAGAGGCGCCGGGTTTGCGTCCCGCTCCACCTGCGGGCGAAGGCGCTGACCATGGGCGGCCGCAGGCCGGGGGGCGGCCGGACTGAGCCCTGCTGAGCCCACGGGGCCGGCCATGGGCGACCGCGAGCGCAACAAGAAGCGGCTGCTGGAGCTGCTGCGGGCGGCAGGCACTGGCAACGCGCACTGCGCCGACTGCGGGGCGGCAGGTAAGGGCGCGGCGGCGCGTGCAATCCGGAACGTGGGACCGGCCCCTGGCCCGCCGGCCCCCTCCTCTCCCTTCAGGCCCGTGCCGGTCCAGGACTCCCGCTGGATCCGCGCGTGACCCTTATATCACCTTCGGACCCGGGCCCCCGGCAGCCCTCTCCTCGGCCAGTACCGCTCCCACTCGAACCCGGCCGGGCCGCCTGTTCTCCCCACTCTGGACCTCGACACTAGATCCCGGCCCCGGGTGCCCTGACCATTCTACTCACCTCCCCTGCCAGACACCCTACCCACCCGGACCACGGTCCTTGACGTCTTACTTCCGGACCCAGCCACTTCCCACACGCTCGGATCCAAACATCCTACACACCAGGGATCCCAGACCCCGGACCCAGTTCTGCCCTGATGGTCCAGTGCCCCTTCCCCACCCGCCCCGGACGTCCCCAGGGTCCTCCCACGTTCCTGCTCCACAGCACTCCGACCCTGTGGACCCCGAGCGTCCCTGACTCCGACTTCCCCACCCGCAGCTCCCCAGCCAGGCGCCTCGGTGCCGGTCCCTTCCTCCGCGCTCTCCTCTAGGTTCCTCGGAGTCCTGACACTTCCACATCGCGCCCGCCTCAGCCTCTCGCCCCCACCCTCCTCGGGACTCCTTCCAAGATCTTCATCCTGGCCGCCGCCGCGCCAGGGCCAGTGGGCTGACCAGAGGGTTTCATGCTGATCTTAGTTCATCCAAGGCGGGGAGGCTAAGAGAGGAGTCATGGGCTGAGCTGGACACCTCCCCAGGCTAACTGCCAAGCCCTGCCTCTCCCGGCGCCCCCTGCCCAACCCTGGTTTCTTCACCCAGCTCGCCTCCTGTCCTCTTGTCCCGCAGATCCCGACTGGGCCTCTTACAAGCTGGGCATCTTCATCTGTCTGAACTGCTCCGGAGTCCACCGCAACTTCCCAGACATCAGCAAAGTGAAATCTGTGAGACTTGACTTCTGGGACGACAGTATTGTGGAGGTAGCAAGGGGCGCAGGTGGAGAGCATTGGAACAGCAGAACTGGGGTGGAGGCAGTGGGCAGGGCGCTCCCATTCTACAGGGAAGGAAACTGAGGCCAAGAGAGGGGCGATAAGGAGCCAATTAGACTTGCCTTAGACGAGGCCCTGAGTTCAAATCCTAGCTCCATCACTTGCTTACTTACTAGCTATGAGGCCCTGCGCCTCCTATTTAACGCTGGTTGTGAACCCTTTCCACATCTGTGTTATAAAGATACCCCTTCATAGGGCTGCTGTAAGGATTAAATGCAGGCTCAAGGCAGGTACAAAGTACATAGTCAATTAACAGCTGCTGTTCTCATTCGCTGAAATCCTGGACTATAACAGAAGTATCCTGATTCATGGTACATAGTCCTCCTCCAGTCCCCCTAGCCAGGGAGGGGACCACTTTTTTCTCCTGACCTACAAAGATGGAGGACACCTGCAGCCCAGATAACACCATTCTGGCCAGGAAACCTTCAGAGAGCAGGCGGTACTAAACTGGGCTGGCTAGCTGAGGATTTCCGGGACTATTGGGGAAGCAGACCCATATTTGCTGAGTACCCATCTGTGCCATGCACTGTGCTAGACCACTGGGCTAGACACTTTACTCATTCATTCCACACGTTACTGTAAGCCTACATATGCTGGGTATAGGAGAGAGCAGTGAACGAGATAAAGTCTCTGCTCACATGGAGCTTACATTCTAGTGCAGGAGAAAGTTCTACTGGAAACCAGCACCTAAACCTGAGGGTCGTTTCTTTGTACCTTATCACTCCCCTGTTATATGTTCTTCATCTTCATGGGTGAGATCCCTGAAGCTCAGGGGCTTAAGTATTGCCCAGGCATCACTCAGTGAATAAATCGCGCAGCTGGGATGCAGACCCTGCTCTTTTGAGATCCAAAGCCCATGCACATCCCACGACACAGCCAAGTGGCCACTGGGGAAGGGGAGAATAGGGTTCCCACTGCCCAAGGGACATGGATTAAAACCCTGATGTTTTTTCCACACGTGCCCTCACCCCAGATATGCCACTGCTGTTACTGAGTGCTGTTGGCCAGGGCCACTCCTGGCACATCTGCCTCTGGGTCTCTTGGGTGCCAAAGGCCCCCAGTGATCTTCCTGACCTACATACTCTATGGGGCGAGCACTGAACTTCTTCCATCCTCCAGCTCCATCTATCTCCTGCGGACTTGCAGGGGCTGCTGCTGGTGGTCCTGGCCATCTGTGGAGGGGGTGGGAGAAAGAACATGAGCTTTGGAGTTAGACAGGTCTGGGTTCAAATCCCAGCTCTCCACTGACTAGCTGTGTCACCTTGGGTAAGTCACCTAACCTCTCTGAGCCTCAGTGTCCTCACCTCTAAAACGGGGGTGGTAATATTACAATGGTTGAGCGGATCGAATGAACTAATGCAGGAGAGCTGTAAAGTGCTCTGCCTGTATGAGGCATGGTTGTTACAGCACCTCATTGCTCCAAGTTGGGGCTTCCCAGCAGCACAGATGACCAAGCTGGGTGGGGTGGCAGGGAGGAGGGGAAATGTGTCAAACTCCGGGAGGAGTGTCTCCTGACTCAGCCCAGGAGCCAGTGAGAACAGTGGCCTTCAGAGTAGACCGTGGTTTCATTTCACGTTTTTTCAAGTTCTAACATTACCCCAAGTTGCTTTGTCTTGCAGTTTATGACCCACAATGGGAACCTCCGAGTGAAGGCCAAGTATGAAGCCAGAGTCCCTGCTTTCTACTATATCCCCCAGGCCAACGACTGCATGTGAGTGCGTGATTTCCTGGTTCCCCCTCACCCCCGCTCCCACCACTACCCCATCTCCTGTGTGGTGGTCTCTTCTACACACACGCCCAGCAGGTGGAGCAGGAAAACGTTTGGTACTGTCATGGAGAACTCACAGACCTGATGAAAGCCCCTCTCCACCTTCACAGCTTGGGTTGTCACTTGCCCCCTCTGGGACTCAGTGTCCACAGCTGTGAAATGGGGCATTTTCTTTAGGATCTGTCCCTTTGACTTGATGTTCTCATAGCCTACAGTGATAACTAACTTGATGAAGAAGCCACCGGTATTTTAGCAGAACAAATGTGTTTCAGCTATTATACTTTCTACAGAGTCCCACCTGAGCTGTCCCACCTGAGCTCAGTGTTGCTCCAAAGCATCTGCTTAGGCCCCACCTAAGCACTTACCATGTGCTCTGCACAGTACAAGCCACTTTGTATGCATTTAAACCTCTCAACAACCCTCACGGGTAGGTAGGTATAATATTATTGGCATACTCCCCAAGTTCAGAGGAGTTAAGTAACTTGCCCTTGGTCACACAGTGGATAAATGGTAGAGTGGGACCAGGTCCCAGGTGGTCAGACCCTAAGACCACTGCTCTGTCCAGTGTAGCATGCTCAGATCTCATGCGTGGGCCACAGGAAGAGGCTCTTGGACTGTCCTGGCTTAAGCTCATGAACACACAGTGGGATGTGGCAGAGTAGATGGTCCAGGGGAGCTGTTATCTGTCTCATTGACCTAGAGGGCTGAGGCTGAGGTTGGAATAATATAGTGGTGTGCATATAGCCCACTGGGGGAGATATTTCCCCCTGGGAAGACACTGGCAATGTCTGAAGACATTTTGGGGTTTCACAACTGGGGAGGGGGTGCACTGGCATCGAGGGGGTGGAGGATGAGCAGAGATACTGCTAAACATCCTACAAAGCACAAGACGTCCCCCCACCACTAAGAATTACCCGGTCCCAAATGTTAATAGTACCCAGGCAGAGAATCCCTGGCTAGCCTGAGCAGGCAGCTGCTGTGATGCTCCCATCTTCAGCTGCGGGGTCTCAGAAAGTTGCCATGGGAAGAGGATGCATCAGACACAGCTGACTAAAGAGTCTCTCTTTTTAGGGTCTTAAAGGAACAATGGATTCGAGCGAAGTATGAGAGACAGGAGTTTATGGCTGAGGGGAAAACCATCTCACCCCCAGGTAAAGTTATTTTCATCATCTTTTGAGGGCTAGTTCTGATGAGTTCTAGAAAACAAAGTGCCTGAGTATTAGGAACAAGGTCAGCAGAGATATACCTGCCACCCTTGCTCTGGCCACAGAGGCCAAGTTGTGGGTTCCTCTGTCTCTGAAATAGCAACACATCGGCTGGTGGGGTTTTATGGTCTGACTGGCCGAGAAACACATTCGTCTCAGGTCCTTGCAGGGCCACAGGGTGTATAGAGTCTTCAGTATAAATTGCAAAATGACTCACCCACCGGGCAGACCAGGAAGAAATAAGACACCCTGCTTCTGGCTAACGTAACCCCTGGTGTGGCACAAGCCTCGGGAAGGCGCATGGACTGGATTTCACCTCCCTTCCCGCCTTTGTGCAGGGCACACCCTCATCGGTGGCCCTGAACCTGTGGCAGTTTCCGCCCTGCTACTCTGAGTCCAAGTTGACACTGACCCAGAGAGCAAAGTATACAAAACTGCTCTTTGAGGACCAGAGGCAGCCAGTGCTCAGCTCTCCTAGTGGCCAGGAGCACAGAGGGCACTCATTATTCCCACACTCTGGAGAGTTCCATTAGGCTGATGTCAACGTGAAGTTGGGCCTCCTTCAGAATCAATCCAGTTTCTTAGGATTTAGCCTACTTATTTTATTTTTATTTTTTTTGTGTGATACGCAGGCCTCTCACTGTTGTGGCCTCTCCTGTTGCGGAGCACAGGCTCCGGACGCGCAGGCCCAGCAGCCATGGCTCACGGGCCCAGCCGCTCCGTGGCATGTGGGATCTTCCCGGACCGGGGCACAAACCCGTGTCCCCTGCATCGGCAGGCGGACTCTCAACCACTGCGCCACCAGGGAAGCCCAGGATTTAGCCTACTTAGAGTTTACTGTGTCTTCTTAGGAAACAGCCAAGGAAGAAAGTTGAGGGTAGCCCAACTGAAATCATACAACATTGCAAATTTGGCCCCAGACAGGACCCCCATGTCCTGCAGCTGAAATAGCTAAATTAGATCCTAGACATTTTAGCAGCAGGTGAGAGGTTCATTCCACCCCTGAGACCATACTGTACGGGGTTCATGAGTTGCTTGTTTGTCTTGAAGCCGTGAGTGTTCACTCTTTCTCATCCTTGGTGGAAGGTAACCGAGAAGGGTTCCTATGGAAGCGGGGAAGGGACAACGCACAGTTCCTGAAAAGGAGGTTTGTGCTCCTGGCAAGAGAAGGCCTCCTGAAGTACTACACTAAAGAAGAGGTAAGTCTTCTCTTACTCCTCCCAGAGCGCTGGCTCTCACCCCACTCAGGTCTACATTTTTGTTTATTTATTTTATTTTTGGCTGCTTTGGGTCTTCGTTGCTGCACGCGGGCTTTCTCTAGTTGCGGTGAAGGGAGGCTACACTTTGTTGTGGTGCGCGGGCTTCTCATTGCAGTGGGTTCTCTTGCTGCGGAGCACGGGCTCTAGATGCGTGGGCTTCAGTAGTTGTGGCACATGGGCTTCAGTAGTTGTGGCATGTGGGCTTCAGTAGTTGTGGCTTGTGGGCTGTAGAGTGCAGGCTCAGTAGTTGCTGTGCACGGGCTTAGTTGCTCTGCGGCATGTGTGGTCTTCCCAGACCAGGGCTCGAACCCATGTCCCCTGCACCGGCAGGCGGATTCTTATCCATTGTGCCACCAGGGAAGTCCCAGGTCTACATTTTGATCAATAGTGCCTGGTCTTGTGTATGAGCTCAGCCACTGAGACTTAGGTACCACACGCTGCTACTTTTCCTTGTTATACAATCCATCCAGTCCACTAAAAAGCACACCTTCTCTTCACCTAGAATGGGCTTAGACTGGTCCATGATTAAGCCTTTGATGATCACTTGATTTTTACTTCATTTGTTTATGTACTTAAGAAATATTTATTGAGCACCTACTATGCTAGACCTTATTCCAGGAACTGGGGATACAGCGATAAACTAAGCGAAGTTCCTGTTCTCCTGGGGCTTCCATTCTAGTGGATGGAGACAGGTGTAACCAAAACATACATCAATACATAATCTATCCAGTGGCAATAAGTTATATGAAGTAAAATAAAAGAGGGTGAAGAGTTAGAGTGTGGGGTAGAGGGAGGTGCTACCACAGGTGGTCAGGGGAGGCCTCTCTGATGACATTTGAGCAGAGAACTGAATAAATGTGAGTTATGTGGATTTGTGGGCGAAGGGTAGAAGAAGTAGAGGGAACAGTATGTACAGAAGCCCTGAGCACGGTCATGTGTGCTGATTAGAAAAGATGAGCCCTCTGAGAGGGTGCAGCCCTGGTCCCTGTCTAGGCAAGCAGAAGCCTGCATGGCGGTTCTCACTTGTACCTTCAGCCAGGGGCTTTTTGTTCAGTGCACAAACTGCCCAACCATGAGCCGTAGCCCTGGCTTGAGCTGGGAATGTATTTGGTGAGTCTAGAGGACATGAAGGAGGCCAGAGTGCCTGGTGCAGCGTGAGCAAGGAAAAAATGGGGCGAGATGAGCTCACATAGTGGAAGACTTCAGAGGCCGTAGGAAGACTTAGGATTTTTCTTTGGAAACAGCTTTATTGAAATATAAATTCACACACCATTGGATTCACCCATTTAAAGTGTATAATTAATAGCTTTCAGTATATTCATGGAGTTGTGCAACTATCACCACCATCAATTTTAGAACATTTTCATTACCCTAAAAAAAGAAACCCCACATGTGTTAGCTCTAGTTCTCCACTCCACTCCCCTCCCCCAGCCCTAGGCAACCACTGATCTACTTTCTAACTCTATAGATTTGCATATTCTGGACATTTCATACAAATGGAATCATACAATATGAGGTCTTTTTTTTAAAAAAATTTTGTTTATTTATTTATTTATTTTTGGCTGTGTTGGGTCTTCGTTGCTGCACACGGGCTTTTTGTAGTTGCGGCGAGCAGGGGCTACTCTTCGTTGCGGTACACGGGCTTCTCACTGCGGTGACTTCTCTTGTTGTGGAGCACGGGCTCTAGGCACATGGGCTTCCGTAATTGCGGCTCATGGGCGCATGGGCTTAGTTGCTCCACGGCATGTGGGATCTTCCCTGACCAAGGCTCGAACCCGTGTCCCCTGAATTGGCAGGCAGGTTCTTAACCACTGCACCACCAGGGGAGCCTGTAATAGTTCTTTATATATTCTATACACAAGACCCTTATGGGATATATGATTTACAAAACATTTACATTCTTTTTTTAATATTCTTTTCTACTATGGTTTATCACGGAATATTTTTACAAAACATTTAGGCGTTTGGATTTTACTCTGCTGCTGGGAAGCCACAGGAGGGTTTTGAGCACAGAAGTGATCTGCTTTGACTAAAACTTTTGGAAAGGGGCACTCTGGCTGCTACCGGGGCGAGAATGGAGTGGGGGGTGGAGGCGAGAATGGAGCAGTGGGGAGGTGAGGGTGGAAGCCAGTTAGGAAGCTGTTGGAATAATCCAAGCGAGGAATAATGGGTTAGATCAGGATAATCGTGACGGAGCTGGTTAGAGTGGTCAGATTCTACGTGTATTTTGGAAATAGAGCCAATGGCATCTACAGAAGGATTGGACACGGAGTGTGAAAGTCAGCAGAATCAGAAATGATTCCCAGATTTTTGCCTTATGCAACTAGAAGTCTAGATTTGTCATTTGCTGAGATGGCAAAGACTTAGCTCCTTACGGGGATGATCAAGAGTTCCTTTCCCGTTTGAGATGCTTATTAGTCATACAAATAGAGACTGAGAAAGAAGTTCTCAGAAGTTCTGAGTCTAGAGATTTGGGGGGAGTTTGGAGCTGGAGTCATCAGCACGTAAACTGGTTTAGCAACCGGACTGGCTGGAGTCACCTAAGCAGGGGGTGGGGGTGGATGAGAAAAGATGTCGGAGGACTGAGTATTTTAGTTATTTGTTGCTGAGTGACAGACACACCACCCTAAAACTTAGTCGCTCAAAACATCAGTCTATCGTGTCTCACAATCCTGTGGGTCAGGAGTTTGAGCAGGCAGTGGCTGCCCCATTGTACTCAATGTGGCATCCGTGGGGTGGTTGGGCTGCGCCAGGAGACCCAGGAAGCCTTCACTCACACGTCGGGTGCTTTGGCGTCCTCCTTGTGCCTTCTCTGTGATCGTTCCTCATTCAGGAGTCCAGCTCAAGCTTTGTTGCAGCATGGCAGCCGGCTTTCCCCGAGCAAATGAGAATGCTGCCAGGCCTCTCAAAGGTTAGGCCAGGAACTGCCTTCTGTTGGTCAAAGCAAGTCATGCAACCAGCTCCAATTCAAGAGGGGGGGATATAGATTCCACCTCTTTATGGGTAGAGTGGCATGTGCAAACTAGGAGGGAAGGAATTGGAGAAGCCCATCTTTGGAGATTATCTATCACACTGAGCCCTGGGATATTCCAATATTTAGAGGAAAGATAAGAAGTTTCCAGCAAAGAGAATGTGAAGGAATGGCCAAGAAAGTAAGAGAAGGACAAGCTCTGAGCACTTTAGCCTTCATCTTACTCCATTTCCTACATGCAGAAATTACTATTTATGTCCCCTGTTGCTTTCCTGATGGACCAGAGCAATGCCAGAAGATCTGTCCAGTGTGGCCTCAGTCTGGGGCCAGATGAAAAATGATGGGAGATGAAGAGTATTAAGCCTCCAAGAGAGAGTAGGGATTTCTTCTCAGTCTTCAGTTTAAATCACTGAAAAATATTGCAAGTACTAAAGGCAGGAAGAAAAAGTGCTGCTACAGAGTTAGGAGCAGGCATCGAACCCCAGTAGCTGTTGTGAGTTAGGATGTGAGTCTCATCCTTGGTTGGAAAAAGTTGATCTGTTTCTCAGTCCTAAGCCTGTTCGGTCTAAAGCAGTCTAAAAATAGAACCAGTTGCCTTTGTTCTTTTTTTATTTCTTTACCCAAATGGAAAAGTTTTAAATTATAAAGGTAACTCATTTTTATGTGAAAATTTTGGGTAATACAAAAAAGTGAAGTTTAAAGGAAGCAAAACTCAGAAGATATTTCAACATAGCAAAATATTAATACCCAGATCACATTTTTTTAAAACCCTAAAAATCAAGAAGAAAAAAACAATCCATTGGCAGAAGAGGCAAAGGAAATGGTTTGGTAGTTCACAGAAAAGGAAACCAAAATGCCTGATAAATACAGGAAAAGAAGCCCAATCTCTCTGGCAGTCAAGGAAATGAAAATGAAAATCACAATGAGATATACTATGTATCCACCAGAATGGCTAAAATTAAAAAGGTTGACAACACCAAGTGTTAACAAGGATATGGAGAAACTGGAACTCTTATTGCTGGTGGGACATAAAATGATACAACCTCTTTGGAAAACAATTTGGCAATTTCTAATAGAGTTAAGTGTACACTTAACCATATAACCCAGCTTTTCCACTCCTAGGTATTTACAAAAACATATGTCCACAACAAAATTTGTCCACAAATCTTGTTCACAGAAGTTTTATTTGTAATAGCCAAAACCTGGAAGGTATCCAAATGTTCATCCACAAATAAATGAATTAAAAAATTGTAGTATATCCATAGAATGGAACATACCCGGCAATAAAAAGGGACAAGCTACTAATAAATGCAATAATGTGGATCAATCTAAAAAATATTGTTCTGAGCCAAAGAAGACTTATACGGGAGTATGTACTGTATAATTCCATTTATATTCAATTTCAGAACAGACAGAACTATACCAATAGAAAGCAGATAAGTGATTGGGATTGGGGTGGGTTGGGGATTGATGCAAAGGAGCAAAAGGAACTCTTTTAGGGTAATAGTGAGGTTCTAGATCTTGACTGTGGTGGTGGTTACATGGGTATATACGCTTGTCAAAAAACTGCACTCTTAAAGTGAGTTCCATTTATTGCTTATAAATTATACCTCAATTAAGTTGAATAAGAGAAATTAACAATGAGATTCCATTTCAAACCCTTCATATTGGCAAAAATGTTAAAAAAAAAACTGGCAGCATTGAGTGTTGGTGAGGATATGGGGAAAGGGGAAATCTTCTATGTTATTGATGGAAATTTACTTCCGGTATGTACATTGGTGCAACCACTGTGGAGAGCCATTAGCAAAATAATTTGGCAGTTTTCAGTAAGTCAAAGATGTACACACTTGTGAGCTAGCAATTCCATTCCTAATCGTGACCTAGAGACACTCTCACGGGGGTATACCAGGGATACAAGCTGACAGCAGCAAAAAATCAGAAACAATCTCAGTATCTGTCAACAGGAACATAGATTGATAACTTTTGGTGTAGTCATTTACAAGAGCCAAGTAGATTGGTATATCTCAACATGGACAGAGATAAAACGTTGAGTGACAAAAGCAAGTTGTAGAATGATCCATATAATGTGATACCATTTATGTAAATTAAAGCCACATAAAACAGCACTATGTATTGTTCATGGGTATGTGTATGTGTGTATAAAAGTGTAAAAAGTGAACTAGAAAGATGAACATCAAACTCATGACAGTGATTGACTGTGGGGAGTGGAGGAGGGGAAAGGGACAGGGTAAGTAGTAATTAAAGGGATTTTGGCTTTATTAGTAATGTTGTATTTTTTAAACAAATTTCCTTTTGGGGAACGATATTGACAAAATTAAATACACTTTTTTTGTATTTTTAGTATTTTTCATAGTAAATATTTTAAAAGGAAAGTCGTACATTAATCTTTCAAGAAAACCGTTGTGAAGAGTGTTGGTGTAAATCTGTCCATACTTCTTACGTACGTGCAAATAAACATATATACATATAGTTTATGTACATTATATATATACTATATGCATATAGTATATGCATATATATGTGTATATAATTTTTGCATTAATAGGTTCCTACTATACATCCCGTTCTGGGACTTGGTATTTCTCACACATGGATATCATGGACATTGTTTCATATTAGTAATATTGATTTAAATTTTCCTTTAAAAAATTCTGTGATATTTTATTGTGTGGATATGCCATGATTTATTTATTTAACCCATTATCATTGATGGACATTTCAATAATTTCTTCTTCTTTTTTATTTTTTTACTGTTATAAGCAACATGGCAGTAAACATCTTTTGATATATGTTTGCATAGTAATGCAATTACTTCCTCAGATAGATTCTTAGATGTGAAATTGTGGGTCAAAGCAAAACACTCAACATTTTAGTAAATATGACCAAATTTCCCTCTAGAGAAGACTGTCCACTAGAACTTTCTTCAGTGACGGAAATTTTCTCTGTTTGCACCTGTCCAGTACCCTAGCCACTAGCCACAGGTGGTCGCTGAGCACTTGTAATGGGACTACGTGTGACTAAGGAACTAAAGTCTTAATTTTATTTACTTTTAATTTTAATAGCTGCATGTGGGTAACAGCTATTATGAGACTAGAGCGTTGGTATCATTTTTCTCTCTTATCAGTTATGAAAGGAAGCACTTGTTTCCCCTTTGCCTTCTTAGCATCAGTGAGGGCTCGAATTGTGTTCAGACCCTGAGAACAGAGTGGAGGGTGGGAGGGCGTGCCCTGAGGCCCCCACAGCTGCTTTTATCTGTTTGTTTAATCTATTTTATTTGTTTGCCTTCCATGGATATTTGTTTCAAATTCTTTTTTTTTTTTGGCTACACGGCCTGCGGGATCTTAGTTCCCCAACCAGGGATCAGACCTGTGCCCCTTGCAGTGGAAGCACCAAGTCTTAAGCACTGGACCTCCAGGGAATTCCTGATGATTCGTTTCAGAAAAAATTCTATGGCTAAACATTTTGAAAAGTTCTAAGTTAAGGTCTTTCCAAGCCCCGTTTCAGCCCAGAGAGGCCAATCTGATTAAGCAGAGTTCCACACGGGTCATCTGTTTGCAGTTAAGTCTCCCTGGCGAACGTGATGAGAAGTCACCCTGCTGACTGTCAGCATCTTAAGTATCTGCTTCCTCTCTTTTAGGGTAAAGAGCCCAAAGCTGTCATCAGCATCAAGGACTTGAATGCCACCTTCCAGACAGAGAAGATAGGGAACCCCCATGGGCTGCAGATCACCTACCGAAGAGAGGGCCACGTCAGGAACCTGTTTGTGTATCACGAGAGCGGGAAGGTGAGGGCCTCCAGCTCGCTGACCCCCTTGCACAGCAGCCTCCTGAGATCTGCTGCTACTGTTCACCTTAACCTATTGTCACTTTTTATTTTATTTTGGCCACACCACGTGTCTTGTGGGATCTTCGTTCCCCAACCAGGGCCCACGGCAGTGAAAGCACCGAGTCCTAACCACTGGAATGCCAGGGAATTCCCTATTGTCGCTCTCTAGTTGGAGACAGAGGTACAAGTAAAGCAGAGCGAGATCAGGGAGAGCAACCTGGTGGGTACCAGGGGTGCGTCTGGATGGTGCACAACCGTCAAGGGGCATCCACTTAGCAGAAGGGACTATGCCCAGGGCTGGCAAGTCAGGTGGGGCCGGAGATTCCAAATATGGGAGGAGGAATGGATCAAAGCCTGGGCAGCGCGCACTCCACGGCCTTGCTTCTCAGAGTTTGGCCCAGCACCAACAGCATTAGCCATGACCTGCGAGCTTCTTAGAACTAGAGTCTCGGGCCCACCCGGACCTACCGAATTAGAAGCTGCATTTTAACAGGATCCCCAGGTGATCCTTGTACGCACTGAAGTTTGGGGAAAACACCACTTAAAGGTCCAGGAAATGGACTCCATCAGAGAAAAGCAGGCCAATAGTACAGGTTCAAGAGAACAAGCTGGGTCCAAATGAGCAGGGTCATGTGACCGGGCAAGGGTCAGAGATGCTAAGTCGAGGTGAGGAGGGGCAAAGGTGGAGGCTGACATTTTGTGAGTTTCTTTTTAATTCTGTGCCAGGTGCTCTTCTTGGCAGTCACGATACATCATTTCTTAATCTTCAGATCAACCCTGGAAATGTTTTATCCCCGTGTTACAGAGGCATGGGCATGTTAAATAATTTGCTCAAAGTCACGTAGCCAATGGTTCCTGAGCCCTGCACCCATTTCACCTCCCCAAGTGCCTCTGCTGGAGGAAGGACCCTTGGCAGCAGGAGCCAGGAACCAGATACAGGGACTCGATCTTCCCATAAGGCCCTAGCGCTGGGATGGTGACCATGGATCACCCTCCCAGCAGGCTTCACGCTCCCTCCACATTCTGGGCTGACTTCCTGGTGTGGTCTGAAGAGCTGGGTTTGGAGTCAGAAGCTGGGGCTCTGGTTCTGCCACTCCCAGCTGTGTTATTAGGGCAGGTTCCTTCCCTCCCTAAGTCTGTTTGTTTATGGTTGATAACGTCCACCTCCCAGAGGGGTTTTGAGAGTTGAGTGACCATGAACCACGAACGTGAAAGCATCTCATTACGGTGAAGTGCACTGTAAACATTAGTTGCTACTGTAATTTGTTCATGATTGTGGAAGCTGCAGAAGAAGACAAACTCTTGTGAGTCATTTCACATCTGTGTCGTTTATGCATTCACGAATTCACTCTTTCGGTAAATCCTTATCGCACTCCTCCACGCAATGTGCACAGCACTGGGGTGTGTAGTGAGTGGGGCAGAGCCATGAGTGGGATTCTGGGATCTCAGAGTCTCGGGAGGCAGATAGGGAAATAGGCACTGATGATGCTGTGTGAGGATGGGCTGGAGGCCGTGTTAGGGACACACAGGAGACATTTAAGTAGCCTAGTCTGGGGGGTGGGTGGGCTGGAAGGGGACAGTCAAAAAAGGCTTTCCAGAGGAAGGAGCATCTACTTAAGAATTGTGTGAATATGCTGAAAAGGAGAACACTCAAACCAGCTTAAACAGGACATGAATAGGAAAGATATAGGAGTGTTTATTTATTTCAAGGGCCAGTAGTATGGCTTGGCCTCCTGAGAGATTAGAATCAGGAGCTGTGGTGTGTGTGTGTGTGTTTAAGAGAGAGAGAGAGAGAATACACTCTAACAGCAACACATTGTTCTGTAAAACCAGGAGTGCGAGTAATGTCTCTCTTGTTTGTTTCTCTAAATTCAAGGATCCCATTCCCCAAATTGCCAAGAAATCTATTATCAGTCATCTTTCTCGGCTCCCTCCCTTGGCTTTACTAGAATCTTGGGACTTATGCAGTGTGGGAGACATGGAGGAGATGCCTGGTTTTCAGTCCACATTGGGCTCACTGCTGTAGTCCCATGTCCAGACTGGCTGGATACCAGTGGCTACCCCTCCACCCGCGCGAAAGCTACGAGGACTTTTGCTGTAGTGCCCAAGGTCTCGGACAATTACGGTACCTGGCTCCCTACCACTGACCCGGTTGTAGAGCTACCGGCAACCTGGTTCTGGCCGGTCTCCTCTTTCCCTGGATGCCTCAGCTTCTCCCTTAGATGGGCATAAATGGGAGTGGGGGGTGGGGGGATGCTCAAATTCATGCCCACAGGAGCCATGTGGGCAATTGAAAAGTAAAGTGGACAGCCTTAAGGCTGTGGCAAACAGGAACACCTGTATAGAGGACTGAAACAGACAGAACTTCAGGAGCCGAACAAACCTGTATGCAGGTTGGATTTTGCCCCGGAGCCACCAGTTTGTGACCAAAGAGCCCTTCCAAAGTGGAGGCCTAGGTGGGTCTTTCATGGGATGGTCCCATTCCCTTAGTGCCTGAGCCTCTAGAAGTTTCTTAACACCCAGGACAGGAGAGCTCCGAACTCAGGAATACGGGGCCAGCAAGTTTGACCTGCAAGAGAGGAAGGGTAATGATGTTTCATACCTTTGAAACCAAAAGCAAATGAATTTCTCAATCACCGTATTACATCTAAGTGCAGCACAGCAGCTATTTGAACAAGTCTTTCAGCTAGCTCCCCCAATTCCAAATTCCTGGGAGAAAGAATCTGATAAGCCCTGTCCAGCCTCTGCATTTGTCCAGTTGCTGTGGTCAAGAGTGGGTAGAATCATAGCAGCAAGCGTGGCTGCGACTGTGGGTGAGTGGTGTGTGCCTGAGAATGGGTGGGGCAGTTCTCATAGAATCAGGGCTTGGGTGGAGCAGAAATCTATTGCAATATCTAAAGTCACCCTCAGGATGAGTAGAATGTTCTAGGTAAAAGGTGTGTCGGGGGTGAGGGCAGAGAGTTGGGTGAGCCTGAGTGTTTCAGGAAAAGGTAATAGCATGTGTTGGGATGGAGTGGGGGGGAGGCGGGGCAGGGATTACAATGGTTTTGTATGCAAGGAGCTCAGAGGGCAAAGAATTTAGACTCTCTTCCTGAGGGTAGTGGAGAGGACTCTAAGCTAGACTCCATTAGATTTGCAATTCGAAAATCACTCTGGCTGCCATAAGGAGGCCTGAAAGGAGAGTGGCAGAGCAGAGGCAGAGCCAGCTGGGTAAAGTGAGAGACGATGGTGGGCACTGCCGAGGGAGGTGTTCTCCCAGAGGGACACAGAAGGTCCAAGCCAGCTTTAGCCCAAGTTGCACTCCAGGTGATGGGCATCCGCATCGGAGGAGCATCCCCAGGTGCACCTGCCCCCACCTGAAAGCCAGTCTTTGGCCTCTGAGGACCCTTGCTTCTCAAAGTGTGTCCCAATGACCAGCGTCATATCACCTGAGAGCTCGTTAGGAATGCAGAATCTCAGGCCCCACCCCAAACCCACTGAATACAAATCTGCGTTTTAATGAGATCCTCAGGTGATTCACACACACATTAGAAAGAGCCAAGCACTTTCCTAGGCCCTTGCATAACTCCTATGTGGTCCGCCTTGGTCCTTTCCCATGGCTCTGGGGATCTCCCTGTCAGTGGCTTCCCACTTGCTCAGGTGATGCCCCTGGGCTCGGGCACTGTCCTCCCGGATGCCTGTGAACAGCCCACAGGCCCCTGAGTGGGACTGGGGGTGCGTGCATGTGCCCAGACCTGAAGGTCCAGCTGGCTTCTTGCCTCCAGCCTCAGCTCCCCCACTACTCTGTCTCATTGGCTGTCCATCTGTCCTTTGTATTTTTCTCTGCAGGAGATAGTGGACTGGTTCAATGCCCTCCGTGCAGCCCGTCTCCAATACCTAAAAATGGCCTTTCCGGAGCTCCCGGAGCCTGAGGTGAGCTAAATGTGGACCCCAACTTCCACATCTCCTCTCTGCCATCTCCTTTGCTTCTTGTCTGCTGACCTCGAAGACACTCAGAGGCCAGCCTCAGTTTGTTTGCAGGAAAGACCTTGAGATTTGGGGTTGGGGACCTCAGTGGGAAACCAAAAGCTTTCTCCTGGGGAGTCTGGGGGTTATGGCCTCACCCCTGGCAAGGCAGCCTCCAAAAAGTGGGTCAGGCTGTCCCCTTCGGGATGCATGGCTACCACCCACAGTGTCAAGGGGCTCAGGATTTGAGCATCTCTCTCTCACCCCTTCTCCCACTAAAATGCACGAATGGTCCCTCACATACTGCTTATACAGTGCTTTCGAGCCCATTGTATCTTGTAATCCCTTTTATCTAGTAATCCCTTGCAGCCAGCAGTTAGGTGAGTGTGATTATTCCCATTTCACTGATGAGAAAATGAGTCCCAGGAAGGTCAAGTGCATAAACAAAGGTGTTCTTCACATTCGAACATTCCCCCCTTTACCCTTTCATATTCTGGTATAAGGAAGGTAGTGGGATCTTTCCCATTATCGTTCTAACGGGAACAGTCTGCCTTTCATGGCCTAGGTAGTGGGGAGCCTGAGAACTTCATCTGATTGTCCTCAGATGTCTGGAGCATCCATCTACATCTCTCAGGCTTGGCTGGGGAAGCTGTATAGTGGGCTGGAAGATGCTGCCCTGAGCCAGGAGGCCTAGGCTCTTGTGGACGTTCTGCTGCTAACTTGCTGTGTGACCACTGCGGGTTGAGTCACCTCTCTGTGCATCTGTTCCCACATCTGTAAGATGGTGCTTGGTCTGGGTCATCTTCAGGGTCCCTTCCAACCCTGAGGTGCTGTACTCTGGTCCCTGTCTTAGGCCTGCTCTAGGAGGATTTTGTAAGAGATAGGGGTGGAGAGACCATGTTAGTCCTGGGACTTCTTTTTCCTTTTAATATTTATTTATTTAATTAATTAATTTATTTTCTTTCTTTCTTTTTTTTTCTTTTTGCTGCGTCGGGTCTTCGTTGCAGCACTCGAGATCTTCGCTGAGGCATGAGGGATCTTTTCGGTGCGGGGCGTGGGCTCTTTTTTGTGGCGCACGGGCTTCTTTCTAGTTGTGGCATGCGGGTTTTCTCTCTCTAGTTGTGGCGCATGGGTTCCAGGGCGCATGGGCTCTGTAGTTTGCAGCACATGGGCTCTCTCGTTGAGGCGCACGAGCTCAGTAGTTGTGGCCTGCGGGCTTAGCTGCCTTGCAGCATGTGGGATCTTATTTCCCCCACCAGGGATCGAACCCAGGTCCCCTGCGTTGGCAGGCAAATTCTCTACCACTGGACCACTGGGGAAGTCCCAGTCTTGGAACTTTCTTAATCCCAACTGTTAGACCCTCCTTGGAAGCCTAAGTGTTCCTTAATGCCCAAGATTGCAGGGAGCAAAGTGTCTGGAACAGGGATCCATTCCAGACCCAGTGATGCACTGAGGTGGCAATTCTCTAGGAGCAGTTCCAGCTAGACCCGGCTCAGGGCCCTCCCGGTCTGCAGAGTCAGCACCGGAGCTGGTGACTGCCTGCTTCCGTGGGCGGGGCGCTGGGGGTGCTGACTGCTGGCTGGAGAGGATGGAGGACAAAGTGCAGATGCCCAGCCTCATTTGTCTGGGCCGGCTCTCCAACTCTGCTGACCCCTGCGGAGGAAACTGGTCTTTGGCCAACATCCTCAATGCCCTCTTGCCTCCCTCATCCACCATTGTTACCCCTTATCCACTCCCAGTTTCCTCCCCGCCCACCTCTCTCCCCATCTTTCTTCCCCTCATGTCTACGTATGACGTGAGGTCCTGGGCAACCACCCAGGCCTGGCTCGAGCTCAGGGATCCAGATGCTGGAAACCTGGGGAGCCCAAGCGGGGTTGTGGTCCTGTGATAAGAAAACGCATGAACCCAAAGTCAGAGAAGCTGACGTGTTACGTAGGACAAGTCCCCTCACCTCTCTGAGCCCCAGTTTACTCATCTGTCACCATGAGGACAATCCCTGTCTCCAGGGCTGCCGTCAGTCCAGTGAGCAGGGTGTCTAAGGTACAGTGACCAGAACCCCATCCACGTGCTTTTTCTTCTTCTTCCATTGGCTTCCCGAGGCCTAGACTCCCCCTGCTGTGGCTCCAGTTCAGACGACTGAGCTGTCAGGACTTCTCTTCTCTCCAAATGAAGGAATTAAAGCCTACAGAATGCATTTTAGGGAAAGCAGAGTGTCGTCCTTTATATTTTCGTTTTGAGCTCACGATTTTCTCCCTTTCAGACTTTCCATTCCTATTCCCAGATGTCATGTCTGCTTCGTCCCTGCCCTGGGCTCAGGCTCTGGAGAACCCCTGTGTTTTCAGAAACCTGGGCTGTCACTCGAAACTCTAGACTTGCCAGTTGACACCCTGGAGCATAGGAGACCAGCATCAATCCCTGGAAGCTTCTCTGAGCATAGGATGGCAAGTTGGAAGGGATCCTGCAGATCACATAGGCCAGTATCCTTATTACGTAGTGGGAAATAGGCCCAGAGAGGCATAAGGTCTTACCAAGGTAACACAGCTGGTTGAGGTCAGACCTGGAGCTAGAACTCAGGTCTCTTGACTCCTAGTCCAGAGCTTTCTCTACTTGGCCACCCTGCCATCACCTCCTATGGCCCTGGGTCAGAATCCCCACCAATGACCAGGTCTTGGCCAAGGGCCTGATCAGAGGGTTCTGCCATGTTTATACTTTAGCATCATAGAGTAGCGGTAGGGGTACCACTAGTGTCTGTATGGTGTCCATCGCCTCTAGATGTGAAAGCTCTTCATCCTACCAATGACATGTCTTTGAGAAAATCCACAACCACTTCTCTGAGGCCTGGTTTGCTCATATATACAACGAAGATGATAATATCCACCTCACAGTGTGGTTGAGAATTACGCGCAGAGCCTGACACACAGCAGATCCTCAGAATACGCCCACCTGACACCAGGAGGGTCTCCTCAGAGCCTTGCCTGTGTCCTTCTCCTGGAGTTGCTGAAGGAATCCCTAAACTAAGCCTTGAAACTAAGACTTGGCTGTGCTGGTAAGCTCTGCAGACATCTGGGGTGCTGTTGTCTGGCTCTGTTGAAATGTTAATGTTTCATCCATACCAAATATAACCCCCTGAACCACGCGTACACATCCTTCCCCATTCCAAACTTCCCCTTTTTTGGGGAGCCAAGTTCGGTGGGGACCCTCGGGCTCCTGGGTGTGAGGCAGGGGTGTCAGTGTGTGCCTTTCTTCCCCCAGCTTGTGCCCCTCATCACCAGGAACTACCTCAAGCAAGGCTTCATGGAAAAGACTGGTCCAAAGGTATATACTCCACTCCCGGGGAGACTTCATGGCCTCTGTCCCAGTGGGCAGTAGGGCAGAATTTGGGAGGTGGGAAAATGGGGAACCAGGGGCAGAGAGGAGGGAGGAAGGGGAAGTAAATTGATGTTTGTGAGTTCCGAGGCTGGAGGATCAAGTGGAGACCAGGTGGCTGGAGTGTGGTCCAGCATGGCTGAGGTGCTTCTCCCTGTAATTGGGCATCCTCCCGCTTTATCAACATCACCATTAGCTTCTGTCTTCTTAACACCATCTAACTGATCTTACTCTTGGGAAAGCATAGCTGAAAAGGGACTCCTTGGGGGACAGCTTTTGACTTTCCAGAACCCTTGTGTGTTCTGTGCTGGGGCCCTACCAGGACCGTTCAAGTGACGCAGGGACTAGTGGTCAGTCTGAGAGAACACACCTATATATACCCGTGCTTGGGTGCCCAGCTGCATGCTGGTGGGGTGAGGCTCAAAGTCAGAAGATGGAGATGGTAGGGGGTTGTGACGGGTGGAAGCAGGGAAGGGAGGAGGGAAAGGGAGAAGGAAGGGAAAAGTAGAGGAGCTCCCTAAAACAGAACCCCAAAGCGACAGCATTCCAGTGCGTTGTGTTTTTTGTTTGTTTGTTTGTTTGTTTTTAAGATGTAATATGCTGACAGGATGCTTGTTAAAGATGCCAGTGAAAGGTGTTAGGCAATCAGGGTAAAGAAAGCCTCAGGCAGCTGGAAAACTTGTAAAAGGGTTGCAGGTTCTCTTCCTTCACCAGCTGGTAGCACCGCCCTCCCCGTGGCTCTGGCCAGGGGCTTTCCTTCCCCTGACCTAGGTTAGAATTCGGCCAAGGCCAGCACTTTCAGAAGCGCTGAGCGTAGCCACTTCTGATTTCCCAGCTTCCTTTTTCTGAGACTTCTTGTCCACAGCCTGAGAAAGGGGTAAAATGCTTCTTCCAACCACGTAGGCAGCACCTGGAGGCAGCAGGGCGAAGCTGGGGCTGGGGGAGGGGGTGGGATGGGTGGGGGAGAGATGGGGCGGAGCCTGCAGAGCTCTAGGCCTGGGGAGGGGCGCTGGGGTGTGCGACTGCGGGGCTGGGACCCGCCGGCTCCCTCGGCCTGGCCTAGGATGGCCCTCTGACCTCTGTCCCCACCGCCTGGCCGAGCCTGGTACGAGGTTTCCTTTTTTGCAGCAGAGAGAGCCTTTCAAGAAAAGGTGGTTTGCCCTGGATCCCCAGGAGCGGCGGCTGCTCTATTACAAGAACCCGCTGGTAAGAGCCACTGCCAGCCCCGCCGCTGTGCACCTGCAGGCGGAGGTGGGGTCAGTGCTGGTAGGGAACCACGGGGAAGCGACAGGGCTGGAGAAACCCAGCCAGAGGCACACCTCCATCGTCACCTGTCTCTAAGTCAGTCTGTGCATGAAGCTGTGCTCTCCCTCACCTTTAGGAAGTCCTTTATGTGTGTCCAAAATGCTGCCGATGTATCAGTAGCCAAGACAGATGTTTCCCGGCAGGACTCTCTTCCAACCGGAGGCTGTGGAGTGTAGCAGTTGGGAGTGAGGGCGCTAGAACTCGGCTGTCTGGGCTCCGGTTCCAGCCCTGCCACCTTTAGGGGTGCGCTCTGGGCAGAGCACTCAGCACTCTGTGCCTCAGTTTCCTCCCCCAGAAAATAGGCTTCATAACACTGCCCTCCTCAGAGGTTGCCGTGAGGATGGTCACATGAGTTACTACGTGTAAAGTCCTTGAATTCATGGTGCAGAGTTAACTCTCTGTAAATATTAAGTATCATTTAAACAGATGCCGTGTGTGATGTCTTTTATGGTTTGAGCCTTTTAATTTTTATTTTTTATTTTTTTTGCGGTACGCGGGCCTCTCACTGCTGTGGCCTCTCCCACTGCGGAGCACAGGCTCCGGACGCACAGGCTCAGCGGCCATGGCTCACGGGCCCAGCCGCTCCGCGGCATGTGGGATCTTCCCGGACCGGGGCACGAACCCGCTTTCCCTGCATTGGCAGGCGGACTCTCAACCACTGCGCCACCAGGGAAGCCTGGTTTGAGCCTTTTAAATTCTGGGTCCCATCTAGCCAAAATCCCCAGCAGAAGCCCCACCCAACACACACACCTCTTACTAAAATGGACCTGGGGGGCTGTCAGGTCTGCAGGTGGCCCTCAGCCCCAGGTGTGGCCTCTGACGACCTGTGTCTTCTATTTTCAGGACGCCTTTGAGCAGGGCCAGGTATTTCTCGGGAGCGATGAGCAGGGGTACCAGGTGTATGAAGACCTGCCTAAGGGCATCCGAGGGAATCGCTGGAAAGCCGGCATCACCGTCGTCACCCCGCAGCGGAGATTCATCTTCACCTGCCCCAGCGAGAAGGAGCAGCGCGAATGGACGGAGAGCCTTCGGGATGTCCTCTCCCGCCCCCTGACGCCCCTCAACCTCCTCAGTAAGATGCAGGGCTTGTTCCTTTGGCTGAGGGCAGCAGGCAAAAAGGGGCTTATTCACTTGGGTTCAGCTGTGAGCCCTGGAACTGGGGTCATGGCTCCCGACTGCCCTCTTTCCATTTTCTTCTCTTCCTGCCAAAGAAAAGTTCAGACAGTGCACAGTATTGCCAGGGAACCCTCTCTGTGCACGCTTAGTTCCTCTATCAGGAGCCTTTCTCTAGCCACGTCCGGAGGAGTTTCGCTCTAGCAGAGCTGTCACTTAGATCCGCTTTTCTGCCCTGCTCAGTCCAAGAGCCTAGCAGCCTCTCTGTCCCTCCACCCTCTGCCCCTGAGTCTCTTTTCTCATGAGAAAACTCTGGCCTGTTATTAAGGTCACAGCGCTGGGCAGCTCCTGGGATTTTGGACTGCTCCCCGCTCATAGAGGGAAGGCTATTTTTAGGACTCTTCTTTTCTCTGGGTCCTTTCATGTGTCTGCCCCTCTCCTGTTCTTCCCCTTCACCCCAGATGTGTCACAAGCAGGCTTCCCCATCTGCAGACAGCCCTGTGAAAGGAGGGGAGACATTCTGAGCCAGAGCAGGAAACTTCTGGCCCAGGGCCTGGCTTCTGGGACACCAAGGAGAAGTTCTTTGTTTGGAAAAGTACAGTCTGAGCAAGTGGCCCCACACAGCCCCTTTGGAGAAACCCTTGTACTCTTTGAGTCTGACCAGGATAAACACAAACTTGCTTCACTTTCCGAAATCCCAAGGCCAAAGAGCCTCAGAAATGGGCTCGGAAGTTGTTAGTGAGGCAGCTGGTGCTTTTTTCCTCTGGGGGCCTGTGTGTCTGAGTCTCTGTTTTTCTCTGTTTCTGTGTCTGACTCTCTGCTTTTCTCTCCTTCTCTGGCGTGTGTGTCCCCTCTGTCTGTCACCTTTTCAGTCTGTTTTTTATTCCGGTTCCCTCTATCATCGTCCCCCTGTCCCCCTGCTGTCCCTGCCCTCCAGTGGGACTGCATTGGCATGGCCACGCCCCCCAGCCCTCTTCTTGTTCCCCTTGCAGCTGCATCAACAGAGAGTGGCTACAGCAGCAGGTGACCCACTGGCCAGCCAGCGCACCTGGTGGGAAGGAGAAGTTTTCACCTTGGCCTTGGGGGCCCCTCAGGAGTGCCCCACAGTCGGCAGCTATCAAGGGCTGTGAACTCTGCCGCAAAGACCGAAGCTTTGGCCTTTATCTGCCGGCTCTCTGGGCTTCCCCGCTACCCAGCTCTGGGGGTCTGAGGATCTGGTAAATGTCCTCAGGGCCCAGGACATCTGAAATGAAGGCATTGCAATGGAAAGGCACCCACAGCATCGCACAAGTGGCATGCTTGCTGAAAACAAGAACAGCAACAACAAAAAGTTAAATCTGAACCTAACCATGAGGAAACAATCAGACAAGTCCACATGAGAGAAATTCTGCAAAATAACTGGCTGGGCTCTTTGTGAATGTCAGTATCATGAAAGATCAAGTAGTCTGGATCTAGGTTAGAGAAGACTAAAGAGACATAGCAACAAAATGCAGTTCATGATTCTTGATTGGATCCTGGATTTAAAAAAAACAGTTATAAAGGAAATCATTGAGATAACTGGGGATATTTGAATATGGATGTATATTAGCTAGTAATACTGTAACATGGTGATGATTTTCTGTATTTGTGTAGGAGGATACTCCTGATCTCAGGGAGTATGTGCTGAGGTGTTCAGGGGTAAAATGTAATCACGTCTACAACTGACTTAAACGGTTCGGCAAAAAATGTGTATGTGTACATGTGTACATATAGAGTATATACATAGATATAGTGTGTGTGCATTTATGTATGAAAGATAGGAAGTGCGGGTGTATACACACACACGTATACACGGGGAGAGAGAGAAAGCGGGCCACTGTGCAAAATGTTAGCAACTGATGAATCTAGATGAAGTATAGCTGGATGTTCATTGTCTAATTCATGTAAATTTTCTATAGGTTTGAAAGTTTTCAAATTTAAAAGTTGGGAAAAATATTTTTTTTAATCCACTTTTCACTCTTCGAAAGTAGTGGGTTTTCTACATGAATCAAAAATGTTCCTGGGGGAGTTCTACCTTTGTGCACATTTTAGAAGAAATAAAAGCCCAGATAAAGGCTTCCCTGGTGGTGCAGTGGTTGAGAATCCTCCTGCCAATGCAGGGGACATGGGTTCGAGCCCTGGTCTGGGAAGATGCCACATGCCGTGGAGCAACTCAGCCCATGCGCCACAACTACTGAGCCTACACTCTAGAGCCCACGAGCCACAACTGCTGAGCCTGCGCACCTAGAGGCTCTGCTCTGTAACAAGAGAAGCCACTGCAATGAGAAGCCCACGCACCACAACAAAGAGTAGCCCCCGCTCGCCACAACTAGAGAAAGCCCGTGGGCAGCAACGAAGACCCAGTGCAGCCAAAACTAAATACATTAAAAAAAAAAAAGCCCAGATAATACAAACTAAAAAACCAATGTCCCCATTGACCATCTGTGCACTCTGGAAGGAAAGAAGGAAGCTGAGAAGGCAACTCAGCTGGACCCCAGGACAGAGAGCTCTCCAGCCCGAATGCCGGGTCTGGCCCTGCCACTAATGAGACTGCTGGAAAACTCACTTCCCCACCTCTGTGCCTTGGTTTTTCTCTTTCAAATGAGGAAGTTGTACTAACTACTGAAATTCAATGGAAGCAACAAGTATTTTTGAGCACCTCCCAGGTGCCAGGCTGTGTGCCGAGCCCTGGGAACAGGCAGGAACCAGATGACGTGGTCCCCGCTGTCAGAGATTTCAGCCTGCTGGAAGGCAGCCTGTACATGGGGTAGGACAATGAGACCAGTGTTCCGAAAGGGGAAGTGGGGCTGCTGTGAGATGTGTGGCAATAGGGTTCACCCTAACTGACGGGAAGAGGGGAGACTCCTTCCTCTCCAGAAAATGACGTTGAAGTTGAAACCTTAAATTGTTTAGAGGTTAGTCAAAGGGAAGATGACCAGGAAAACACTCTAGGTTGAGGGAAGAAAATGTTCAGAGGCTCTCAGATGGGAAAGAGGAGCTGAAAGAAATCTCAAGTGGCTGAAATGTTAGAGAAATAGATCACCCAGGTCTCTGCTCTGTGATTCTTTGTCCGTTCGAGTGACGTGGAGAAAGACATTGAGTGTTTTCATTTCAGTGGAGACCCAGAGGGTTGGGAGGGTCTTTAAGACAGTCTCTGCTCTTTATGGGATTTTCCTTTGATCCCCCAATCAGAGGACAAGCAACGTCATCGGGGTGTCTTTCCTGAGGCTTCCTGACTGCCCAGATGAAGACGTGGTTGCTTTCTCTTCTGGCTCCTAAAGCACCTTGAAAATGTTTTTCAGCACCTGCTGGGTTGTATATTAAGGGTCGATCTACTTGTCTGCCTTTTTTTTTTTTTTTAACATGACCCATGAGCTCTGTTGACTGTACTCTGTTAAGTTCTGAGAATGACAAAATCAGTAAAGGCATAGTTCCACCTTCAAGGAACTTATAGTCCAGAGAGGAAGAAAGAGAAGTAAACAGGCAATAACAAAACAACTTGAAGAGGCAAACTGGCATTCTTAGGAGTCCCTCAGCGGGGCAGAGCACAGACACAAGAGATGGAGACAAAGTCCCAGTGAAATGGAATGTCTGGTTTTGGTTGGTTTCTGAGGCCTAGCTGAATCTGTCTTTGGGTTGCCCAAGGATACTTCTGTACTCTTACATTAAATCCTCTTCTCCCTTTTGACTTATTAGTACAAGGAGATTTCTGTTACTTGAATCGGTCCTGACTAATGAAGTTCTCCAAAAGAGGTAATATCTATGCTGAGTCCTGTAGAAGGTACTTGGGTTGGGGTGGGGTGGTGGGGAGACAGAGTGTGTACAAAGGCCCAGAGACAAGAGAGAACATGGCCTGTTCTGGAAATTACAAATAATTGAATATGGCTAGAGCACAGATTGTTGGGGGCAGGAGGGGGGTCAGCTTCCAGTAATGATGGAGGAGCTCATATCAGAACAACCATTCCACAGATAACAATTAGAAACTCTGTACAGATTGTAACAAAAATTATCTGGAGGCCTTGGAAAATAACCTAAAGCATGCAGAGAGGAGTTGGCACTAGGAAGCAAGGAATGGCAGGGGTGAGTTTCTCATTTTTTCGCTTTTCACCTGATGGCAGGCCCCAGTCAGTGCCTCAGGGGGCACTAAAATTCTGATGGAAACCTGCAGTCTTACTGGTTGAAAAATAGAGGACAGAGTTTAGGGCAACTTTAGCAGCAGGGAAGTCTTGGAGAAGAGGGCTACAGAAGGGGAGCCCTGAATTCTACTATCTGCCTGCTCTCTGGAGGAACATAACAGAATCCAGATGTTTGACATTCATAATATCAGGATGCAACCCTAAATTAGTAGACATATGAAGAAACAAGAAAATATCAATTGTACTCAAGAGAAAAAAAATCAATCAGTGGAAACTGATTCCAAGATGCCCCAGATATTGGAATTAGGCAAGAATTTTAAAGCAGCTATTATACCTATGCTCAACAAGTAAAGGAAAATATGATCATAATGAATATATGGATATGACATTTCAATGGAGACATAGAAACTATAAAAAAGAACCAAATGGAAATTCTAGAACTAAAAAATACAATATGTGAAAGAAAAATTCAGCTCGACAGTAAATTGGAAATGACTGAGAGTCAGTGAACTTGAAAATATATCTATGGTAATTATCCATTCTGAAAAACAGGGGGAAGTAAAGGATTGAAGAAGTAAAAAGAGAGGACTTCCCTGGCAGTGCAGTGGTTGGGACTCTGAGCTTCCACTGTAGGAGATGTGGGTTTGATCCCTTGTCAGGGAACTAAGAACCCACATGCCATGTGGCATGGCCGAAATTTTAAAAAAGAAGAAGAAGTAAAAAGAAAACCTCAAAAGCTCTAATTTACATGTTATTGGGGTCCCAGAAAGAGAGAAGAGAGAGGTATTGGGGCAGAAGAAAATATTCGAAAATATATTGATTGAAATCTTATTAACTTTGGTGAAAAACATGTAGAGACTCAAGAAGCTTGGCAAACTTCAAGTGTTTAGAATAAATACAGAGAAAACTACATTCAGGTACATTACTGCCAACCTGCTGAAAACCAAAGATAAAGAACAGATTTTGAAAGCAGCCAGAGAAAAATGATACATTACATACAAGGAAATGTTGTTTCTTATCAGAAACAAAGAAAAAAAAATGAACGGACTTCCCTGGTGGTTCAGTGGTCAAGACTCTGAGCTTCCACTGCAGGGGGCGCAGGTTTGATCCCTGGTCGGGAAACTAAGATCTGCGTGCTGGGTGGGGCAGCCAAAAATAAAACCCCAAAGCAAAAACAAAACAGAAACAAAGGAGGCCAGAAGGTGGAAAGACCTCTTTAAAGCGCTAAAAGAAAAAAAAAATCAGAACTCTAGAGAAAATATCTTTCAAGAATAAAGGATATGTAGATCTATATCTATCTGTAGAGAGAGCAAACAAAAAAAAACTTCAGAAAAAGAATAAAGGCAAAATATCACTGAATTGTACACTTAAAAATGATTAAAATGGTAAACTTTATATTTTACCCCCCCCCCAAAAAGTGCAAAAGGCAGATTTTATTCTTAAAAAGGCAAACAAAAAAAGATATTTCTGGATAAAGATAATTGTACGTTTCTGACAAAACTTCAGTATAAGAAATACTAAAGAAAGTTCTTTGGGGTAAAAGAAAATGATACCAAACAGAAACTCTGATCTTTAGGAAGCAATAAAGTGTAATGGAAATGGTAAAGATATAAGTAAATGTAAGACTGCCTATTTAAAGCAAGAATTACATGTGTTATGGTTTATACCATCAATAGAGATAATGTATATGACAACTACAGCATGAAGGCCTGGAGTAAATGGAACTCTACACTTTCAAGCTTCTTATATTTTACATGAAGTGGTACAAAATTAGGTCTACATAGATTGTGAAAATTCAAGGATGTATACTGTAATCCTTAAAACAACCACTAAACATATAATGCAAAGAGGTATAGCTAAAAAGCTAACAAGGAAATTAAAACAGAATTTTAAAAAGCATTTGATTAACCCAGAAGAAGGCAAGAAAGGAGGACAAAATGAATATGAAATAGATGAGACAAACTGAAAATAAAGAACAAAAGGGAGACCTTACCATATCAATAATTACATTAAATATTAGTGGATTAAACAGTTAAATTAAAATGCAAGATTGTCAGAGTGGATAAGGAAGCATGACCCAATTGCATGATGTTAAAAAGACATTTTAAATCTAAAGACATAGGTAGATTGAAGTTGTAAGTGTGGAAAAACATATACCATGCAGACAGTAACAATAAGAAGGCTGGAGAGGCTATACGGAGATCAGATAAAGTATTTTTTCAAGACAAGGAGTAATATCAGAGATAAAGAGTGATGTTTCATAACAATAAAAGGTGTAATTCATCAAAAGACACAACAATCATAGATGTGTATGTGCCTAATACTACATCTCCAAGGTATGTGAAGCCGAAATGGACAAAATTTAAGGGAGAAATAGACAACCATGAATCAAAAAAGAAATCACATGGAAAATTAGAAAGATTTATAACTGAATGATAATAAAAATAAATGTCAAAATTGAAATGATGCAGCTAAAGCACTAATTAAAGGGAAAGGCATAAGAATCAATGACCTACGGCTGTACTGTCTAATATGGTAACAGTAGCCACACGTTGCCACTGAGGATTGAAATGTGATTAATACAACCAAGGAAATGAATTTTTAATTTTACTTCATTTCATCTAATTTAAAATAATTTAAATTTAAAATAAAAAACTGGGGGAGTTCCCTGGTGTCTAGTGGTTAGGATTCTGCACTTTCACTGCCATGGCCCAGGTTCAATCCCTGGTCAGGGAACTGACATCCTTCAAGCTGTGCTGTGCGGCCAAAATTTAAAAAAAAAAAAAGTAAAAAATAAAATTAAAAACTGGAGCAGTGTAAGATATTTTTTCTTCAAGCACAACTTAGTTGTTTTGGTAAGACATATTTTAATTTAACCATTGCAGTGCATAAGATATTTATTATTTCAGTTGTGGAAAAAAATTTAATGATGAGGAAAAGACTAAAAACTAAATTTTGTAAAAATTGAAGTATCTTCAGTTAAACTGCCAAACAATTACCTGTAGAATACGATGTTTTTTCCTAATAATGTCAAAGATCAGCTGATTCAAAATTTGAAAACAGGCACTTTTCTTTAGTTTTAGGTGAGTTGTGTAATACAAGACTAACAATGAATAATTTGGGTAAGTTTTGTTTCAAAGGACTTTTAAATTTATGAGGAAATATCAATCCACTGCCTAAAAATCAAACTGATGGTGTAGATATTTTTGAATCTTTTACATCTGTAAGAGAAGAATTTCAGGTAGATATGGAAAACCTAATTTTTATTGTGACAGATGGTTCTTTAGCTATGTTCGGTCAAAAATTCAAATACTGAAATTTTAAAATAAGAGGCTGATGATTCTCTTATGATTTTGTTCCATTGTATGACACAAAGTAAAAATATTTATGTTCAGTTTTCTGAAACAGACTATGAAAACTGTCATGGATACAGTTGTTAAAATTGTTCAGCATGTACATGAAAATGCCAGTCTATAGAACTGTTGAAAGAAATGGAAGACAATTCAGTGATCTCATATTCTTTGCCAATGCTTTTGGTTGAGTTCTGGACAAGTTTTACAATTATTTAGTGTACTCTTAATTTCAACTCAAGATTTTCTTGAAACCAAAGGAATGATTGCAAAATAGTCGATAATCAAAGACCTAAGGCAGTGTGATTATGTTTTCTCACTGATATCCCACTGCATATGAATGAGCTAATTTTGAAACTCTAAGGAAAGGTTAATTTGTGACTTAGCTAAGCAGTTACAAGAATTTATGTTGCGATGAAAACATTTAATAATACAAATCAGTAGTAACAATTTTATACACTTTTCTAACTGAATCAATATGCAGAACACTTTAATTATAATCAGTAGTAACATGTAAATTGTCCAAAAGTACTATAAGAAAAATTTGCAGGACACTTTATTGATATTGAAGTTGCTCTTAAATTTATGCACTATCCCTTTGAAATAATACTGAGTTTACACTAGAGTTCATGAATTTATTCAACTTGGAGAGGCACAGTTTTCAAACTAACATGCTTTTGCTTTAAAAGAGTTAAATCAATTTTCCCCAAAAGATGAAACAGTTTTGTCAATACAATGTGATATTAAATGGTTTGTTTCCTTATTGTTGAGTTTTGAGAGTTCTTTGTGGATTCTGGATACTAGTCCTTTGACAGATATAGGATTTGCAAATATTTTCCTCCAATCTGTAGCTTTTCATTCTTTTAACAGTGCCAGTGTAGCCTTTTTTAAGTCAAGGCATTGAGGTCAGGGTTTGTGACTTCCTTCGTTTAATGATGATTTTTGTTGGTGACAAGGTTTGGCATTAAAAATATGTTTTGGCTTATATTTGGGTGTTTTGAGTTCATATAAAGTAGAGTGGAAATAAGGGTGATGTATGTCTTGTGAAAATTAATAAAGGGAAACCTCACTAAACTGGAGTCAGGAGGCCAGAAGGGGGAAGCTCTATCATGTACATACCACTCCACATCAATACAGATCCTAATAGGAAGAGAAGTACCTTGCATCTCCAGCAGGAAGTGACACTACTTTACTTCTGCCAGCAGGAGGAAGAAAAAATTTTTTCCTCGCCTGGCAATAGCTCAGCCAATAAAAAGCCACTGTACTTCAAACTCCCAATTTCCTCCAAAGGACCTTTTGTTTCTAGAAGCCCCTCCCAACGTCCCCTTCTTCTCTATAAAAGAGTTTCCTGTCCTTTGCTTAACTGGACTCGCATGTGGCTCACCATAGTTCCATGTCCTGAATTGCAATTCTTTGCTGCTCCCAAATAAACCCGTTTTCCTGGTAAAATTAACTGGTTGTTCAATTATTTTAGGTTAGCAGTTTACTGACTTCTGTCTTCCCCTGACAAAATATGCTTTGTCCCTTAAGGAATCCAATGAGAGCAAAGCAAAGAAAGGAGCACTGATAGAATGTATTAATGGCAGTTGCACACAAACTCCTTTCCCATCTAACTTAGCATTAGAACTCAGCATCACAGGAACGTGTATTAACACATCTACTTGAATTTAACAATGATGTCAGATTCTATGATAGAAAATGAGTCTGATTAATAAGCTAAATTTGCAGCTCCAAACTTTTGAAGGAAATATATTTCAAGCACTTAAGACAAAAGTACCTTTCCAAAAAAAATTAAATTAACAAAGGTGTATTTAAATGAACAATATTCTAATTTTCCTAGCCCTTTCTGAGTATATCAGGTTAAACAAAATGCCTCTAAGTAAGAGTAACTGGTATAACTGATAGTAGTTTGATAAACCTTGGTAAAGTCTTTTTAGCCTACCTCACAGAAAATAAGAAAGTGGATAATTCTAATGACGTTTGCAACGCAGGTGGTTGCAAATTCTCTGCTTTCAACAAAAAATAAAGGAAAATCTAATCAAGTTGTCAGCTGAGAGATTATTAAAAATAATTTCTGGTGATGAATCACTTATTTTTTTTGCATATATAGATACAGTCATTCCTCAGTATCTGCACGGGATGAGTTCCAGGAACCCCGTGGATAACAAAATCCTTGGATGCTCAACTTCCTGATATGAAATGGCATTCCATGCAAGGTATGAATTTATGATTGAATTTATGGATATGGAAACTGCTGATACAGAGGGCTGACTATATTTCAGAAAGTGTTCAATAAAATGTACGGCATTTTGTCATCTATTTATATATGTGAACAAGGTTTTTCAGCATTAGCATTTATTAAAAAAATAGAAATAGAATTTATTATTGAACCTTGTCTAATTCTAGTGTTAAGTAATGTTCATCACTCATGTAACTCAATAGCAAAACCTCCCACAAATAATCCAATTAAAAAATGGGCAGAAGACCTATATACTTGTGTATGTGTGCATATATATATATATATATATGAATGTTATTCTGCCAAAAAAAAGAAAAAGAAGAAGAAAATCCTACCTTTTGTGACAACATGGATGGAGCTTGAGGGCATTATGCTAAGGGAAGTAAGTCAGACAGGGAAAGACAAATACTGTATGATCTCACTTAAGTGTGGAATCTAAAAAAGTTGAGCTCATAGAAATAGAGGGTAGAATGGTGGTAGCCATGGGCTGGGAGTAGGGGATATGGGGAGATGTTAGTCAAAGGGTAAAAACTTCCAGTTATATAATGAATAAATTCTGGGGAGCTAATGTAAAACATGGTGACTATAGTTAGCAATACTGTATTGTATACTTGCAAGTTGCTAAGAAAGTAACTCATAAGTGTTCTCACTGTAAAAAACAAAAGTAATTATGTGACATGATGGAGGTGTTAACTAACCTTATTGTGGTAAGCATTTTGCAAAATACACATATATCAAATCATCGAATCATACACAATGTTAAATGTCAGTTATATCTCAATAAAGCTGCAGTGGGCAAGTAATGTTCATCCACAGATAAATGTGTTTTTAAAAGAAGATGGACCGGGCTTCCCTGGTGGCGCAGTGGTTGAGAGTCTGCCTGCCGATGCAGGGGACACGGGTTCGTGCCCCGGTCCGGGAAGATCCCACATGCCGCGGAGCGGCTGGGCCCGTGAGCCATGGCCGCTGAGCCTGTGCGCCCGGAGCCTGTGCTCCGCAGCGGGAGAGGCCACAACAGTGAGAGGCCCAGTTACCGCAAAAAAAAAAAAAAAAGAAGATGGACCATCCATCTCATTAAGAGTTTTAATTCCAATAAAAATTTACTTTTTGTTTAACAATTATTTATATAAATTTACAATATTTTTTGTTTTGATTGATAGTAATAATTGCAGTGATAATTCAATCCAGGAGAAAAATTTAACAAGAGACTTTTGGTCACAGGAAGTAAAAAAGAGGGACTTCCCTGGAGTTCCAATGGTTAAGACTCCCTGCGGGTTCGACCCCTGGTCGGGGGAAGCAGGGCCAAAGAAGTAAAAAAGGTTGAAAATTCAATATATGTACATATTTTTGTTGCAGAAAATTATAACAAAGTGACGAAAGTGATCACAAAGTTATAAAAGACTTTCGTCATAAAATATACTCCTTAGAATAGAGTTCTGTGAGGAAAGTGGAAAGGAAATACAAGTTCAAGATGAAAGAATGATAAAATTTCTGATGTAAAGGAAGAAATTTTTTATGTATTTTTCCAGCTAGGGCTGACCCCTCCTACCCCTCCCTCCTTTCTTGTAACCACTGCATGTTTTTGCATAAAACTTTCAGGAGGTGTCCAAGGAAAAAAAAGTTTGAAGACCACTGGTTAATCTACTCTTTCAAGAAATTTGGGGTGTAATGGAGAAGAGAAGGAGGGGTGGCTAGAGGGAGGCTTATATCAAAGGAAATTTTATTTGTTAAGATGGAAGATTTAAGCAAATGTGCCTGACATTGTGCTTCTTTTCCAGAAAAGACAGGTGCAGAGAAGCTATGAGTTTACTTCAAATGAGAAGTCTCTGGAACAAAATCCAGGTAATCTATCAGTCAGGATAGGCTAGGTTATGCTGCAGCAACAAGCACCCACTAAATCTCAGTAACTTAAACATATCTCAGGTTTATTTCTCTCCTTTACTGCATGTCCTAGTGTGGGCCGGCAGGGGCCACCAAATTACGATTTCATCTCCATAGTTAGGGCAGCTGGCAGAAAAAGATGCAACGACTTACTAGCTTTTTAAGCTGATGTGAAGTTGACGTATTACTTCTAGAGTGTCAGAGAAGTGCCAATCCTACCAAGTGCCTAGACAGGGAAAGAGCTGGAAACTTGGATGAGCAGCGCTAAGGACTACTTCCTGTCATTTCCAGTATTGGAAATAGACACAAATTTGTATTATCTGGTACCTACTTTGACACCAGGCAATATGGGGTAAAATAAAATATAAGACATTTTTAGTTCATTTCGACAGATCACGGAGATACAGGCCCTGTTCTCTGCCATTCAGTTATTGCTGTGTAAGCCTGTAAGTTCCTTTGTCTCTTGGGGACTTTGGTCTTCCAAGCTCTTACATTTTCTACTTGTAATGCACTTGGGACTGGAATAAGAGAGGAGGAAGAGAGCAAGCCCCACCAGAGCCAGGCTTGTTACCTGAAGAAAACACACTTTGGGACTTTCCTGGTGGCACAGTGGTTAAGAATCTGCCTGCCAATGCAGGGGACACAGGTTCAAGCCCTGGTCCAGGAAGATCCCACATGCCATGGAGCAACTAAGCCCAAGTGCCACAACTACTAAGCTGGCACTCTAGAGCCCAAGAGCCACAACTATTGAGCCCACGTGCCACAACTACTGAAGCCTGCGCACCTAGAACCCTGTGTTCCACAAGAGAAGCCACTTGCAATGAGAAGCCCAGAGCAGCCCCTGCTCACTACAATTAGAGAAAGCCCAGGCGCAGCAACAAAGACCCAACGCAGCCAATAAATAAACAAATAAATGAATAAAAATTTTAAAAAATTAAATTATAAGAAAAAAAAGAAAACAAACTTTAGTATTTTTGTCCCGAAGTCTATCGGGTAATGTGCTTTCAGTCAGCAGAGGGCAGTAAGGAAACAGTGGCTCACTTCTGCATTGTAATAGCGATTTTAAAAGTCTAGGGGTCACTCAACTTTGGCTGCACATTAGAATCATCTGGGGGAGGTTTTTAAAAATACCCCGCTGGGGCTCCACCCAAGACAATGAAATCAGACTCTCTGGGAGTGGAGGCCAAACAACATCGGTATTTTTGAAGAGTTTCACAGCTCTCTGCACCAAGTATTCTTCAACCCCTCACTACTTGGAGTGGTTGGATGACACCTAGTGGGCGCATTCTCAGAAAAGAGTTCTTAAATCGAGTCCACTCCTTTTCCTCCTCCCAAGAGTTGTTGGGGTATCTATCTATCTATCTAATCTATCTTATCTATTATCTATGTATCTAATCTTTTTTTTTTTTTTTTTTGTGGTGCGCGGGCCTCTCACTGTTGTGGCCTCTACTGTTGCGGAGCACAGGCTCCGGACGCGCAGGCTCAGCGGCCATGGCTCACGGGCCCAGCCACTCCGCGGCATGTGGGATCTTCCCGGACCGGGGCACGAACCCGTATCCCCTGCATTGGCAGGCGGACTCTCAACCACTGTGCCACCAGGGAAGCCCCTTCTATCTAATCTACCTACCTATCTATTATCTATCTATCTAATCTATTATCTACCTACCTATCTATCTATTATCTACCTATCTATCCAATCTATCTATCTAATTTATCCATCTATCATCTACTGCTCTATCTATCTAATCTATCTATTATCTATCTAATCCATCTACCTATCTATCCATTATCTATCTATTATCTATCGATCTATCTTTAGCTATCTATTATCTATCTAATCTATCTAATCTATCTAATCTATTATCTATCTACCTATCTATCTATTATCTACCTATCTAATCTATCTACCTACCTATCTATCTAATCTATCTACCTACCTATTATCTATCTACCTATCTATCCAATCTATCTATCTAATCTATCTATCTAATCTATCCATCTACCATCTATCTATTATCTATCTACCTATTATCTATCGATCTATCTTTACCTATCTATCTATTATCTATTATCTATCTAATCTATTATCTATTTATTATCTATCTAATCTAATCCATCTACCTATCTATTATCTATCTACCTATTATCTATCGATCTATCTTTACCTATCTATTATCTATCTATTATCTATCTAATCTATTATCTATCTACCTATCTATCTAATCTATTACCTATCTACCTACCTATCTATTATCTATCTATTTAATCTACCTATCTATCTATCTAATCTATTATCTATCTACCTATTATCTATCTAATCTATTATCCATCTACCTATCCAATCTATTATCTATCTACTTACTTATCTATTATCTATCTAATTATCTATCTAATCTATTATCTACCTATTTATTATCTATCTATATCTATCTATCTATCTATCGATATCTTTTGGCCACACCTGGGGGCATGTGGGATCTTAGTTCCCCGACCAGCGGTCGAACCCACGCCCCCTGTAGTGTTAGCGGGGGTCCCAACCGCTGGACCGCCAGGGAAGTCCCAGGGTTGCACTTTGATGGGAGTGGGGGACATCAAGCTAAAGAAAATCTTTGGGACATCAGTGGGTTTCTAACGGCCTGGGGCGAGCGCATTTCCCAGCGCATAAATCAGCTTGCAAAAGGACTGGAAAAAAGGAATCAAGGGTGGACCCAAGCTGCAGCGAAGGAGGAGGGGACAGGGAGAGCGAGGGAGGAGCAGGAGGAGACGTAGCCGCAGGGCTGGCAGCCCCCAGCGTAGCCCTGACTTCCGCGCGCCAACCCCGGGGGTGGGCGGAGCGGCGGCGGTCTGGGGACCAGGGCGGGCCTGGACGCCTGCCCGGCCGTCCTCATGTGACTGACAGAGGACGACCTGGGCTGCATCATCTGTCACGAGCTGCTGGCCCGGCCCGCCACGCTCTCCTGCGGCCACAGCTTCTGTCACAACTGCCTGATGGGTCTGTGGGGCGCAGGGCGCCACAGGTCCTGACCCACCTGCCGCGAGGGCGCCGAGCGGCCGCTGCAGCTGCGGAAGAACACGATGGTGCAGGACCTGGAGGACAAGTACATTCGGGAGGCACGCGAGCTGGAGGGCCCGAACCCAGCGCCCGGGCCCCCGCGCCGCACAGCGCAGCTGCCGGTAGGAAGGCGGGACCAGAGACTGCCCTCTGACCTCGATCCGCCCGCGCGCGCCGACTGCATCCCATTATCCCCACGGCGCTTCCTCTCCTGCTGATTGTATTTTCACGTTACTTTTCTCAGTCTGAACGTAGAACCCGTTATTTGGAAAGTTCAGAAAAATATGAAGCAGAAAAAAAAAAATCAAAATCAGAAATCCTATCAACCTAGGCGCTATCCACCCTGGCCTCTTTCCACTTATTTCCAGTCTTTCTGCACCCACTGTGTCTCTCTGACAATTTTTAATTGTGCTAAAATATGTTTACATTATATAACATAAAATTTGCCATTTAACCATTTTAAAATGTACAATTCAGTGGCATTATATTTACAGTGCTGTGCAACCATCACCACTATCTAGTTCCCAAACTTTTTCATCACCACAAACAAGCTTTGTACCCATGAAGCAATAATTTCTCCCTCCCCTGCCCTCCAGCCCCTGGTAACCTCTATTCTACTTTCTGTCTCTGTGACTTTGCCTACTCTAGATATTTCATAGAAGTGGAATCATACAATATTTGTCAGTTTGTTTCTGGCTTTGGCTTCTTTCACTTGCTATAATGTTTTCAAGATTCATTCATGTCGTATCATGTATCCGAACTTCATTCCTTTTTGTGGCTGAATAATAATTCCCTTGTATGATTATACCACTTTTTTTTTTTTGAATCAATTCAAACATCGATGGACATTTGGATTGTTTCCACCTTTGGTTTATTGCGAGTAATGTTGCAGTGAACGTTGATATACAAGTATCCGAGTTCCTATTTTCAGTTATTTTGGGTAGGAGTAGAATTGTTGGATCATATGGTAATTCTGTGTTTAACTTATTGAGGAACAGCCAAACTGCATTCCACAGCAACAACAATACTTTGCATTCCCATTAACAAAGTAGGATTCCAATTTTCCCCAACTTTTGCTCCTGGGACTTAGGTCTATTTGCTCCTGGTCTATTTGCTTCTGGGACTTAGATTATTGTCTGTTTCCACCACAGTCTTTTGCCCCAGACACCTGCAAGTTTAACTCCGCTTGCAGAACTTCTGAGCAATACTCACCACCTTTCTGGTCTGAGCTCTGGGTTAGGTGAAACAAAGATGAGCACCCTGTGGCATTCCTTCAGGCACCCCCAGCCAGGTTAGAACAGACAGACACAATGGTTTGTGAATAAGATCTGCTCTGCTCCTTTGGGAACCAGGACCAGAGTTTCACGCTGGGAATTTTCAATACCATCACTGAGCCAGGAAGGGAACGGGGCAAGAGCAAGTCAAAATGCCACAAAGCTTTCCTACTGCCAGGTTGTGCTTTTTTGAGTCAGTGTCTGCCAGAGTTCTGACAAAGTTGGTTCTGACAGTTTCTGCTTGTCTTGAGACGTTTCTCTGAGTTTGTGTGTGTGGGGGGGGGGCGGGGTTGGTGGAGGGTAAAAGAGCTTGGAGCTATCCACTCCTCTTTTTAAAAAAAAATTAATTAATAGACTTTATTTTTTAGAGCAGTTCTAGGCTTACAGAAAATTGAACAGATAGTACAGAAAATTCCCATATACACCTCATCGTTACCCTTATTATTAATATCTTGCATTAGTTTGGTACACTTGTTACAATTTATGAACCAATATTGATACGTCGTTATTAACTAAAATCCACAGTTTACATCAGGGTTCACTCTCTATGTTGTACCGTTCTATGGATTTTGACAAATGCGTGAAGTCATGTATCTGTAGTTAACAGTTTTATGCCTTGAAAATCCCCTGCACTCTGCCTCTTTGTACCCCCTCCCTCTCCCCAACCCCTGGCAACCACTGACTTTTTGCTATCACTTTAGTTTTGCGCTTTCTAGAATGTCGTATCTTTGGAATCATACAGTATCTAGTTTTTTCAGGCTAGCTTCTTTCATTAAACAAAATTAAGGTTTGTGGCTTGATAGCTCATTTCTTCTTATTGTCAAATAATATTCCATTGTGTAGATGTCCCACAGTTTATCTATTCACCTTTTGATGGACATATTGGTTATTTCCTTTTTTTTGCAATTATGAATAAAGCTGTTCTCTTCTTTTTGGTTATAAATACATCGTTGGGAGTTCCCTGGTGGTCTAGTGGTTAGAACTGGGTGCTTTCACTGCTGTGGCCCGGGTTCAGTCCCTGGTCGGGGAACTGAGATCCTATAAACCAAGTGGTGCAGGCGATAAATAAATAAATACAGCATTATTCCTCAGGTCCTTAAAACCCTTTGTTAGTATAGCTTATAGTGACGGAATATACTTTCCACTGGCTTTTAAATTAAAATGATTGCCTGTGGATGGTAGGATATCGGATAATTTAAAACATTTCTTCTCTCTCATTCTCTGTATTTTCTAAATTCACCACAATGAGTGTGCAGTTCTTTTATGGATGGAAAAAGCAAACACTTATTTTTTAAAGTTTTTAATTTGTTCAGGTGTCTAGATAAGGGCTCCATTCCAGAATTCCAGCTGCCTGAATATTTAAGAGTGAGATCTGGAAATTTAAGAGCAAACAATTGTACCCGTGGTCAGCCACCTCCTCTATAAAATAGTCTGCATATGGCTTCCAAAACACATGCTATTTTGAGGGACGTCAGTGCTTCTTAGAGATGAAAAACTGGTTCTCCAGTTTTTGAGGTTCCAGCATAATTTAAAAAGTGAAAAATGTCCCTCCAAAGTTCTAAAAACTCCGGTTTATTTAGAGTAAGATGATGAACATCTTGTATTTCTGTGGCTCTCTGTAGGACCTCTTTTGGAGGTAATGCAGATTTCTCCATTGAAGTCTGGGCCCCGCCTGCTCAGATGACTGTGACCAGGTCTTGAGGGTGTTGCCAGAATGTGTTGGCTGCAAAACTTCCTCCCATTCCCAGCCAGGCAGCTGAGCAGATGAAGCTCCGGAAGCGGAGTGGTTTAGCATTCTCATCTGAATGTTTCTTTAAATGTGAAGGATGTCAATAAACAAACAAAAAGAGTTTGCATCTGCACATCACTTTAAAGTCTCCAAGATCTTTTCATAGTCGATCCTTTTCACTGTTGAAGAGAAGGAGGGATGGTCGCTTTTATTTATGAAAGGAGTGACGAAGACACAGGACGAGTCAGTCAGAGTTGAGAGTGGAGCTGAAACCCGAGCCAAATGCCTTCCACTCACCTCATCAGCTGCCACCAGTGCTGCCAAACCTCCAGGCTCTCACCCTATTTCGTCTCTGACTTCCCCTGTTCAAAATGACCCCTAGGCTTCCCTTCATGCCTCACCCCCTCCCCCTCCCCCATCCTATGGATGAACTCTGGTTCTCTGTTATGGCCACTGGGCCACCAGTAGGGGGAAATGGGCATGCCAAAGGTCCAGGGAGCTTACCTCCTTGCCCCCTAGACATTTTTGTCACTTCCTTGCCTGCCTCCTTTATCCAGTGTTTACAGCTCCCTCTGTCTAGAACTGGTTCCTGGGTCCAGCTTTGTGTTCTGCTTTGCTCTTTTAAAGGCGGTGGCGCAGAAGAGCATCACAGAAGTTGGCTGGGGGCTCGCAGAGCTGGTGGAACGGCTTATAGATACTGTCAGGAGCCTTCAGAGTCAGAGACATCTCCCAGAATCTGAACCAGACAATGAAATGAGCATCCTGGCTGTGGTAGGCTCATCTGGGAGAAGAAAGGATGTGCCAGGGGGTGGCGCTAGGGACAGCTCCCTGGGACAGCTAGGGAGCAACCTGAATCGGTTTGCAGTTGAAGGATGCGCTAAGTCCCAGTCTTTTACTATGCTCTTCACCACCAAACAGGGATGATCGGGAGTTTGGAATGCTTGAGGTGAGGTAAGAAGGCTTCAAGTGGGCTAGGTTCTATCCTTATCACTCCACCTAACCAGCTCTAAGATCACCCGTGACCTCTACGCAAATCCTGTAGACGTTCTAGCTCTTATCCTCATTGGCCTTTCAGCAGCCTTTGACACAGTCAACCACAACTTCATTCTTTTTTTTTTTTAATTTTTAAAAATTTTTGTATAATTTTGAAAGGTTACGGTCCATTTACAGTTATTAGAAAATACTGGTTATATTTCCTGTATGTACAGTATATCCTTGTAGCCTATCTTATACCCAACAGTTTGTTCCTCCCACTGCCCTATCTCTATATTGCCCCTCCCTCCCCTCTACCCACTGGTAACCACTAATTTATTTTCTATATCTGTGAGTCTGCTTCTTTTCACAACTTCATTCTTGAAGCTTTCTTTTCCCTTAGCTCTGGGACACGAGTCTTCCAGCCTTTCTGCATTTCTCTCCAGCTGCTCCTTTTCAGTCTGTTTTGCAGGTTTACTCTCCGCTGCTTAGCAGTGAGATGCTGGGATTCTTCAAGGCTGAGTTGTAGGTCGCTGTCTGTTCCCCCTACATGGTCCTCTGCATTCCTGTGGTTTTAACTACCACCTCTGTGCACAAACATAGCTTCAGCCTGGACCCTTCTCTGAGTTCTGGTCTGGTGTCTTCCTTCTCATCTTCTCTTAGCATCTCAAAGACACATCGCACTTAATCCGTCCTGCACTGTTTCTCCTCTGGAATACCCCGTCTCAGCAACTGACCCTGTAGCCCTTCCAAGTGCACAAGCCAGAAACCTGGGAATCATGTCACCTCTTCCATCATCTGCCTAAACATCTCTTGAATCTATTTACTATTCTTTTTTTTTAAAAAAAATTTGTTTATTTAATTTTTGGCTGCATTGGGTCTTCGCTGCTGCATGCGGGTTTTCTCTAGTTGCTGAGAGCGGGGGCTACTCTTTGTTGCGGTGCGCCGGCTTCTCATTGTGGTGGCTTCCCTTGTTGCGGAGCATGGGCTCTAGGTGCGCAGGCTTCAGTAGTTGTGGCACACGGGCTTCAGTAGTTGTGGCTCGCGGGCTCTACAGGGCAGGCTCAGTAGTTGTGGCGCACGGGCTTAATTGCTCTGCGACATGTTGGATCTTCCTGGACCAGGGCTCGAACATGTGTCCCCTGCATTGGCAGGCGGATTCTTAACCGCTGTGCCACCAGGGAAGCCCCCTATTTACTATTCTTCAGCTCCTTAAAGACGACTCTAACCCAATCCTATGACTATTTCTTGCCTGGATTTCTACCAAAGTCTTTTAATTGCTCTGATCTGTTCCCTCCAGAGTGTCACACTTCTTCCCATCACAGGGCCCACACCATGGAATGTTCTTCTTTTACTCTGTCATGTAGGTAGTGCCTGCTCATCCTTCAGACCTCAGCTAGATTATCACTTCCTTGGAGAAGCCTTCACTGATTTCCTTGAACAAGTCAAATCCCCTTATTAGAGGCTCTTATGTATGATTCCATGTACCTTTCATTTGTAGCAGTTGTTACAGTTGTGACTTGATAATGATTGGCACCATAATTTATTAATGTCTTTCATCCCTCTTCCCTTGCACCGGACTCTAAGCTCTATGAGGGCAGTGACCTTAATGGCTTTTGCTCCTTTGTTCACTCTTGTATCCCCAAGCCTAACACAGTGCTTGGCACATAGTAAGCGCTCAACAAACACCCAGTGTATTTGAGTGAGTGAATAAATGGGTCCTCAGGGATGCAGTGTGTTGGCGTAGAAGGTCTAAGAGTCCGTCCATAAGTCCTGACATTGCCACTCACTTGGACAAGTCATTTCATCTTTCTGAGTCTCAGATTTCTATCTGTAAAACAAACAAAAATGATCCATGGCCTGCACCTCATTGGTTTAATGTGGAGATTTTTTTTTAAAGATCTTGCTTAAAATGCTTGAGCAATGTGAAAATGTGGGACAATCAAATTAGCTATGACAATATAGTTAACCTCCATGAACTCCCTCTTTTGTAAAATGGGGATAATAAACCTATCTTGGAAAGTTGTTAGGCAAATTAGAGGTGAGCAGTGGAAAATATTCAGCAGGTGGTACCTACCCCTGTTATGATTGGCAAAAAGAATGGGAAATGGATTTTGCAAAGTTGGGAAGGAAAGTCAGGTGCTGAAGGTGGGAAGGTGGTGAGCAGATGAGAGTCTGTGTTGGGGAATAACAGGACCTGAAGTTAAAGAAAATCAGGGAGTGTGTGTTAGAGGCCCCAGAGAGCAGGGCCCGTATGCAGGCAACATGTTTGTCTTGGCCCTTAGGAAGAGTTATGATAGCAGTCTGGGGAAGACTATTTCAGCCTCTGTAGCTTATCTTAGTGACTAAATGTATTATTTATTTTGTAAAGCCCCTATAAGATGGGCCTAAAATTTTCAAACGTTTTGGGGGTATGAGCTAAGAACCCCATATCTGTTGTACAAAATACTAGAAAATATATTGCAGTTGAAAAAACAAATGAAAATCATCCGTAACCCCATCACCAAGAAATCGCCATTCTCTAATACTTTTGCCATACTGTTTATCATTCCAGATTGTTTTCAAGGCGCATACTTTGAGGACATAACTATGTTTTGAAAAACCCGTTAGGAGGTAAGTAGAAAATTATAGATGGTTGGTAGAACTGGAATATATATATATATATATATATATATATATATACACATATATATATATATATATTTTTTTTTTTTTTTTTTTTTTTTTT